>NW_020664545.1:6990868-7154480 GCF_002925995.2 Terrapene triunguis
GGAAAAAAAAAAAAAAAAAGCCGTGATCGCGATTGGCGGCAGCTCCACCGCGCCGCTTTCTTCTTCGGCGGCAATTCGGCGGCAGGTCCTTCCCTCCGAGAGGGACCGAGGGACCCGCTGCCAAATTGCCACCGAAGATCCCGACGTGCCGCCCTTTCCCCTGGGCCGCCCCAAGCACCTACTTGCTGAGCTGGTGCCTGGAGCCGGCCCTGCTCCCTGCACAAATTTGACCCTGGACCTGAAAAACCTTCCTGACAAAATTTTGGTCGAAAGCAAAAAGTTTCCGTTTTGAAAAATCGGCATGTTTTGCCCAAATAAACTTTTTTCCCCTAAAAACTCCCGACAGTCTCAACTTAGAACAAATTTAACAGATTTACTGGCAGCAGGGCAAGCAGAAAAAGTACACAGGTGCCTCTAGACCTGCCCGCAGACACTCAGCATGGGACAGGGCTGAGAATGGTACTTAACGTGCAAAAATGCTCCATTTTCGACACAGCTTCTGCACTAGTGGTGACATCCTGACCACACTGGAGTCAGTAGTGAAACTCCCATTGACTTAACTGGAGCCAGCATTTCACCCTAGCTAGCTCCCAGGATTAAAGCGTGGTTCTCCAATTTGATTATAAACTGGGTAGCGTCTGGTTTATTCTGTCCTCACCGGCAAAACCAAAACAAATTACGACACTGATGGCTGCACTGTCCTATTTCAACATCATTATCTTCAGAGCCGGTTGTAATTGTTCAAATTCAGATCAAATTTGTCAATATTTTTAATCAGGGGGAAAAAACAAAATAGGAAAATAAATTACCTTTCCCTCCGGTGCCAGTTTTAACTCCAATTCTAGTTATTTTTGTAGGGTAGCTGGAGACACAATTGCAACGTCTGTGAAACGGCTGTCCTGACCATGTTGCACAGCTCCTACATGTAGTGTACATGGAAACTTAACCACAGTCCCCCTCAATGGGCTAACTGGAATTGGGTTGTAACCAGGCTCTCCTGACTGTTGCAGAATTGGATCCAAAGTGCCTTTCCTTCTCCCAGCTTGGGGAAGCATTGTGTAATGATAGGGAATCTACAGTGGACTAAGCCAAGAGAGAAGCAGCCGGGATGCTGTTTTATTCTGGACAGCTCCCTACCAGAACAATGTAAACAAAGTGGAAGGAGTTGAGGAAAGAGCCCCAAAAATGATTAAGAAGCAAGTAGGAGTGTCTTCTGGGAAAGATTACGCTTGTAGAGCAAGGCTAAATGATAACTAATGACCTAGAGTGGAGCAAACACCATGGAGGCCGATTATTTTGAGAGCTACATCAGCATTATGCTTCTTTGACAAAATCTTCCCATGGTTGCTACTAGCAGCTCAACTCTCGCAGTGGGAACGCTGGCCCAGGTAGGCCTCCATTTGGTCATTGGTGTTTTGCCACTGTGCCGTCCAGCCCTGGAGGTAATTGACTTTGGTACTTTGGCGGGAGCTCCCACCACTGGCGGAGCTGAACAGGTACTTTGCAGCTGGAATGTCCCCAGTTTAATGCATAGTCCGGACTCTCTCTGTGTATGTGGGTATGTAAAAGGTTAGGACTCAGATTCATGTAGTACCTGTTGGATGCAGGGCAGGGATTAAGGTAACCCTGCTTGGTGTACGAAGTGGAGTCCCAGCTACTGTTATTGTTAAATAGTTATATGCACCATGGCTGCCATCACGGATTGTCACTGGGAATTCAACCCCTGCACTAAAAGGATGAGCCAAAGGAGCAACTCCGTGAGTGGGAAGCAGCTGTAGACCCTGACCTGCTGTGGCCCAGTGTGACGCCGTAGAGAGCGGGGCGGACTGACCTGGGAATGTCGTTTAGTTTTACTGGGACTGTCTGCATGGGGAATGGGAGAGCAGGGGGTGACATTACTTGAGTGATGATACCTGAGCCGGGAGGGGGATGGGGCCAGGTGATACCTTCTGCCCTGGAAACTGGACAAAGGCTGGAGGAGGACCTGGGGGAAGGCTGGGTGAGACTGTTGGAGGGGGTTTTCAGTTTGGAGTGGTCTGGGGGAACGGAGGAAACCCCAAGGCTGGGGTCTAAGCTCCCTGTGCCTCCCCCTCCCCCCAAGGGACCTGACTGAGGGGTCCTGGTTGTACGTACAAGCTCTGTTTGGGACTGTGTTCCTGTCGTCTAATAAACCCTCCATTTTACTGGCTGGCTGAGAGTCAGGTGAATCGCAGGAAGTGGGGGGTGCAGGGCCCAAACTCCCCCACACTCCGTAACACCCCATCACTACTAGCAGGGGATACATAACAAACACTGAACATTTGCAGAGCACTTTTTCAGAGAGACGGCCCCTCAGCAGACCCAAGCCAGCCAGGTGGGCCAAGGGAAAATGAACCTCCAGGAACAGGGCCAGTCCCTGGGGAATCAGAAACTCCACCAGCAACAGCCAGAATTTCTGCACCTGTGGGGCAGGTAGGAGAACAGCCCAGCAGGGCATCCCGGATCCTGCACAAGAAACAATAAGAAGCCCCCGTCAGGTGCATCCCATAGCTGGACCAGAGCTGCAAGCAGAGCTTGAGGCCCAACCTCCCCCATAGTTCGGGATGCTGGCAGCCTGGCTCTATTAAACCCTGCCAGGTTCTGAAAGCCAGCAGCTGGGATGAGGTGGGAGAGATTATTCTGACCAGAGGAATTCCCTCCCACCAGCAGCCACGTAACACAGTTCAAAGCCCTCAAACTGAGGGCTTGGCCAGGAGCCTGCAGGTCTGGATTGTCTCTTCGCTGGGCATGTTTTCATTTTATTCTGGATTTAGATGAAAAGATCAAAGCAGCTGCGCTCTGCGGTTAGACAGGGTTTATTTATTCGGGGAGGGAGGTTGGCTTAAACAGCTTTGCCCCCTTCTCTGTTTCACCCCCACTGGTGGGGAGGAGGGCTAGATTTTGTTTGTTCTTCTTAGCCCATTGCATCGTAATTAGAGAGCAGCTGAATATGCCTCCAGCCAGTGGATCATACAAGCCAGGGATGTGGTGCCCAGGCCAGCTCACGTACTATCGCTGTCTTGAGTGTTACAGAGGAATTGTACTTTTCTGATTGAAGGGGGTAGAAAAGGCTCCTTACCCTCATCTTCCCCTCTCACACACACATGCTTGTACCCAGACACAGCACAAGAGAAGGTAGGACTGAGCCCTAAAGCAATTGCAGAAAACAAAATAAAACTTAAAAGATGGGAAGAAAGAAAATGACTAAAAAGTGAGTGACTTAAATGGAGAAGCTGGAATCCAAGAATAATTCCTCTGCGCAAGAGAAATTAGCGGCTTCGTTATAATTAGAAACTGGCCCCAACCAAAACAAACCTCAGTCACCTTTGGAATGGCCTGAAACCTGAATTTAGCTGCTGATCCGAAGTTTGGATCTGGGCCCTTCCTTTGTAACCCTGGATCCACAATCTACCCAAACATTGGAGGGTTTTGAAATCCAAATACCAATTTTGTGTCTTGAGCCCATGTTACGAGACAAAATTAGTCCCAGGACTTGTCTACACGGGAAATCCAGCTACTAGTATAGCTGCACCAGTGCAAATCTCTAGTGAAGACACGACTTACCCTAGTGCAAACCATGCTGCATTGTGTGTAATAATAATAGGGCACCTGATTTCCCATTACTCTGGATCTTGGGCAGCCATTTACATCACTGTAAAGTGGGTGTAAACCACCACCATTCTGATTCCCTTTTGCACAGGCAATGGAGAATCAGGACCCAGGGATCTGCATCAAAAGAGCTATCCCAGGACTGGATTTTGTGGTGCATCTCCGGGAGATGCAACCCCAAGAGAAAGGGGGCAAAGTCACATTCATGCCACTTTTGCACCCACCAAATATTAGATTATTTCAGCCCCTGGCTACTACAATATACACCAGCCTGTCCCAGGCTGGCTGCACAAGATTCAGAGTAATGGGGAGTGAGGCCCCCTAGTGGAGACACAGTGTGCAGTGTTATTTGCACTGGTATAAGTCATGTCTACACTAGAGACCTGCACCGGTGCAGCTATACAAGTGTCTGGATTTCCAGTGTAAACAACTCCTAGGACTAGTTTTGTTCCTGCATCCTAGAATCCCTGGAGCTCTGTGTGCTACAGGCCCACACCTTGCATGCCCTCTATGCTGGGTCTTGTAAGGGGAACATCATAGATAAGGTCAGATATGTCTCTTCTGTAACAGTCTGCACTCAGCTGAACACAAAATGGCTGTCTGTCTCTGTAGACCAAGTCTGAGATTTAAAGGTGCAGTGCACAGTTAAGTAAACTATATAGCTTTTTGGAATTTCATCTACTGCTTGCGTCCAAATGGTGTAAGACAATTAAAGAGAACCCCACACAAGCACACACACATGCACACAAACAAATGGCAACACAGGGTCCTGTGGCACCTTTAAGACTAACAAAAGGATTGGGAGCATAAGCTTTCATGGGTAAGAACCTCACTTCTTCAGATGCAAGTAATGGAAATTTCCAGAGGCAGGTATAAATCAGTATGGAGATAACGAGGTTAGTTCAATCAGGGAGGGTGAGGTGCTCTGCTAGCAGTTGAGGTGTGAACACCAAGGGAGGAGAAACTGCTTCTGTAGTTGGATAGCCATTCACAGTCTTTGTTTAATCCTGATTTGATGGTGTCAAATTTGCAAATGAACTGGAGCTCAGCAGTTTCTCTTTGGAGTCTGGTCCTGAAGTTTTTTTGCTGTAAGATGGCTACCTTTACATCTGCTATTGTGTGGCCAGGGAGGTTGAAGTGTTCTCCTACAGGTTTTTGTATATTGCCATTCTTGATATCTGACTTGTGTCCATTTATCCTCTTGCGTAGTGACTGTCCAGTTTGGCCAATGTACATAGCAGAGGGGCATTGCTGGCACATGATGGCATATATAACATTGGTGGACGTGCAGGTGAATGAGCCGGTGATGTTGTAGCTGATCTGGTTAGGTCCTGTGATGGTGTTGCTGGTGTAGATATGTGGGCAGAGTTGGCATCGAGGTTTGTTGCATGGGTTGGTTCCTGAGTTACAGTTGTTATGGTGCGGTGCGTGGTTGCTGGTGAGAATATGTTTAAGGTTGGCGGGTTGTCTGTGGGCGAGGACTGGCCTGCCTCCCAAGGTCTGCGAAAGTGAGGGATCATTGTCCAGGATGGGTTGTAGATCATTGATGATGTGTTGGAGAGGTTTAAGCTGAGGACTGTAGGTGATGGCCAGTGGAGTTCTGTTGGTTTCTTTTTTGGGCCATCTATCATGGGTAATACATGATAGATGATACTGCAGGAGAACTTTCCTGAATTAACATTGGAGAGGACTGTAAGAAGTGTAACGAATCCATGTTATCAAACGCTGATTGCTACGTGACAGGAGCTCCAGGAATCATCCACAGCATTTGGCCCTCTATATAAAGTGAGGGATGAACTCCTCCTAGAGTGGCTGCAGTTGCATTGTGTCCAATGTAACAACCTCCACGGCAACAAGATTATTAGGGGTTGAAATTTAGGGGAGGCGGTTTTAAGAACAGATGGTCTCGCTTTAGTATCGCAACACACTGCCAGTTAATTAATGCTAGATGTAATTAAACTTTACACAAATTAGCTGTCAGCAATGCTAAAGGGAATCATTTCTCTCAAATGCCACCTTGAATCGCTGAGTTGAGAGACTTTTCTACAACGTAATTAAAGGAAGGAGGGGGCCTGGGGAGGAGGGGCGACAGGAGGTGGGGGAGGGAATAGCCAGGAGATCAAAGCGCAGGCTGGAAAAGCAGATGTGCTGCTCCTCCCAGGTATATTACAGATGGACTAACTCACCAGGTACCTTTGAACACAAAAGGTGCATGTCCCTCTGTATGCAGGGCATCCCTGTGGATGGGAACTTCGGTCTGCACATTGCAACCAGCAGTGAAAGAGTTAACGTAAATTTGTCACTACCACCTTTCACAGGTTACTACAGTCCCACAGATCTCAGGCTTGCTCTCTGAAAGTAGTCCCTTACGAGCTAGGTTTTGGCTTAGCACTTTGGTTCCCACTCACGTGGGGCTTATGTATAAAGTTCTTCCTGTGATCAGCAAAGGTAGCAAAACATCTTAAGAAGCAGATTAAAGTAGTGCCGGCCGGGAATTCTCCGATTCAATGTTTCTTTGGGTACGTCTACACTATCCGCCGGATCGGAGGGCAGCGATCGATCCAGCTAGGGTCGATTTATCGCGTCTAGTCTAGATGCGATAAATCAATCCCCGAGCGCTCTCCCATCGACTCCTGTACTCCACCGCCGTGAGAGGCGCAGGCAGAGTTGACAGGGGAGCGGCAGCGGTCAACTCACTGTGTGAAGACACCACAGTGAGTAGGTCTAAGTACGTCGACTTCAACTACATTATTCATGTAGCTGAAGTTGCGTAACTTAGATCGATCCCCCCCCCCCCAGTGTAGACCAGGCCTTTGTCAGAAAATGCTAATTAGTCCCAAAACCAAACCTGTTTAACGGAAAAGATCTGTTTGGACAAATCTTCCAATTCGAAAATTTTTTGGAAGAAAAGAAGTTTAGAAGTTGTTGAAACGGGATGTTTTGGCATTCTCTAAATGGAAAGATTCATTTTTCAGTTCAAAATGACTTTTTGGTTTGAAATTTTAGTTAATTTACATTAACTAAAAAAGAGTTAAAACAGGAAAAGAGATCAAATCTGAAAGAAAATGTTTCAATTACCCAAATCTCTCCCCCCCCCACCCACACACACACACAAATGTCAAATTATTCGTTCTCAAAAAATTTTGAGATTTTGACTTTTTGTTGCAATTCAAGACAGGAGAAATTTTCAAAATCTCAAAAATTCTCACAGACTGGGAAAGTCATTTCATGTCCAGCTCTAGATGATAGTTCAGTGAGGTTATGTTTTAAAATCAGATGCATCTGAAAGACTCCCTTTGTCACTGAGTGTGGAAGAGAAATATTTTATATTTATCCATGACAGACAGACAGACGTTTTGGGGCAAGGACCATGTCTGCCCACTCAGATGTGATTGCATCTAACGTGTTTCTAGCTATATCTATAGATATTTTATTTATTTATTTAAAGAAGGCCTGGATTTGCTGGTTTGCTAAGGCCACTTTGCACCATGAAAGCAGTGAAACACTTAAAGTGGCTGCAGATAGCCAGTGGAGAATTCCCCATGAAGGAGGAAGGACTCTCTTCCACTGTTAAATGGAGCTGGGATGGAGTGAGAATTGAGCATTAGTTCTTTACCAGCACTTTACACTTCTAGATCCTCTTTCATCCAAAAATCTCACAGGCTTCACATTAGCAATATAGTTATTAAATATTTGCACTACAATAGTGCCCGGGGGCTCCAATCTGGATCAGGCCCAGTTAAGTTACGTGCTGTACAAATATTTGAAGACATGCTCCTCCCTCAAAGAGTTTACAATCTAAGGCTTCATTCCTGCAAAGATTTCCACATTTGCTTAACTGTAACCGTGCTAATACCCTCATCGGGGCTAAGACTCTGAGCTTGCAATCACATCAGAGCGGGCAGACTTCTACACCTGTGCAGAGTCCCATTGACTTCAATGGAGCTGTCCAGGGGCAAAGGGGACCACCAACACAGATCCCATCGTGGCCTCGAGGCCTAAGAATACAGGTGGCAGATAGGAGGTGGAGGAGAGAGATACAATTATATATGAATCCATACTGATTGCTCCAGTGGATTAATCCAGAGTTGGTAGGAAGGGCTTTTCAAGTTCTAGTCCCATCTCTCCCACTCCAAAGCCAAATGTTATTTACTAGGTAAATATCACTATCCTCATTTTACAGAAACAGAAATTGTGACTCTGAGGGTATGTCCACGCTGCAATCCAAAGTGTGAATGGAGCATATGTAGACATACCCGAGCTAGCAAGATCTAGACAATCTTGAATGACAAGAGCGGCGAAGCGGCAGCAGCATGGGCTGTACAAATCCACCTGCGACCCTGGACTTGTGTGCGCTAGCCCATGATGGCATGGTATCGAAGCTAGCTCAGGTATGTCTATAGGTGCTGCAGTCACATATCTAATTGCAGTGTAGACATACACTGAGACTCACCTAGTCAGCTAGTACTAGGATTAGAACCCAGGATTAGTAGCTCATAGTTTGGCATCTAACCCACTAAACCGCCATACCTACCCAGGCAAGTCATCTCACTTGGCCAAAATTCATTTCTCTACTTCATCACCCACCCACACACACACTCACAACTGCTGCCAATTGCCAAACTGAGGGAAACAGCTGTGCAACTGAGAAGCACAGAAGACTCCTCTCTGCCCCTCTCCCACACTGGCTCAGTGGTTTTAGTCTGCAAACAACAAGGTGATGTAGCACCAAGACAGAGAATTCAGAGTGCATGGTCCCACCTCGTGCATGTCTCATTTCTCCCTCGTTGTAGAAGAGAGACGATACATGCATCTGTGTGTGTAAAGAAAGAGTAGCAAAGCAGCGTCTGCTGTTGCAAAGTGAACAAAAGTTCATTTAATACCATGGCCTTGCCTCTCACCCTAGCGGAACTTCAGTGGGGTTACACCGGTATTTACACCGGTATGAGTAAGAACAGAATCAGATCTGTAAGATACTCTTCTCCCTTACCCCAAAGCCAACTCCCAAAGAGTTTGGCTTTTATCTGGCTAGTGAACAAAGACACACTAGAAGCCCCTCTGTGCCCACATGTGCCCAGCACATTTGTCACCGCCAGCCCTTTGTTCCACATGTCAGGTCCTTTGCTCAGGGTAAATGAAGAGGGTGGGATCTTGTAAAAAAAAAAAAATAACCCCATGGCACAATCAAGAGGCGACTCATCACACTGCATAGTACGTGCAGTGCAGGGGGGAGGCAAAGGCAATATATGCACATATCGTGCGTTTGCTCTTGTACATGCCTATCAATCCATCATTCCTGCATGACAGTCAATGAGAGGTGGCACCCAAACTCCCACCTGATGCAGAGAGAGAAAGAGATAGATCAGTCGGAGCTCTCTTAAGCTAAGAGCTGCAGGCTATGTCATCCTCCTTCCCCCACCACCTCCGGCTCAATTAAGAAACAGCATGTTTTCCTACTCACTGCTTTCCTTTTATCTCCAGCTCCTTCTCAGATTTCTCTGTTATTTCTCCCTTCGTGAGATGGCAGCGCTGTTGAATGCTGATCAAACAATATACGGGGCAAACCCATGCAGGGCTTTTTGTAGCCTCTTTGGAGTACAAGACAAATTAGGGTACCCATTTACCGAGTGGCATTCTGTTGGTGCTACCAGTTGCATAGTTGTGTTTTGATTGTACCCCAGCGGTGGCATTTCAGCCCGGGGCCATCTCTTCACTAGGCTAGGATTGGGAAGGTAGATTGCAGGATGTATGAGCATCAGTGTGATTAAATAAAACATCCTGCAGTAATAGAAAAGGAACGTGGGGTTTGTTAGGTCCATGTTACTGATTGCTTGTGCATCATGCTGGAATTCACTGGATTAATCCAGGATCATTTCCCACTCAATGCATCTATAAGAAAAGCGCCCATGAAAATGATCGGATATTAGAAATATCCCATTATCTAACAAAAATATATCAACCACATCTACCATACAGCAATGCTAACGGGACTCACACGGTAACTTCTACCTTGGCCACACAGCTATGCCAGTATAAACGATGCAGTACTGTCTGTACACTGTATAGTAGCAACCCTCATTCTCAGCCACCCAGTCAAAACCTATGCAGCAGCACATGGCCTGGTTGGGTTTAGTGTCTGTCATCAGCTGGGCATGAATATTAGCGTATGGATTCAGACAGCATCATTGGGTGGCCTGCATGAATCCATACGCTAATATTCATGCCCAGCTGATGACAGACACTAAACCCAACCTGTATGATGATGTATCCATCATGCGAATCACAGGGGAAATATTAACATGGGTTTTGCATGTGAGTGTGGTAAGGGAGAGCCTGCATATGCAATTGTACATTGGTGAGCAGGTAGATACTTGTGCATGGAGGGTAAAATACACCCCTGTGCTGGGCCTATCCCCATTTAAATCTCACTTAAGGGGATTTTGCCGACTTAAAAAGTTCATACACCATTCACGGAGGGATTTATGCAAGATGTGTCCATCTCGGCTTCTGACGTACTTTCTCAAGGCAACAAAAGTTGTGCCTGGGTACTGAACAAAACCGAAGTAAAACTCTTCAGCATTTAGCTACCAAGGTGACAGCTGTCACAGAAACACCGCAGAGCAGATGAGATGAAAGGAGCTGACCCTCTAGGCAGATACAGAACAATTTGCCAACATCACAATAAAAGATGACAGAGTTGACAGAAAACAACGTAAAGACTTCGCAATAGAGACTAAAACTACCCAAGCGTCACGCGTCGGCTGCTCTAATAATGGCTACATACATTCATAGAGCTTAAGGCCAGAAGGGACCATTCGATCAGCTTGTCTGACCTCTTGTATATCATAGGTCCTTACATTTCACCCAGTTATCCCTATATTGAGCCCAATAACTCCTGTTTGGTGGAAGTGTATCTTCCAGAAGGGAAGACATCCATCAATTTTCTTGGTAGTTCACTCCAATGGCTAATGACCCTCCCTGTTAAAAATTCATGATTTCTTATTCATTTGAATCTGTCTGGCTTCAGCTTCTAGCTGTTGGTTCTTGTTATGCCTTGCTCTGCTAGAATATAGAGCCCTTTAGTACCTGGTATTTTCTCCTTGTACTTGTACAAATACACATACTTGTCAAGTCACTTTTCAGTCTTCTTGCTGACAAGCTACACAGATTGACCTTTTTAAGTGTCTCACTGTAAGGTATTTTTTCCAGCCCTCGGATCATTTTTGTGGCTCTTTTCTGCATCATCTCCAATTTTTCAACATTCTTTTTTAAAATGAGGACAACAAAATGGTCTATGAATATAAGAATGGCTATACTGGGTCAGACTAATGGTCCATCCAGCCCAGAATCCTTCTGATAGTGGCTGGTACTAGATGCTTCAGAGGGAATGAAAAGAACAGGGCAATTATCGAGTGATCCATTCTGGGTCATCCAATCCCAGCCTCTGGCAATAAGAGGTTTAGGGACACCAAGAGCATGCGGTTGCATCCTGACCATCTTGGCCAACAGCCATTGATGAACCTACCCTGGATGAATTTATCTCATTCTCTTTTGAACACAATTATTCTTTTAGCCTTCACAACATCCGCTGGCAATGAGTTCCACAGGTTGACTGTGCATTGTGTGAAGAAGTACTTTCATTTGTTTTTAAACCTGCTGCCTGTTAATTTAATTGGGTGACCCCTGGTTCTTGTGTTATGTAAGGAGTAAGTAGCACTTACTTACTTACTTTCTCCCCACCACTCATGATTTTATAGACTTCTATCATATCCTCCCTTAGTCGTCTCTTTTCCAGGCTGAACAGTCCCCGTCTTATTCATCTCTTCTCATATGGAAGTTGTTCCATACCTCTAATCATTTTTGTTTCCCTTTTCTGTATTTTTTCCAATGCTAATATATCTTTTTTGAGATGGGTTGACCAGAACTGCACACAGTATTTAAGATACCATGAATTTATATATGGCATTATGATATTTTCTGTCTTATTATCTATCCCTTTCCTAATGGTTCCTAACATTCTTTGACTGCTGCTGCACATTGAACAGATGTTTTCAGAGAACTATCCATGATGACTCCAAGATCTCTTTCTTGAGTGGTAACAGCTAATTTAGACCCCATCATTTTGAATGTATTGTTGGGAGTATGTTTTCTACTGTGCATTACTTTGCACTTATCAAAATTTACTTTCATCTGCCATTTTGTTGCCCAGTCACGCAGTTTTGTGAGATCCCTTTGTAACTCTTCGCAGTCTGCTTTGGACTTAACTATGTTTGAGTAATTTTTTATCACCTGCAAACTTTGCCACCTTACTCTTTACCCCCTTTTTCCAGATAATGTATGAATATGTTGAACAGCACTGGTCCCAGTACAGATCCTTGGGGAACACCACTATTTACCTCTCTCCAATGTGAAAACTGACCATTTATTCCTACCTTTTGTTTCCTATCTTTTAAACAGTTACTGATCCATGAGAGGACTGATCCCATGACAGCTTACTTTGCTTAAGAGCCTTTGGTGAGGGACCTTGTCAAAGGCTTTCTGGAAGTCCAAGTACACCATATCCACTGGATCACCCTTGTTCACACGTTTGTTGACACTCTCAAAGAATTCTAATAGATTGGTGAGGCATGATTTCCCTTTACAAGAGTGTGTTGACTCTTCCCTAACATATCGTGTTTATCTATGGGTCTGATAAGTCTGTTCTTTACTATAGTTTCAACCAATTTGCCTGATACTGAAGTTAGACTTACTGGCCTGTAATTGTCAGGATCGCCTCTGGAGCTTTCTAAAAAAAACTAGCTATCTGCCAGGCTTCTGGCACAGAGGCTGATTTGAGCGGTAGGTTACATACCACAGTTAGCAGTTCTGCAATTTCATATTTGAGTCCCTTCAGAACTCGTGAGTGAATACCATTTGGTCATGGTGACTTATTACTGTTTAATTTTTCCAAAACCTCCTCTACTGACACATCAGTCTGGGACAGTATGCAGTACTCCAGTACTTGTCTCACCAATGCTGTAGATAGAGGTAAAAATCACCTCCCTGCTCCTATTCAAAACTCCCATGTTTGTACATTAGCCCTTTTTGCCACAGCTTCGCACGGGGAGCTCATGTTCAGTTGCTCGTCCACTGACCCCTACACCCTTTTCAGAGTCACTGCTTTCCAGGATATAGTCATCGGTTCTGTAGGTATGGCCTACCTTCCTTGTTCCTAGATGTATAACTTTGCATTTGGCTGTTATTAATACACATTTTGCTTGAATGGGCCCAGCTTACCATGAGATCCAGATCACCGTTTGACCATCCTCATCATTATTTACTATTCCACCCGTCTGTGTCTCATCTGAACATTTGATCAGCAGTGATTTTATATGTACCTCCAGATGACTGATGAAAATGTTGAACAAGATCAGGTCTACTGCTGATCCCCGTAGAGTCCCACTAGAAACCCCCTATTCGATAATAATTCCCCACTGACGTGTCCTTATTGAAATCTGTCAATCAACCAATTCTTAACCCATTTAACATGTGCTTCATTGACACTGCATAGAGGTAATTTTTAAATCAGAATGTTGTGCAGCAATAAGTCAAATGCCTTACAAAAGTCTCTATATATTGCATCTATGCTGCTACCTTTATCAAAGAATGTAATCACGTTTGTTTGACAAGACCTATTTTCCATAATGTCATGTTGACAGGAATATAATTAATGCGAATCTTTTAATTCTTTATTAATTAAAGCCTATATCAACTTTTCTATTATTTTGCCCAGGATTGATAGCAGGCTAATCAGCCTATAGTTACCTAAGCCATCCCAATTGTTATCCAGAATTTCATGGATATACCAAGTTTTATTAAAATTTAACATCAGAGGGCCATAAATTTCCTCATCCAACTCTTTTAGGACTCTTGGATGCAAGTTATTGGGGCTTGCTGGTTTAAAAATGTTTATCCCTAGTAGATGTTGTTTAACATCCTCTTTAGTTATTACTGTACAGGAAAGTACTTAATCATCTTCCTGTGATATGAGTACACATGAGAATGATGAAGTACTTTCCTCTTTCCAAATACAGAAAATAAATTTTTATTGAATACTTCTCCCTTTACTGCATCATTACTGACAATTTTACCATCCCCATCTCGTGATGGGTCTCTACTATTGCTAAAATTTATTTTATTACAAATATAATTTTAAAAATTCCTTCTGATTGTCCACAGCCGTGTGAGCCATAGATTTTTCCCTGTTGTCTTTAGCTTCCCTTATCAATTTTCAACACTTCATAACTTCTAATTTACATCGGCTGCTATCTATTTCCTTTTTTCCATTTGATATATTTTGTTATTTTTTATTTCTATTTGCTGCCTTCACGTTGCCACTGAACCAGGATAGGCTTTTAGCCAACGTTGTCCTTCTTGATTGTGTAATCATGGGATATGGGCCATCTAATAAACTCTTCTTAAAGTACACCCAATTTTCATTCACAACTTTCTGTCTAATTTTTCCACCCAATCAATGTCACTCATAATTTCCATCGACTTTGGGAAATTAGCCCTTTTGAAGCAACAAGTAGATAGATAGATAGATAGATAGAGGGGGTGTATGGGGATAGATAGATAGATAGATAGATAGATAGATAGGGGGATGTATGGGGATAGATAGATAGATAGATAGATAGATAGATAGCCTGACCTGTGTTGCAAATCATCCAGCAGGAATCTAACACCCTACTTGGTACAACTGTCAAACTACTACTTAATTGGGGCACTAAGGTGCGATGTCAGTACTAAGCCTAGGTTTAGAATTTCCCACTGTTGTTTTAGCATTGACGCAGCTCCACCAGCGACATTGGGCTCGCGAGTGTAGCTAGGGGAATGGCTTTTTTTACCACCATGTCTAGCTCTGCTCAAAGCAGAGTGAGTAACTTAATCCCTGTGCAGAAGAGTGCAAAAAGTAGACCACACTGACCACCTAAGCAGTGCCAGTGCATTGTGGGATTGCTTCAAGAGGATGACTGATCTCCTCCAACCCCCTGCCTATGACTACATGGGCTGATATGCACGGAAACACAACTGCATGCATTTGTTTGTCTAAGGGCTCTGATATAGACTATAGGCCAAATCTTCAACTGGTGTAAATCAGCATAACTCCTCTGATGTCAGTGGGGTTACACCAGATTTACACCAACTGAGTTTCTGGCCCATTGCCTAAAACAAGAGAAGAACATTTGGAAGAGACACTGAGGTCAAAATGTTGCTTTTGCTTATAGTGGGTTTATCCCCATGTGACTCTATTGACTTCAATGGTGTTACTCCCGCTCGACATTGGAGTAAGAGATGAATCGGGACCACATAGTCATTCAATGGGATAAATGACTCCATCAATGCCAGAGAAATGAATAATTAGGGCAGGAAACAAGAAAGTGGGGTGACTAGGAATCCCACCCCTTGTTCTGCCCAGTGGAATGACCAGGACTAGGGAAATCCCCTGAAGCTATAGGGCCAGGTTTTGATCTCAGTTACACCAGTGTAAACCCTGAGACATTTCACGGACATCCACAGAGTTATTCTGAATTTACAACTGTGAAATCCAAGAGCAGAATCAGGGTTGTACACAGAGAAAGCCAAAAAAGGAATAATTATCAAAGCCCTTCACACTTTGGAGTGTTCTTGGATTTGAACCAAAATGCTCAGTTTGTCTTTTTCAGAACCAAAACCCTCCTATATATTTGCCCATCTCCAGTAGCATCTCTACCCGTCTGCTGCTGCGCAGGGACATAGTTACATCAGCCCATTTGGATGTTTGTATTTATGAGAGGTAGTGATATCCAAGAGTTAGGGCAGAGACATGGGCTCTAGCTCCAGCTATGCCACTAATGCCTGTGTAAGCCACACCCCTTCTCTGTTCTTCAGTTTCCCCATCTATAAAATGGGAATAACAACTTACTGCAATTATGTTTACTCGTAATTATATTATTCAGCCACTAGATTTCTCTGTGTGCAGTATTGAATTCCATACAGAGGCTAGTCGCTGGTAAATTAAGCCATACTGAGTTGGAACTCAAGCTGCGTGGAAACCCATTTGTCTATGTCTGTAGTTGTAGCTGTTTTGGTCAATAAATGCCTCCCGTTTAAGCAAAACTGTGATTCCATGGTTCTATAAATCATGCCGCTTACCTTTCCTTTGTAAAGTGCTTTAAGGTCTATGGATGACAAAATCAATGTTATATTATATACTCGTGTGTGTGCCTGCATACTGGCTCATGTATATATCAGTCAGAATAAATTATGGAGAAACAGGGTGAGGGAATGTTGCTTTTTATAAAAGCACCACTTTTAATTTACAATGGGAGCTTCGCTTGTTAGAAGTCAAACTGCACATCCGACACTCACTAATTGCACTTTTTGGAATCAAAGACCTTAGCCAAAGGGATAAATATATAAAATTGCTAGGAAGGAAACATTTTCTTCTTGAATTCCAAGTGAAAACTGAGCTAATACAGACTCTTTTGATAATAAAAGCAGCAGAAACATATATCTGATCCCCTCGGTTAGAGGCAGCTTTTTCAAAAAAGGATTCTCTTATGGGGCCAGGTAGACTGTTCTAGGTGACTGAAATTACATAGGAAAATCATGTCCCTGCTTCCTTCTATAATTGTCTCTTGTTCTCTCAACCTCTTTTCTGGGTAACTCATTCACTAGAATTTGTGTGCAGTCTCTGCTCTCTTCTTTTTCTCAGATCATCTTGCCAGAGGAGCTATCAAAACATCAATGAGGCAACCCATTGTGCACAAATCCATTCATATTCAGCATACATCCCGGTACTAACTCCTAATAGCACCAGTCTTCTGGGTTGTTAGTTCAGAACCAAGTTCTTCCCAGAAACGTTGGGGCATCTGTATTATTTCATACATTAAATGTCATAGGCCGGGCACCTCCTTTTTAAACAGCAAAACCTCGGTCATTCCTCACTCCTCAGTCCCTCTTGGGTAGGGAGATAGAAGACAGAGTCATGCATTGTTAACCCCCACTTTCCCGTGGCTGCTGGTGATTTATTATGAGCAACCAGGCATGAGGACAGCAAGGAAAGGAATAAGACGCATCTTCACTCCATCCGGCTCACGGCTGTTTAATAAGCCATTTACAGGGGAAAGGGAGTGGAAAACAGAGAGAAAGTGGATGTTAGATTTCTCTATGCCTTGGTTTTAAAACAAGAAAAATGTGTCCATAGCAAACACACCGGCTTGGAAATGCAGTGTGTCCGGCAAGCACAGAATGCCTCACCTCAGAATCTACAGGACAGATTCTGCTCTCAATTTCAGCAGCGCCATCCAACTCACATTGGAGTAAATTTCAATTACCTCATGATGTTTGCAATGCAAGCTGCATTACTTTGGATTCACACTGGTAGAAGTAAGAGTAAAATCTGGCCCATAACATGTAAGGAGAATGCCCAGTTGGTTAAGGATTTTCACCATTTTTTGCCGGGGGTGTTTTGCTTGGCTTTCTTTCACTTGCTTGTTTTCGTTTCATCATGAGAAAAAGTTAGTTTTTTTTTTTTTAATAAAAATTAGAACTACAGGAAACTTTGTAGCATTTTGCAAAAAGAACTGTGAAATTTACGGAATGAAAACAAAGTTGAATGAGAATAGGAAAGAAAAGGGATTGGAAATTTATATCAAGTATATCCAAAGTTAAAAATTAATTATAGAGACAAGGTAGGTGAGGTAATATGTTTCATTGAAGCAACATCTGTTGGTGAGAGAGACGAGCTTTTGAACCATACAGAGCTCTTCTTCAGGTCTAAAATCCTGGGACTGACACAGCTACAATGACACTGCCTACGTAATTAATTATAACAAACATATTGTAATGGATATTCAATCTCATGCTTCAGGCCTTAAGCCAGTCTCTAACTATTAGAGATCAGGAATCAAATGAGACCTAATGCAAGGGATAGATTATCTCACATCTGCCTCCTGTGAGGTTCTTACATACCTTCACCCAAAGCATCTGGTGCTGTGCCCTGTAAGGGACAGGAAAATAGACTACTGGACCTCGGGTCTGATCCAGGCTGCCAATCCCTGTGCTTCTAGCCGAGACTTTATATGTTATTGGTTGAAAGGGCTTTTGTGATCTTCCAGCAAGACGTGTTACACAGGTATAGAACAGTCATCCTGTGCCACAGAACTTTACACTGGACCCAGCCGACGTGTTCTGCTTGGCTGTGAAAATGTCACCCAGCTGAATATATTGGTTGATCCAGATCTGATCCCCACCGATACAAGAAACATTCCCTGTATAGACAGTGCGAAGGCATCTTTGCTGGCTAGGGCTTGTGTCTTTCCCCAGCTATTTAGAAGCTGCAGGGGCCAGTATGGGCCACTGTAGAGGTACAGAATGGGCCAAGAGGCAGGTCTGCCCTGGGCCACGCCCCCTCCTGCACCTGGCCCATACCCAGTCCTATGGGCTCCCGCAAAGGCAGCATGGCACTGGTGGGTCTGGCTCTACACTAGACACAGGGGATCCCTGCAGTCAAAGAAATTTCCCCAGGGCTGCAGGACAGCCCCTTGGTGCCAGCCCCAGCTGATGCAGGGCAAGTTGAATAGAGCCAAACCGGTCAGAAACTGTGAGAGTGATAAATGGGTGCGACTTGCACAAGATGGACATTTGGGGGATATGCAACATGAACATGTCATTTGCACCATCTCTTGGGCCTTAATGACCGTTCGAGCTAGGCAGGAAATGGGTTTCCCATCCCATGAGAATTTGAGATTTAAAAAAAATGCCCCATCCCAAATCGGGCCAAAGAGTCAGAATCTCAAAAATTTTCTCAAACTGTTAATCTGAACAACAATTTGGAATCAGGTCAATCAAAATGTTTCTTTTCAATAATTTCTAAACATTTTGGTTTAGAGCTTGGGGTTTTTTTAGATTTTTTTAGTATAAATTAACTAAAATTGCAAAACGAAGAGCCCCTTTGAACTGAAAAGCGAAACTTTTCTTTCTGAAAATATCAAAACGGAACATGGCAACAATTAAAAAAAAATTCAACTTTGTTTCGAATAGGGAAATTCATTGAAACTGACTCTTTGCTGTGAACAGTTTCAGTTTCAACTAAATCCAACAAAAAACATTCAGTTGGAAAATTCCCAACCAGTTCTATTGACTACGACTCAGACTTCCATGAGAGATACACCTAGTAAAGTTTGCGCCCTGCGGCCCTAGTACCTATTCCATATAGAAAACAACCTACTACTGATCCCCCCAGAGGAGTGACTCCTTTAGCTCACACAGCAGAGGTCTGTGCTGCAGTGCAGAAAGCCCAATGCTCAAACCCTGCTGATAAGCTGTGGTGAGAACGCTACGTGCCCGTTTTACTCCAAACTGGATATGGCCCATAGGGCCAAATTCTGCCCTGAATTATGGCACTTTGAAGTCAGTGCAATTCCACGGGGTATAAATTAGAGCAGAATTTGGCCCATAATGGGAATGCACTCTGGTGGATTTGAGTTTTCCATGGGCTAATGGCAGACTAAATATTGCCATGCACATCCCCTTCATCAAGGATCTTCAGGCTATTGGCTGAAGTCAAGAGACTGGCACAAATGACTCCAGCTCTACTTGTTAAGATTTAATTAGGTACTGACAGCTGTGGATCTGGTCCCACTTGAGACTGCTGAAGCTGCTACAAGATGTTAACTCCTGACACGTAACAGCCTATGGAAAAGCTTTGCTCTCTCACTGCTGCCTAAATTGGAGAGGGAGGCGGGGGGAGAAAGGGATTTGCAAAGAGAGCCAGGAGAACCAAGCAGAACAGAGAGCTCAGGGTAACTTGGATGGCTGAGAGCTCACTAAAAGAAAATGGCTTCTCAGCACTGAGCAATCCTGACAGTGAATAAGATCTAAATCTCCTTTCCTCCGCACTTTAACTACTGCCTAAGCCATGAGAATTACAGAGACGAGGCTGCCTTCCCTTCGGCAGGCAACAATATTGACCCAGGCCCAGACTCCACTGTGGATACAGATCGGAACTAAAATTTGCATGTGACCCAGTTAAGATGAGCAGGGTTTTATCGAAGAGGTCCCACCTGGGCTGCTTCCCTGTTCTGCTTTACAAATTAGCTGTGGGCTTGTGAGCTCTGAAATCCTGGGTCTGATTTTGCTGCTAAACACAGATCCCCGAATCTACAGATGCTGTCACCCAGACGTGAATGATAATGTCACCGATGGGCAGATAGCCAAGCAGGTCTGTGACCATACCTATCCTTGCATGGGGCACAGATCGTATTTATATGTCTGTAGGGACATGCCTACCATAAGCCAGGTGCACAATCAACATTCACACCCACACTTACAGTACATGGAGACACACATACATTCGCACTTACTTCAGTACACAATCACATGCACACCGACCAAGGCAAACTTGCACACATGTGCGCACACCCCCGCAATGTGCTCAAGGTACGTTTGTCCACATGCGGAGTTACGCTCACAGGTGTGCACAAACACGCACTAATGCCCACGCACAAGCACAGATGCGGCTGCCCATCAGCCCCGGCACACTCTGTGACGCTCCACAATATTGTGACATTAACGTGGCAAGCTTTAAAGGCAGTGTAAGCTTTTGAACTCCACTGATATCAGAAAAGCTGCAGCCACTGACCTCAGATCTGGTCCCCAATGCTTTGCCCATCTGCTTTCACTCAAAGATCTTAGAGCATTTAAACCTCACATCAGTCTTCTGAGGTAGGTTCATGCTACTGTCTCCATCTTGCAGCAGAGACTAGGGGGGAAAATTTGCCTGTCTTCTGGCACCATACACACAATATACCGTGACAGAATGAAAGGGAAACCCAGCGTACTTCAACCATGGTTCTGCAACAGAGAAGAACCATGTGGCAATTCCACCCCCACCTAGTCCCATTTTTGGGGTCTTTTCTTATATAGGCTCCTATTACGCCCCAGCCCCCGTCCCGATTTTTCACACTCGCTGTCTGGTCACCCTACCATCACCTGAGCATGGAGAATGTCTATTAGTAGACCATGGCTTATGGCACACAGCAGAGCAGTTCTGATTCCATCCAACAGAGGGCAGTGATGCCACTCAGACACTAGCCAATTCCTTACAGCACTAAAAGCCAAATTCTTTTCTCATTTGCCCTTGTTACCCCCCCCTTACCCTTACACTCCAGTTTTTACAGCCATACACATGTCCATGCATATTTGTCTGCCTTCTGCTCCTACCATTTGTCTCTCCCCACACAAGCCCTTTCCTCCAGAGACATGAATTCACATCTCTTCCAGGTGAGAAGGGATGTTCTTTTGGGCAGGGACAGCATCTTGCTCTGTGTACGTACAGCACCTTGCACAATGAGGCCCCAGTTCTGATGGGGGCCTCAGAGCTCAAGAGTAGTAAGTTATGACTCCTTCAGGGCCCAGATCCCCACAGTGTACATGCAGGTCGGGTCAGAACTCCACAGAGCTAATTTTACACTAGTCTCTTCAGAGGCCGAGTACATGGCTTGGTCACATGGAGGAATTTTCACCTGAAATGCCCCGTCAGTACCTGCTCCACTGCAGGGCTCGGGCTGCTGCTGCACATGCTGTGAAGGGGACTCAGAGTCAAGGGTGGGCTCGCTGACACCTACCCTGATGCCCGCCTGCCAGATCAAAGCAAGGGAAGGAGCGAGTGGAAGGCTGTGCCTTGGAGCAGGGTCAGGAAGGAAACAGTGAGCGGCTTTGAAGCCAGGTTCAGTGGGGGAAGGAAATGGATTGAGGGGGAAGGAAGAAGCAGAGAGAGAGAATGTGTCAGTCCTTCCTAGAAGGGAGGGCTGGGAAGCAGGCATTGGGCAGGTAGGATTTCAACCCCAATGCTTATTTCTGGTACCTACCAATGTCAGGCAGGAGAGGTCAGAGTAGAGGGGACTCCCTGGGCCTTCTCGATCTAGTTTCTGTTGAATGCACAGAACATTGGAGGGGGAAGTTGAGGATGGAGGATAGAACAGGAACAGCCCAGGCAGCAGCTGAGCAAACTTCCCACAGACTCTGGCATCTGCCCACATGCCTTGCACCTGACCCTGGGAGGCGGGGGGAATCCCCACTGGTGGCAAATGGATTGTTCTGTCTCAGCGGCTGTTTGGTCCTTGGAGAGGTCCAGGAACTTGCCCAAGGTCTGTCAGTAGGTCAGCGGCAGAGCTAAGGAAAGACCCCAGTTCTCCTGGCATCCCACTCAGCCATGTAAGTCCATGTGGTATAGCTCTGGTCCTTGGCTGGATGATGAACATTTTGCCTGGTGTAATGATGATGCACGGGTTAGCGGTAAGAGACCAATCTTTATTTTCTGCCCCCAAGGCTACAACGGGTTAAAAGCTTATTTTAAAAAAAAATTAGGGGGGGAGGGGGAGAGTCGATCTTTTCCTCCCGTGGTTTCCTTTGAAATGTGAACTAAATGGAAAGCTCTACTTTAACCATTGCACGACAACAGGGCAGTAACCACTGGGTACCGATCCACCTGGGAGAACAACTGGCAATCAATAAACACCATGCGTCCACGGTGAATCGTCCTTCAGGGTCAACATCAGGAAGCTGTCGAAATTTGTGGAAATGTTGCCACAGACAAACATCGGTCAGGGAGGGTCTAGGTCAGCCGTGGGCAAACTAAGGCCCATGGGCCACAGCCGGCCCACAGGACCGTCCTGCCCGGCCCCTGAGCTCCCAGCCGGGGAGCCTAGTTCCCGGCCCCTCCCCCGCTGTCCCCCCCTTCCCCGCAGCCATGCCGCTGCGCGGACCGCACTCTGGCCCACCGCTCCCGCTGGGCAGCATGGGGAGCGCAGCTGGCTCTGGCCGGGTGTCATGGCAGCGAGCTCTTGCTGCTGGTAAGGGGGCGGGGAGCGGGGGATCCTAGGGGGCAGTCAGGGAGGAGGGGCGGTTGGATGGGGCAGAGGTTCTGGGGGGGCGGTCAGGGGATGGGGAACAGGGAGGGTTGGGAGTGGGAGTCCCGGGGGGGCCTGTCAGGGGGCGGGGATGTGGATAGGGGTCAGGGCAGTCAGGGGACAGGGGGGTTGGATGGGGGCGGGGGTCCCAGGAGGGGGCGGTGAGGGGACAAGGAGCATGGGGGGTTGGATGGGTTGGGGGTTCTGAGGGGGGGAGTCAGGGGGCGGGAAGTGGGAGGGGGCGGATAGGGGGCAAGGTCCAGGCTGTTTGGGGAGGCACAGCCTTCCCTACCCGGCCCTCCATACAGTTGCGCAACCCCGATGTGGCCCTCGGGCCAAAAAGTTTGCCCACCCCTGAGCTAGGTGGACTTGCGTTCTGCCTCAGCGCAAGAGGGGGTGGACGAGAGGATAGATCACTTTTTGTATCATTGCGATGTATCCGTACAGCACCTTGCACAACAGGGCCCTGATCTTGGCTAGGGTCTCTACATGCTACTACAGTGCAGACGCCCAATCATCATCCCCCAGAAAGGGAAGTGACGCTCTCCCTCTTCTCTGCCTCTCCCTAATGGTTTAATCAGGTCTCCCTCCAAGCACTGAAGAGGTCCCGGGACCCTCTCTCTTGTCCTTGCTGTGCTGCACGGTTTTGCCAGCCGCGCAGGGGGCAAGAGAAACAGAGGAGGATGCAGGGAAGATCTGATGTTTCCTCATTGCCCCCAGGTTTATGAGTGTCTCCGAGTTACAGCTTTTGATGTCTGAGGGCAGCACACACACACGCACAATCACAAAATCTACTGCGAGAATACAAAAAAAAAATACAGGCTCATCTCTCTCTGTCTCTCGTGTTAACAAGCTTGATGCTCAATATCTTACCCGGCCGTGCGGCTCTGGGAAATGGACCCTTTCTCACCTCTGGAAGAAGCCAAAAGCTCAAGGTAAGTTTTGACAATTAGACTCATTTCTAAAAGGGTGGCAGAGGCGGTCATGTGGCCCAATGCACAGCCCTCAGCTTTCTCCTGGAAGCACTCTCATTTATTAAACCCTCCATGGGTTTTTTGATCTATATATTATTATTTGGGGGCTTGTTTTCTTTTCTTTTTTTTTTTAAGCAAAAGATAAAAAAAAAAAAAAATCAATGTCTCTTGTTTCCTCCAGCACAGCTTCACCCAGGAGAATTATGACGCCGAGCACTCATTAACCCTTCCCCGGCCTGCTGCCTGGCTCAGCTCTCCCAGAATGCAAGCCGAACACTTCAATCGCAGTCGCGTCGTACATTTCTATACAGCCTTTGATGGTAAGCAGACGGGGATCATCCCATCCACCAATAAACGGCAGTCCCTGGTCTAGTGAGCAGGGCTGGATTTAGGGGCAGGCGACCCAGGCAACAGCTTGAGGTGCCGGGCTTGGGGGAGTGACGTTTTTGTTGTACAGATCCTAGCATGCAAATTTATTGTCTTATATGACAGGGATAAATCATGCATGCAAACTGCATATTAAAGTCATGAAATGGGCTACAAACAAACAAAAAAGGTATTCAGAAGTTTAACAAATGGAAGGGAGGTGCTAAAGACATTCCTCGCTGGGGGCACCATTTGGTCTAAGGCCAGCCCTGTTGGTGAGCCAGTCCTAAACAGCAGACTCGTATGGACTGGCTTCTACAAAGGAGTATCACTACCATTAGCCTCATTTAGATGGGGAAACTGAGGCACGGGGTGGGAAGTGACTTGCCCAAGGTCACCCAGCATGCCAGTGGCAGAGGCAGGAGTAGAACCCAGAGCCGGAGTGCTAGGCCACGCTGTATCCATTAGGCCATACTACCTCTCCTCTGTAAAGAGCCAGGACTGTGTTGCAATGACTATAAAGGGGGGATTCACTCCTGAGACTCCTGGACACAGATAGACCCTGTGGCTCTCTCAAGGTCCTAATGTCATCACAGAAGGTCTCCCTAACGCCTGACGAGGACAAGGCAGTCATGACTACAGAATAAAGGACAGGACTCATTAGCACACCCCATTTCTAAACTGGGACACGCTGGCAACGCCATAGCCCTGTGCTAGGCTGGTTCATCATTCCAGTCCTCTAACCTGGACTGAAATTTTGTGCTGGATATTGCTCGGAAGGATGCACAGTTTTAGCCAGGCCCTGACCAACCATCGTAGAACTTGCAACTAATGTCACTGCTGCTGATCCAACATCATCCTCTACTGCAGGGTAGAACATCCATGCTAAGGGGGCCAAGTTCACAGCGATCTGACCCCCTCTCTGAGCTCCAGAGGTCTGGTCCTCCCTCTGCTGCAAGGCCTTGCTGAAGCCTTTGCAGTGCTGTGCTGCTGCATTCCTCTGACAAGAGCAGTAACACCCTGGTTTCCATGGCATTACTCCAAATGGACTCTTGTCTGGCTGCTGATTGGCTGTTGCCTGCAGGCCTCGGCCCGCCGTGCCAGGGAGTAAATCCTTAGAACTTTTTGTACTTTCAGAAAAAAAAAAAAGAGAGAGAGAGAGAAAAGGGAGAAAGGCAGGAAAAAAATTAAACAACAAACACACCCCTTTCTGCTTCCCAGCCTCCAAGCCTGAGATGCAGGATGTTAATTATTAGTCCCGTGGCAAGGTAATAAACCGCCAAAGAGCAACAATCGACCTCAGCTGCAGCGTGCAACGGCTCAGCTCTGTGTGTGGATTGCAAAGGGCACCGAATGCCTTTTATTAATAAAACTGAAATGCAGCTGTGCTGAAACCTACAGGCCTCGGGGCCTTGGCCCTTGACAGCATCTTTGTAGGCTCCGCTCATTTGAAGCATTGGCTTGGAAAGACCCAGGCTACCTGCCAAATGTAGATTCTGCTGGGGTCAAGCTGGCCCTTCATCTTTTCGAGAGACGGGGGGGGTTAAAATATACCACGGAGGAGACTTTAAAAACAGAGCCTGTCAAAATAATTGACGGAATAGTTTTCTGTCAGAAAAATTCAATTTCAGCGGAATCAAGACGGGGAGTGGGGAAGGAGAGGATTCCGACAACGTTTTCTATGGGAAACGTTGACACACGCCACTTTGACTTCCTTGTTGCATTTCAATAATGTTGGAACATTTCACTTCAGCTGTATATTGTATTTAGATATTTGTGTTCATTGTTCTATTTACTATTATATTTTAATAGAAAAGCCTAACCAAAACGTTTTGCCGTAACTAAAACAACCCGAGTTGTTCCAAAACCACATGTTTCGGAACTTTCCTCCTGCTGGAAATTGGACGATTCTGGCTTTTTGCTCCCGTTTGGAATGGATTTTTTTTTTTTTTTTCACTTCTGCTGTATTTTGTATTTAGAGAATTTTTTGTTTCTTACCAGCTCTGCTTAAAAAACAAATCTTTTCTGGCATTAAAACTCCTCTGGCAAAACCCTTGAATGGGGCCACGATTTCACGCCACATGTTTTTCCACACTGTATCGAGAAAAAAATGTCTCCGCCCACCCCTCCTGTCAAGTCAGGCATCCAACACACATACAGGAAGCCACTTTGTCCACCACTGAAGTGCTGCTAACGTACCGCTACTGCTGGCTGAATCTCTTCTCCCCAGTAGTGGCTGTATTTTAATGGTAGCATATGAAGCTGTAACCTACTTTGGGATGAAGGGAGCAATGCCCAGGGTGAATTGTTTCCTGTGAAGATCTGCTCTGGAGTGAGGCTTGTTAAAATTCAGGTTTGTTTAGAGCCAAGGTTTTGGTTCAACCAACATTAAAAGCTTTTTAGGGGGCAGGACAGAGGCATTGACTTTCTCATTTCCCCAGGGGTGCTTGAGCCCTGCTCTGCCCTAGGCCCCGCCTCTTTCCACCCCATTCCCTGAGCGTGCCCTGCCCATGCTCCACCTCTTCTACCCCCACTCCTCCTGCTCTCCCCCAGTGCCTCCTCCACACCACTGAACAGCTGATCACCGGTGGGCGGGAGATGCTGGGGGGGGGGGCGGAAGAGGGAGGAGCTGATTGGTGGGGCCACCAGTAAGTGCTGACCACCCACTGTTTTTTTTCCCATGGGTGCTCCAACCCCAGAGCACCCACAGTCTATGCCTATGGAACAGAAATCTTCTTTACAACATATGCATGTAGCACCTGGAACAATGGGGCCTGTTGACCGGGGCCTCTATACCCTGTCTGCAATGTTACAGGGGGTCAGTGGCACCAGTCTAGTCAATCATAGAATATCAGGGTTGGAAGGGACCTCAGGAGGCCATCTAGTCCAACCCCCTGCTCAAAGCAGAACCAATTCCCAACTAAATCATCTCAGCCAGGGCTTTGTCAAGCCAGGCCTTAAAAACCTCTAAGGAAGGAGATTCCACCACCTCCCTAGGTAACCCATTCCAGTGCTTCACCACCCTCCTAGTGAAAAAGTTTTTCCTAATATCCAACCTAAACCTCTCCAACTGCAACTTGAGACCATTACTCCTTGCTCTGTCATCAGGTACCCGGGGCCGGCTCTAGGCACTCTGTATCCTATCCCTACCCTCCAGCGTATCTACCACTCCTCCCAGTTTAGTGTCATCTGCAAACTTGCTGAGAGTGCAGTCCACGCCATCCTCCAGATCATTAATGAAGATATTGAACAAAACCGGCCCCAGGACCGACCCCTGGGGCACTCCACTTGAAACCAGCTGCCAACTAGACATGGAGCCGTTGATCACTACCCGTTGAGCCCGACAATCTAGCCAGCTTTCTATCCACCTTATAGTCCATCTATCCACCTTATAGTCCAGAGGTTCAGACTAGCTTACTATTAACAGCCAGTTTTGTTAAGTGCTCTGAAATCCACATGCATACTTCGATTGCCTTGAAAACACCTGTGCACCATCAGGGTGTGGGAGAGGGTTGGTTCTCCAAATTGGGGGCCATTAGAGCAAGGGGATCCCAGGAAACTGCCCCCACCCAACATGAAATCAACATTTGCTGGTACTTGGAGCTTGCTTGCTTTCCCCCCCCCCCCCCCCTCGTATATCCAGGGCTCAAACTATTGCACAAGAACCACAATAAGGTTAACCCAAGCCCCACAACAAAGTTGGCGCCACAAAGTTGTTGTAGGGTGTTTGTTTATTTGTTTTTGGTATGGGGCACTATTGGGAGCTATTTGGATCTGGGATTTTGATTCAGCCTCATCCCTGAGGTTCAACAGACCTGTGCAAAAACGTTTGCATCAAACCACAAGGTAATGTACATTGCTATATAACTTATGGATTTTTCTCTGTACTGCAGCTTTAAATTCCTAAGGAGCCTGTCTGTGTGTGAGCAGAAGTCAGCCTGGAGTTATTATAATAATAATAATAATAATAAATGGAGATATCCTATCTCCTAGAGCTGGAAGGGACCTTGAAAGGTCATTGAGTCCAGCCCCCTACCTTCACTAGCAGGACCAAGTACTGATTTTGCCCCAGATCCCTAAGTGGCCCCCTCAAGGATTGCACTCAAAACCCTGGGTTTAGCAGGCCAATGCTCAAACCACTGAGCTATCCCTCCCCCCAATACAGTTAATACAGCATGTTTCAGAGGAGACACACACACTGTGCTCTCCCATCAAAACTTTGGTCTCTCATTTTGCCAATGACAAGCAAAAGGGAAAAAAAATACATTCGATTCCCATTAGCACAATAACTTCCCCAACATTTAAAGAAAATGAGCCAAGCTACACCAGAACAATCCTAGTGGGGAAAAAAAATTACTGAATCAACCGCCTTGATTGACATATGGATGAAATAAAACCTATCCAGGAAAAGCCACACATGCTTTTGTTCATTTGCAGATGATCTTTCAACTCAACCTTCCTGCACTGATTATGGAACACAAATCTTTTGGTTCCTGTAACCCAGAAATAAAAAAGCAATGGCATAAAATCTAAATATTGGGGGAAATTACATCTACCGTCCATTAAGACTTTATACAACAGAAAATCTTTCCTATTTATCAGACACTGTCTTGCCAACCCCCAAAGTAAAACCAAACGAAAAACCAAACCATGAATCAGTCCTCAAGAAATCGCAAAACTGACCCTAAAATTTCATCTAAAATAAAGATGAAATCATGTTTTTGCTCGGTCTTCTGATGTTTGAATACTCCAGATCTGTGTAAGATAATGGCAGCATTGCCAACACTTATCATTTAATAATAATATCATCAATTTTAGAATAGAATCAAACTCTCACAAGCCTGATTCGCCAGCTGGTGTAAATCAGTGTCACTCCATTGACTTCATGCAGCGAGGCAGATTTACATCAGCTGAGGATCACAACCATGTATGTTTTTCTCTCATGCAAAATGTTGATGGTGGCAGAGCACAGACTGCCAGAAACTCTGCTATTTCAAATGCATTTAAATTTCCCCCAGCATAAGAAATGTTCCCTATGCAACAGACATTTTATGCCTTTTGTTTAGGGGAGCAGGGAGTGAACACTAAGCTAAATGCTTCCCCAAGAAGCTTGGCTGGATCTTAATCTGCCCTGATCACATTATCCAAAAAGCATAGATCCCCAAAATTGTAGTTCCTCTGCCTCATCTTCCTCCCTATCATCAAACTTCTTTTTAGTCCCATCTCCACCTTCTGCATCCTCAGTGAGACCCTTTTCCTCACTGTTCGTCTTAGTCCATGCCCGTCCTCTGGATTTATCTCTGGTCCTGATCTTCAAGAGGCAGCTCCCAGTTACACAATGGTGTGACACTCTGTACCTCAAAGTAGCACCATGGGCCCCCCATATTCACCATAGTGATATGATTATGATATGTTTTGTGCAGAGTACACCTTGTGAGGTATCATCTTTAATGTCTTGATCTGCTGAACATTTATATCCTGTTGGATTGTATGTACTATCGTTGTATGTGAAGTTACGAAGTATTGCTATATGTTGCGAACTTGGGAACACCCACAACCAGCCTTTCAGTTACAACAATAGCCATCAATAGCCAGGCAGTGTTAAAGGCTCATCAATACCCATCAAGAAATGAATCCACTATCCCAGAGACTCCTTAGAGAAAGCACGTAGACAATGGAAACTGCTTGACCAATGGGGACTGCCTGATCCCCTCCTCACAGCAAGGATCTTTCCAGCAAGCGGGAAGAAAGTATAAGGGGAAGTGACATCATCACTTGGCCTCTCCCCACCTCAGCTCAACATCTGGAAGAGCATCTGGAGGACAAAGACATTGAACTGGGGAAGTTTGGTCCCAGGCTGGAAGGGAGTCCCAGCCCGTATATTGAGGAACTGTGACCTGCTTGTACCATCAATCAGGGTGAGACATTGTTTGATTCAACTCTTGCTTGAC
The DNA here is from genome assembly GCF_002925995.2 of Terrapene triunguis. Classification (NCBI taxonomy): domain Eukaryota; kingdom Metazoa; phylum Chordata; order Testudines; family Emydidae; genus Terrapene; species Terrapene triunguis. Next base: position 7,020,722 of record NW_020664545.1, read on the forward strand.
TAAAACTTTAGGATTTAGAATGCGTTTACTTTTCATTTTCTTAAGGTAACTAGCTCTGACCTTTGTGCCTACCACTTATAATCACTTAAAATCTCTCTTTCTATAGTTAATAAATTTGTTTTTTAATTTACCTAAAACAGTGCGTTTTGATTGAAGTGCTGGGGAAATCTCAGCTCAGTTTACAAAGGCCAGTGCATGTCCTCTTCACAACAAGAGAGGGGCAACTAAGTAACGAACTAACACTGGCCAGGCTTCTGACCAGTGCAAGACGGTACAGTTCTGGGGTGCAAGGCTGGGGGGAACTGGCTGGAGCCTCCCTATTGATGGTTCATGAGTTGCTGGGAGATCATTCATGTAACACAGCTGGGTGTGTCCCTGCCTGTGGATGGCTGTGTAAGTGCAGAACCTGTTGGAGGGTTGTATCTTGACACCAGCATCACAGTGTGAGAGGCAACCCAGGTTGGTGGGACAGAGGGCTCAGCAGTCTCACAGTCCAGATTGCAGCCCGGGGACCCCGTCACAAATGGGTAGTAGGTTTTTGGCCATGAAGCCATGTGTCTATGCATATCTAGAGTCATAAGCATGAGAACAGGGGGAGAATCTTCATCTCGCCTCTTCCTTCATACTGAGCCATGAAGATCAAGCCGCTATCACGGGTGTCACCTCAATCAAATATCCCAACAATCCATATTTCAGGACAGGGGGCATGAGGACGCAGGTCGTGCTTTAAAAATTACATAGAGTCCAGGTGGCAAACCGCATGACTGAAGGCATCTGCTGTGGTAACAACAAAGAGGATGAATAGGGTGTCCGAGCAGGGGACACTGGAAGCCTGCAGAGAGGCTAGGGGCTGAGAGCTGCTGGAGACTACAAAGCTGGGCTGGGCTATGGAGGCTGATATGGGACAAACACAAACGTATCAGCCCATCAGAATGGAATCGACATGACGTTCCTGGAGCCTTTCCAGAGGGGGATAGCAGCAGGATGGTGACTATGCTCAGTCACTTGGAGCTTTTGTGATAGTTTCCTTCCATCTCTAGGCTGGTCCAGCAGCTCCCTGGGTTCCACCTTCTCGCTCTCACTAGTTGTCCCCAGCGGCTAAGCAACTTTCCCACGCTACCTCCCCAGGTCTACGTAACATCACCCAGTGACTGCTACACTTCTCCAGGACTGAATCTGCAACATCACCGCCAAACCGCCTTGTGATGTTTTCTCCTCCCCTCTGTTCCATCTTCCTTGGGCTCAGCTCTGCCCAGTGCCTCCCACTGCAGTCAGGGGGAGTCAGTTGTATCCTCCAGGGGCACGAACGAGGCCTTTCTGTGAACAGTCCTCCCTCTGCAAACTGCAATTCATCTCACTGTGTGAAGACACCCGGAAAACCCCGCACAGCCCGAATGCCCTGCTAGGCTCCCCCTCACCCATCCAGGAGGGGATATACCAGCCCACATTGTGTTATAAGGGTGGATCACTGTGTTGCTACAGGATTGGAGATGGTTCATGGCTATGTTTCTACTGTGTGGCATAATATAATAATAATAAATGGAGATATACCTATCTCATAGAACTAGAAGGGAGCTTGAAAGGTCATCAAATCCAGTCCCCTGCCTTCACTAGCAAGACCAAGTACTGATTTTGCCCCAGATCCCTAAGTGGCCCCCTCAAGGATTGAACTCACAATCCTGGGTTTAGCAGGCCAATGCTCAAACTGCTGAGCTATCCCTCCCCTAGAGTGCACTAGGCTGAAAGGAAACTCTGTTCATGTTTAGGGAATACTGTGTCAAAGTATGGCCTGAAAGAGGCTTCCCCTCACCTTACTGCTCGAGAGTAGACTGCCTTAGAGAGGATATTGCCACAGGAACAGATGGAGGGTTGCCCACCTCTGCAACAGACTACTTCTGTGACCTTGGGCAAGTCACTTAACCTTCCCAACCTGGGTGGGGGGGCGGAATGATAATATTTCCTCCCTACCCCCTTGGTCTAGCTTGATTGTAAGCTCTTCAGGGCAGAGATGGTCTCTCTCCATATGTAAGTAAAGCTATTTGCATAATAAGGCCTTAACCTCATTTTCGGGGAGAGGGGGCAATCTAGGAACCACCATAATACAAAATGATAAATAGACTCCAAGAGATTAGGATGTCACGGTGGTTTATATTATAGCACAGGTTTGTGAGTGCCTTCTAATTCATCACATATTCTAGTCTAGAGAACAGTTTGTTACAGACACTTTTGAATTGCATATGTTTTATATTATAGCGAGGTTATTTCACATGAGTGTCTATGATAGCACCATTGTTAAAACTCCCCTAGCTATGTATACCTGCACTGTATTTCAGAGCTGTGCGTAATACACTGAATTTCCCTAGTGCATCGTAACTGGAGAAACATCTGCTCCAGCTGAACTTACACTTACCTTCTTTGCAAAGTCACGTTATTCAAAGGTCCTCACACTTTTCAGTCTTTGGCGAGGTGATGTAATCGGTGAACTGGAATGCTGCATTAAATAGAAAACAGATCATCACTCTCAAACACCTAATCAAGGATTGATCTTGTATTGTCTCCCCACCTAAAAATTATATTGTCCTGTGCCATGCAAGACAGACACCAGCAGACATCTCACCCCCAGGGTAAAGTCCACTCCCTGGAGAGGATCAGGATAGGCCAATGCACAAATTAAAGTCCCACTTAAACTCTATTTTGAGGATTGAAGTGGTGCACAGGCCTTGTATTGACTCTCCACTTTAGGCCCTTGAAAACACAAGAACTGAATCTATAAGATACAGGTGAATGTTCCAGGTCTGTTAATGCCTCTTAACGTCTACTCCATGGACCACATCAGAGCAGGAATGTCAAGTATCAGAGAGAAACATGGTGTCGTGACCCAAGCAAAGGGGTTGGAATTAGGAACTCCCGCGGTCTAATACCAACTCTGACAATGACTTCCTAACCACTGTGCCCCAGGTTCCCCATACCTAAAATGGAGGCTAATGCTTATTTCGGGGGGGGGGGGGGTAAACGTGGGGAATAATTAATTTTTAGAAGATGAAACCTTACTAGAGTCTACACTGATTGAGAGAGAGATATATATATATATATACACGTACACACACACACACACACACACACACACACACACACAGAGAGAGATTGATAAGGGGTCTGCATCAGAGAATTACTGAGAAGGTTCATCCAAGGTACCGGTTTAGATCAGAAAACCATAGTCCAACAGCGTTTTTAAACATGCTGCTTTCAAAAAAAAAATAAAAAAATCCAAATGCTCTTTTTCACACAGCTACACACACACACACACACACACACACACACACACGGTCCATCCCATCAATTTTCCTGGGTGGCATTTGAAATTTAAGGGGCAGATTTGGACAGGTACCATTTGTGAACCTCCAAAATCAGCAGCAGTATAATGCTTCCCACGCTGCATTTAAAACTCCAGCCCTTTCCCCCCCGAGGTGACATCTTTTGCTCGGTCCATGGAGGTTAACAGAGACATCCCTCCCCCATTCTAGGAAACAAATCCATTATGTAAATAGAGAGCTGCCTTTGAGTCATCAGCTTGTACCTTTTATGCATTTTGGCAGAGCAGCATAATTGACTCATATTATAAATCAAACATGCCTCTGTAGGAAGTTCCAGCAGCGGCTGCCTTGGTTTAAACAGCTACATTAGCTCAGTAAGGAACAGAGTTTAGGGACACTCAGTCCTGGCCAGCAGGGACTGGGCCAAAATTTTCCTCTCTGAACTGCACAATCAGAGATAAAAATGGCAGGAGCTCGGTTCAAACGTTCGAACACAATGAGTTAAGGCACAAGCTGCTCCCTTAGCACGGTCCGTGGCGACTTCCTGTTTCAAAGTGACCTCTGCCTTCATTACGGCATCATCTCTGGGAGTATCCCAAAGCCCTGGGACTTGGTAGAACGTGCGACAGCAGCCTTCTCCCTAAGACGGCGTGAGCCGGAGAGCGCGGTTAATGATTACAGCAGGAGACTGGGATGCAGGACTCCTGGATTCCACTCAACCACCGCCACCTGTTTGCTGGCTGAGCTTTGGCAGGGTGTTCCATCTCTCCAGGCTCTGCGGATACTTGCCTGCCTCACCGGCGTGTTGTCAAGGTTAACGTTTTCCTCACGGGCGTTCAGATGAAAGCCCCCGAACAAGGGCAAAATATTATTGTAATAACAAGGTTGGGTCGATTCTTTGCTCCCCAAATGGCCTTGCCTCCAGCTGACACGTTCTTTTGGCTGCCGAGCTAGCGCTCTCCCTAGTCCATCAATATTAAAAACCCAGGGCTGGCTTCTACAGACTCCTCAGCCCAGGCGGGCTAAGGAGAAAGGAGCCTGCTTTACTCAGAACAGCTGCTGCCGCCCACATCCCAGCCACGGCCTTTCGTTCTGGGTACTTCCATTGGGAGCTGCCAATATTTTCCAACCCATATTTAGCCACCTAAATAAATAGCTTCTCTCCCCCAGCCCCGGGCTGGAGGAACCCAATATTAGAGGCGCCTTTAGAAAATTTGAGCTTAAGAATCTGGAAGCAAGTTAAAGGGACGGGGGGAAAGCCCTAAATTTAACAAGAGCGTAACTGGATTCCATGGTGGACAGAAAGCGGTTTTAACTCCCAGCAAACTCCACCCCCAGCAGGAGAACTAGTCACAACACCCACCCCACCAATGAAATGTGTAGGCGGCAGTATTGTGTCATCAAAATAAACTCTCATTGGACCATCACATCAGCAGCCTCCCACCCACCCCCTTCTATTAAAGGGTGAATTTGCAGGATCTTGCACACGGCAGCCTGTTCCCACTTTACCCACACACTTTTCTGAGCTCATCTGGGGACCCCCAGCCTGGAAAAAGGGGCACGACCGTGGAGCTCGAACATGGCAACATTCTGCTCTGCACTGAACTTTCCCAGCCGGAGAAATACTCTGCATGGCTTTGACTGAACGTAGGTTAAATATCTTATATGAAGGTTTCTCTAAGCTTTCCTTTCTGGAGTACAATCCCAACCTGCATGTGCCTACTGAAGCAAACCTGTTCTAAAGCACTTCACAGTAGCTGTCCCAGAGAGGAGACGGGCTGGGGAAGATGACTCGTGCTACTATTATGTGCTCCGTGTGGATCTGTGCCCTAGTTTTACAGCTACTTGAGTGTCAGAGATGACAAGGGGGGGGGGGGATGTTGTAGTATCTGTACAGTTAGAGACTATTCCGCCATGATTCTCTGCTCTACCTTGGGACTCCTTTCAATCCCCATGGGAGTGCTTCCTCCATGCAGAAGGTGATACGTTCAGAACAAATCCGCTGGGAGCCCTCATTCATGTGAAAAGCACCACTTGCCCCAGCATTGTTTGCACCCTCCTTTGTGTTCATTCTCTGCACAAGCTTCTCGCAAACGCGTTGGCTGGCAGGAAGGTTTATGCAAATTTTAAAATGCAAAATGTCAAGTGACTATTGAATATTCATTCACAAAGAGTGGGACACAGGGCCGTCTGGGTTCCATTCTCAGCTCTGGCACAGAGTCCACGTGAGTAGATCCATGCTGTATTGAGCGAAGTGCAGAGCCCCAGTCTACAGACAGACTTCGGCTCTGAGACTCGCTGCCACGGGTTTTAAAATGCAGTGTAGACATGGCCAGGGTGACTCTCGCCCAGTCACTTCACCTTTCAGTGCCTCAGTTTCCCCCTCTGTAAAATCATACTTCACCTGGGTTTTGTGGGGATACATTCATTAATATTTATGAAGCACCCAGATACTACAGTGATGGGTGCCATATACATAAATAGATTTGCACAAGAAGCCCAATTCTAATAGCTATGCTTCTACAGTTAGCAAACAGGACCAATACTAGGGGACTTAGTCAACGGTGTGCCCTTGTTGCCAAGAAGGCCAACGGCATATTGGGCTGTATTAGTAGGAGCATGGCCAGCAGATAGAGGGAAGTGATTATTCCCCTCTATTCGGCACTGGTGAGGCCACACCTGGAGTATTGCGTCCAGTTTTGGGCCCCCCACTACAGAAAGGATGTGGACAAATTGGAGAGAGTCCAGCAGAGGGCAACGAAAATGAATAGGGGGCTGGGGCACATGACTTACGAGGAGAAGGGAACTGGGGTTATTTAGTCTGCAGAAGAGAAGAGTGAGGGGGGATTTGATAGCAACCTTCAACTACCTGAAGGGGGGCTCCAAAGAGGATGGAGCTCGGCTGTTCTCAGTGGTGGCAGATGACAGAACAAGAAGCAGTGGTCTCAAGTTGCAGTGGGGGAGGTCTAGGTTGGATATTAGGAAACACTATTTCACTAGGAGGGTGGTGAAGCACTGGAATGGGTTCCCTAGGGAGGTGGTGGAATCTCCATCCTTAGAGGTTTTTAAGGCCCGGCTTGACAAAGCCCTGGCTGGGATGATTTAGTTGGGGTTGGTCCTGCTTTGAGCAGGGGGTTGGTCTAGATGACCTCCTGAGGTCTCTTCCAACCCTAATCTTCTATGATTCTATGCCTTACAGTTCCAATCAGCAAATAACTGGGAATAAAGACTATATCTGAGACAATCAAAAGCTGCTCATTGGACAATTTGCTCAAGCAGAGAAAGGGGTTACATTTCTCTCTATTTCTCTCTGAATCATTCACTCAGTCCCTACCTGTGACTGTAACGCTTGATTTAGGAGTGTGGCGGCTGAAGGTTGCAGCCACTGATTTAGCAATTCCTGTGGGTAGCTTTCGCAGCAATAAGGTGATCTCATGTATGAGCAAACTGAGACCCCAAAGGGTGTGTATCCTGTATTGGCAGCAGCTGCCCCCTGTCCATATACCTGATGCTCTTATCTCATCCCAATGCTGGGATGCATAGTCTCCCAGTTCCAAAGTTGGATCCTCTAGGACTCTATTGATGATCTGAGTTATTCCTTTCCAGTTATAAGGCCTGATGCCGCAATCAGATTTTAAGCACAAACCCCCTGAGGAGTCCCACTGACTTAGAATATCAGGATGGGAAGGGACCTCAGGAGGTCATCTAATCCCACCCCCTGCTCAAAGCAGGACCAATCCCCAGACAGATTTTTGCCCCAGATCCCTAAATGGCCCCCCACAAGGATTGAACTCTCAACCTAGGTTTAGCAGGCCAATGCTCAAACCAGAGCTCCACTCTAGTGGATCTGATGGCAGGATTGGGGTCATAGCCTGCACTGCTTCCCCATGTTCCCACCCAACATCCATACTTTATTACTAGTTTCCCCGAAGTAGGTATGAGAGCTCATGCACACGGCACCGAGCCTGGCTTTTCAGAGGGGAGAACGGGAAGCATACAAGGAGCCTCTCCAACAAGGCTGATGGGAACATGCCTGGAAGATGGTTTTCTGACCAACTCCCATTCCCCTGCACTCCTACCCTTGTTTGTGGGGCCCTCCTCCCTGAAAGATCCATCCAGACTACTCCTAGCCCCACTGAATGGAGACTCGCTATCTGTTACTCCCCTGACACTAGCACTTAGCCCTCATCTTTACCCACTCGCTCACTCTCCAAACGGGACAGCGTCGTTACCTTGCGCTTCCCCTGATTGACCTGCACCAGCTACAAATAAAAAAAATCTATGAAGCAAAGCTGCATTAAATCAATGAGCCAATGTGCCTGCTGCTAAGATAAGCACAGCTACTAGGGTCTCTGGCTTCGTCATTAGTTCTGTAGGTTTCTCAGAGCCAGAAAACCCAGGGAGACTCATTAGGAGAAGCAGCACTTCTGGCTGGATTTACGGAGTTTCTCTCTCTCCAGCCCTGCCGCTCCCCTTTTTCACTGCAGGAAGCCCTGCCCTTGCTCTGATCTGTTATGCAGCATGTAGAGCCCATAAGGCTTTCAAAAATAACATGCTATTAAAATAGTTTTAATCAGAATTCCTCCAGCCAAGACACAGCAGCCAGAAATCCTGCTGTCTCTGGCAGGAAGGAGCCCAGAGAAATTAAGTGATAATGGGAAAAGAGATAGATTGGCTTCTTCAATCACTTCCTCCCATCCAGATGTAGGTAGAGTTCGTGTCATGGAGTTTAAGCCCAAACAGTGAAGAAAGGGTCTTGTTGCAATTGAGGTTCTAGGTTAGGAGACTTGGTTTCCATAGCTGCTTCTGCCACAGGCTTCCTCTGTGACCTTGGGCAAATCACATGATGCCCCCTTTGGGGGCAAGGAATCTCCCAGTATATATTTGTACTGCACCCAGCACAACAGACTTCTGCTCCTAGTTGTAGCCTCTGGGTGTCCCTGTAATTAATTAATAAATAAACTATATACAATATGAAAAGACTTCTGTTCCAAAGGTGCTATACATGTAGGAGCCTGAGGAGGTACTGGAAGCCCTATTGCTTAAAGAATTAAATCTAAACAAAGCCCTTTAAACATGCTGTAAAGAAACAATCCCATAATGGCTGGGTGTTTGGGCCACAGTTTCCCCTCCCCCATGCTCCCCCCCCACTGCCCATCTGGTGGTAGTCAGTGGTGATGTTATGGGTATCTAGCTACACCGTTTGGGGCTGTGATCAGCCCATCTCTCACTAACTAAGCAGGGTTAATCCCCAAAGAGAGCAACTTTGTTACCTTGGATGGGAGACCTTCAAGGGAAGCCTAGGCTGCTGAAGGAAGTGACGTTGGTGACGCAGGAAGTGGCACTCTTCCGCTGGAGACTGTTGAATAAGCAGCAGCCCAAATAAAAAGAATCCCCTTTATGGGTCTGGTTCTGCCCCCAGATCGGTGGAAATCAGAAGTAACTGCAATGAAGTCAACGGGTCTGATTTTCCATTGCCTTGTGCTGTCCTTTAGAGCTGCACAGAGTGGCGGTAGAGTGCGAACAGCTCAGAAAGGGAGCGTTTTACACTAATTTCACAGATGTTAATGACTGTCCAAAGTGCAAGGCAATGGGGAATCAGGCTCAGCGGAGTCACGCCTGTGTCAAACCAGTGTAAAGCAAGATCAGAATCAGAACCTGCTGACTTTAGGATGAATCATAAACCAAATTTCTGACCACTTGTGATCTCTCACATGAGAATATAGAAGCTTGTCTGTTTCTTGGCTCAAATCCAGTTTTGGTAATTACATTCTGCCTACCTACATTTCCCTTGTTAGTTCAGATGGATAGGATATTCTTCATCGTGTCCCTTTTGGAGCACTCCCGCATGCAGTTCTCTAGCTAACTCCTTCTAGCACTGACTGCAGCGATCTCTAGGTATGGGTTGGACAGTGTCAGGGCCGGCTCCAGGCACCAGCCGACCAAGCACGTGCTTGGGGCAGCACCTTGTAAGGGACGGCCAATCTTGGGGTGGCGGGGGGCGCTCGGGGTATTTTTTTGGAGGGGGTTCGGCGGGGTGGCGCTTGAGGGTTTTTTGTTTGTGTTTTGGCCAGGTGGCGCTCGGGGGTGGGGGTTGTTTTTGTTTCAGCGGCGTGGCGCGGCGCTAAGGGAGGGTATTTCAGCGGCGCAGCGCTGGGGGGGGGGGGGGGTTGGGCGGGGCCGGGGGGGGGGGGGGGGGGGGGGGGGGGGCGGGGCGGCGCGCTTTTTGTTTTGCTTAGGGCGGCAAAAAAGTTAGAGCCGGCCCTGACAGTGTACATGACAACAAGGGGTAGGGGAACTTTTGGCTAAAAACAATGGAGCTAGGGAATCTTTAAAGTCACAGCAGAGAAGACAGGAGCTCTGTGTTTAAGGGCTCCTTTGAAAGACACACACAAAGCAAACATAATGGACCTCAGTTCATGTGTCACAGAGTGCAGCAGAGTTATCACTACCAGGATTTTAACCTGTCGTCCCAAGGAGTCTCTGCTTCACATACAGGGCTGCAGTGCTAAACCATCCTTCTTTGGCAGGGAAATGAAAAGGAGCTTTCGCCCTCCCAAATACCATAACAGAAAACCCTTCAAATACCATAATGGAAAACCCCCCCACTAGAACAATTCTTTCCTGAAAGTCTCACCTAGGCCTCCCACGTGCGTCATCAACTCCGTCTCAGAATACCTCTAGGCCAACACGTTCAAAAGTGGGCACTCGTGTTTGGTGCCTTGACCTTTGAATGAGCACTTGAGACACCTGGGGCCTTCCGTTGGGATTACAAGTGCTCAGCACTTCTCAGAAGTCAGGCCCTAAACTGAGAAGTTATATCCAGCAAGCCACTGAAAAAAAAAACAAAACAAAAGGATCAATACATAAAATAAAAATGGGGGCACCAAAAATCAGAGGCCACTTTTCAAAAGTTGGGCCCCCAAGATGTCTGAACTTGGACTTGAAGCACCCAACATTAGTGCCTGTGCATTTGAAGATGTGGGCTTGAATACCACCACCATGGGGAGATGTTTGTGTCTTTGAGACAGATACACAATTCAGACATGCGTTGAAAGGTGGGTTAGAGGGGGACACTTGTATTAAAAATCTCTAGCTGTTAGAGATTTACTAAAATCTCCATCAGAAAGGGTTGGATGGAAGATGAACTACCTGGTGCCGTTAGCTGCAGCATGGTCTGACTTATCTACAGCCTCAATGGTAGAAAACGTTGACTTCCTCTGCTGGGCATAATAAGGAAATAACTCTTGTCAGATTCTCCACTGGTGGGTTGAAACTTTGTTTCTCCTCTTTGAGGAGAAGAGAGTGAGATTAGGAGAAACTGCTCCGGCCTGTATTTCCTCTTGGTGAGGACTGGTGGAAAAGGATAAGGCTGAGAGAAACCCTTTACACACCCTCTTCTTCCATGGGAGGGAAAGATTTAAGGCCTATCCTCTCCTTTATCCTTTCAGGAGTGCAGGGAGACAAATTCTGCCCTGTAAAGGAACCCTTCCCCGCTGGGAGGGAGGATTGGACAGAGAGAAGTCACCCTTGGGCTGCTGCTTCCCTTCTGCCCTCTCCCATTTCATGGACCTGCCGTGGGGCAGTTTGCTGTGCATTCCCAGGAGTATATATGCTCTGCTAATACAGTGCTAAGCTGGCCTGTGCCACGCTAAGTCACACCATGTTATACTGTGCCTCTCAAGCAGGGACCTTAGGAAATCTCTGTATAATTCAAAGACTACACTCAGCTGAACCATAGCCTTCATTTTCTTTACCATCTCCTAGTGACTCCCTGCTGTCCCGCTTCCTAATCCCCTCCTAGCCTCTTATGATTTTCAGTTTCCCCAGACGAGTCGCCTCCTAAATCTGTAACCCGCTCCTCTCCTTTTCCTCAGCCTGCTCATAACTCCAGTCTCCCTTACTAAGGGCCTCAGACACATTTCAATCCCCTTCTCAACTTATTTATCTCCTCCAAACACTCCATCTTTTTCCTTTGGCCCCAGATATCTTTTTGTACCACCACTTCCCCGCTAGAATTGTATAGTCTGCTCATCTTCCGTAGACCTATTGCAAGCCTAGATCCCTATAGGCAACAGGGTCATCAGTAATGCAACTAGCCACTAGTCTAGACTCTTTGTTAGTGTTCCCCTTTTGAAAACTGATTGACTAACAGCTACCAGATTAATGAGTAATTATTTGTGTTTCACTTCTTGCAGACGTGGAAAACTAGATTCCCATCCAATTACAATTAAATACTTGATACGACATAACCACAATGCCCTTTCTTCCCCTACCTCCTGTCCCCCTTGTTTCCTCTGTATGTCACAAGGTTCTCCAGTGTGTTCATTAGACTAGAACAGAGGTTCTCAAACTTATTTGATTGCATCCACCTTCTTTGTATCTGCAATATATTCCCCTCTCCCCACCACCTTCTGGGCGCCCAGCCAGCAGCCACCACTCTCCAGCCAGCCAGCCATGCCACCCTTACTTTTCCACTGCTGCTGGCAGCAGTTCTGCCTTCAGAGCTGGGTGCCCGGCCAGCAGCCACTGGTCTCTGGCCGCCCAGCTCTGAATGTGCACAGTAAGTTTTTTTTTCCCCTAAAGCTTCTCACACACGCCCAGAATACATTCCATTCCCCCCAGTTTGAGAACGTCTGGACTAGAACATCTCGGAGGCAGCTACTGTGATTACATTTGCATATTGTCTGATGCCAATCACAAAGTCAGTGCTAAATGAGTGATAGATAATTATCTCCCTTGTGTGGACGGAGCATGTAAAGGATTGACATTAGTAATGGATATTTTCTTCTGCCACAGACCAGGCTGCCTGAAAGGAAAAGCTGGGGGGGGGATGTAAACAACCAGAAACAGAGGGAGGACCAAGCCTCAGAAGTGCAGATCTGAAAGCAGATTTCCTCAAAGTCCACAGGTGATTAGAGATAAGGATGGCCAGAGAAAACTCCTATTTCAAAAAAACCCCACAGCTGTATTGTAACAGCCATCACCATAGACTGCATAACCACAGTCACCAACCACTATTGTCTTTGCTTCGTTAACAGGAAGTTTTAAGGAGGTACTGGTAGCACTGGGTCTTTCTTTGCCCTCTTGAAGGATCCAGTTCGTACCCACTCCAGCAATTCCACTGATTTCCAGGCCCTAGAGCATCCACCGGGGTCAGTTCCACCAAATCATAACCCAGTGTGAGGAGTGCAGCCTCCTCAGGAATAAAAGAAAGGGAAAAACCAGAAGATCACATACTAGGAACTAAAAATACGCACCGGCTGGATGGGCCTGCAGCAGTCACATACGAAATGGCCACCTTAATGTTTCAGCTGGCTGCCTCTCCCAGGTTTAAAGGCCCAGGTAACAGAAGAGCATGCTGGGAAAGTTCCCCTAGAAGAACTAATGGACGGCTCAGGGGGATTATTGCAGGTAATCATGGGGGAAATAGCTCTAGTAAAGAGACCAAGGCCAGAGACCCACAAGGTATTTAGGCTCCTAACTTCCATTTAAATCAGCTGGCACAAATCAGCATCGCTCCATGTAAGTCAATGGAGCCATGGCTACTTGCACCAGCTAAGGATCTGGCCCTATGTTTCTATAATAAATATTCTAAATGTGTACACACACACACACACACACACACACACACACCCTTCATAGCAGTTGTTTTAACGTTTGCCCAGTTACCATCAGGAGCCACTTCAGAAGAGCTTTTCATGGTTTCAAAATCCTTCTTGAACTTGTCCCAGCCTGCCTCATGGAACTGGTCTCTCTCAATCCTCCGCTTCTCCTTCTACCTATTTGTTTAGAAAGTGTCTCCTTCTCCTTGGTGACCGTCTCACCAATTTCAGTACAAGAGCCTTCTCCAGTGTAGCACCTGCCTTTGAGACCAACACTTGCAGTACTTCTCTGTCTCGTCTACTCCCCATCTAGCCTCAGGTCTGAGTTCAAAAAAGGTAATTGCTGCCCGCTCCACCTCCACCCTTAGCCACTCCACCAGACAGCCCTTCTCCAACGGTGTTTAGTCGCTGTATCCTACATAAATACTGATGTTGTCTTGCCAGTTTCAATACTGAAAAAGCAGGTTAGAACATAGATGCTGGAACTGTCACGCCCCCTGGCTTGAAGTGGTTTCCATCATATGCAGGTTTTACAGTTTGGTTCAATGGCTCTCAGCACCCCCCCATACAAATTGTTTCAGCCCCCTGGGTTAGTATAGCAGGGGTTCTCAAACTGGGGGTCGGGACCCCTCAGGGGGTCATGAGGTTATTACGGGGGGGTCGTGAGCTGTCAACCTCCACCCAAACCCCACTTTGCTCCAGCATTTATAATGGTGTTAAATATATTAAAAAAATGTTTTTAATTTATAAGGGGGGGTCGCACTCAGAGGCTTGCTCTGTGAAAGGGGTCACCAGTAAAAAAAAAAAAGTTTGAGAACCATTGGTATACAGTTTATATGCAATTAAATACTGCATGTATTGCGGCCTGCCAAAAAGGTAGCGTCTTGTAATGACCCTGTGCTATTTGTGGGCACAGTTGTTTGCATTTGCAAAAGACCATATCTGTGTGGGAAACAGATACTTGTGCTAGGAAGTGCCCGTTTACACACGTAACTTGGTATTTGCATGTGCAACCACCTGATTTGCACATTCAAATGCAGAGGGACAGGCATGTTAGTGTCTAAATCTCCAAGCAGCGCAGGCTCATTCAGGATCCAATTTCTATTGAAGTCACTGGAAAGACTCCCACTGATTTCAACGGGAGTTGGATCCAGCCCTCGGGGAGGCCCCCTGCACACATGCCTGTTGCTGGCCAGCGTATTGGTCTCAAAAGACTGCACCCAGCCCTGTGAACTCATTTCACATCCATCACCCGATTCCACCCCCATCACGATCAGAGAAGCGGCAGCTCAGCGCTTGATTGCCAAAACTGCACCGAGAGAGAGAGGATTGAAACATCACAGCTGGTGGGAGGAGAAGCCTGCTACGCCGAGAGTGCCTGTTACATCAGCATCGTGATAAGGCAGCCTATCCTTAACTTCCCCGTTTATCAATAATGCATCAGGAATATACATACCTGAATTGCCCACCTCTCTGCGCTGCAGCCCTTTTGGCTTGCCAGCTCTTTGGGGAGAGGGATGAGTGGGATTAGCTCCATGCAGAAATATAATTTTTCAATTCCAGTGCTTTAATCATGGTACATTGGGTCCCTGAGGAGCTAAAAGCCACTTTAACTGTCAGCTCCAATCCAGTGCCTATGAAGACAAACTCATCATTATACAAACACGGCCAAGGAGATGAAAGAATGACCTGTCATTCCAAAGCCGCTTCCCCAGCTGTCAGTCAGCACCTGACAGACACCAAGGGTTGACAGCTCCTAAGCTTTCAATGGGAATGAGCCGGGACCAGGACTGGCACGGAATGGAGCCTATACAGCTGGCAATCGGATATGAATGCCAGCCTCACAGATTGGGGTAAACAGACGCCAGTTCCCATGTCCCTACAATGCACCAAACATGCAGCGGTTCCAGCAAAATAGGGCAAGTCAGAGAAATGCAAGTGGACCTGTCAAACTTAAGGGGGGGGGGGAAATAAACTTAGGATGAAATCCTGGGCCCACTGAAGTCAATGGCAAATCTCCCCTTGGCTTCAGTGAGCCCAGAATTTTACCTTTGGTTCTCATTCAGCCTAATAAAATAACAGGAGTACTTGTGGCACCTTAGAGACTAACAAATTTATTAGAGCATAAGCTTTCGTGGGCTACAACCCACTTCTTCGGATGCATGAAATTCAGCCTAATGAGACTCAAGGCCGGACTAAGTATTATCTAGACCATCCCTCACAGGTGTTTGGGGATTTTTAAGAGCAGGTTGGACAACGATGGAGATTCCACAACCTCCCTAATAGCAGAGGAGAGTGGAATTAAGAAGTGGAACTGTCACCTACACAAGAAGAACGTGGGTCTTTGTCCCCCTCTAGTGTCTAGCCCACATAAGAGGATAAGAGCCTACTACAGCTGGTGGATTTGCACTCTTTGCTATGGTAATAGCGGCTTGTTCCTTTAGCACTGAGGGCCTGGGATTTCAAGAGACTGCTCATCTGGGAGTCCAAGAGCCAGATTTTCATGTGTTCAGCACCCACCGCTCGGGCTAGATTTTCAGGTGAGCCCAGCACCCAATGCGCCAAGTTCTTTGCAGAAATCTAGCTCCCAGTTGTGGGTGCTGAGCACTTATGAAAATCTGCCGTGAACTGTACAGCTCCCATTTGTTCTAACATCATGTTGCGCTGTGCAACCACATGACCACGCACGGTACATGCATCCCTTTGGGAAGGTGGAAATGGACGAAGGCGCCAATGCCAGTCGTTCGACCAGAAGAGTTGGGAGGCAGGACATTGCAGGGGGAAGGGGAAGGGTTGTTTTTACTACATGAAGAATTAATTTGCATCCCTTCCTTTAGGTATGGCTCTCCCAGCCCTGCCCAGAGGGGGTGCATGCAGGCTAGTGGTTAGAGCAGGGAGCCAGGATTCCTGTGTTCCTCTACTGACAATCCCAAGAGTTCAAACCTCGTGAGTCAGGCTCCCCAAAAGTCTCATGAGATGAACGCACCAGAAACACCGTAACCAGAACAACATTCATACGCTTCCCCTATTTAAAACATAAAACAGATGGTTTAAAAGTCACAGTGAAATATTCAGACCATAAATGGGATTTTTTTTTTAAAAAAAAAAAGGTAGAGACAGCCTAAAATTGTTTGAATAACCCCTTCAGCTCAGAATTTTTCATTCATAAATCACAAGGAATTGGCCTCCCTCTTCCCCTTACACCACCTTGGGGAGCTGGGGCCAGTTCCCACATACCTTCTCATTCGAGGGGGATGAGCCTCTTTCTACCCCCTCTTCTCCTTAGTGGGGGGAGGGGTTCAGCCCTCTCTCTAACTGCACCCCCACTCCCCACCCCTTCCCCAATTAGTGAGGAGTGGCCCGCTCTCTCCCCTTCTACCTCTCTCCCCGATCAGGGGAGAGCTGGGGCATCTCTCCGCTCCCAGTGGAGAACATTTCCCACTCTCACCCCCTGTTCTCACCTCCTGGGCTAGTGCCACCCCATTCCTACCAGCCTGGTGGTGTCTGTAACCATCACCAGCCAGGTCCCATTCCTACCAGCCTGGTGGTACCAATCTGGCCAGTTGGATGCTAGTAACCAAGTCACAGTGCCAACCTGGTACCACCACCAGCCATGGCCTAGAAGCACTTTGATGGCTGGTCCAGAGCCTCCAGCAGCACCTCCTGCTAGAGAGGAGGAATGAGGCGAGCAGCTGAGAACAAACACACAGGTGTCCAACTCCATGACAAGCCACTGGAAAATGGGACCATCCTGGGAAAAATGGGACATTTGGTCAATAGATCATTTCTGTGTCTATTTGCTTCTTTCTGGGGGTGCCTTTTTAAGGACTCCAGGGGAATAGAGACCCTTTATTATTTCGGTCTCAACTTTAACTTTAAAAAAACCCTCAACTGATGGTATCTAATTGTCTTTCAGTGCTGGCGCAATAATTATAAAATAAATTGCACCTTTCATCCAAGGATCTCAAAGTGCTTTACAAGCATTAATTAATTTAGCTTTTAACAACCCTTTCCCTCTGATGTAACTGTGTAGCAGAATCATTTTACAAATAGGTAGATAGTAGCATGGAAAGAGAATGATCTGTTCAAGGTCATGCAGCAGGTGAGTGACAGAGTCAGAAAGAGAAGCCAGGAGTCCTGATTCTGCTTTGCCTACTCAAACCAGCAGAACACACGGTCTCTATCTTATTTATATTGCAACAGCATACAGAGGCTTCAGTTAGGATCAGGGTCCCACTGGGCTAAGGGAGGTACAAGCACACAGGAACATGGCAGTCCCTGCTCTGAAAAGTTTAAGATGAAAACAAACAGGTCCTGATTTTCAGAGGTGCTGGTCATCCATGCCGCTCATTGACTTAGTCCGGGTGCTGGGTGCTCCACACAGTGTGAAAATCAGCTCCTAGTTGTCTCCCTTGGGACTCCAGAGAATAGAGGGAGCCCAGAAAGCGTGACTACTTGAAATATGTGGACTTAAATGAGTTTCCTAAGGTCGCACAGGAAGTCAGTGAGAGCTGGAAAGAGAACAGAGGAATCCTGGCTTTCAAACCCCTCCTTCAGCCACAGTACCACACTCCCCACCTCAAGCTGGGAACAGAACAAGAATTCTGACTCAGAACCCGAGAATCCTGAGTCAGTCCCCTGCTTCACCCACTTCACCACTTTCAGAGGATCGTGTCATCATGACTGAACAGCACTAGCCTTCATTTTGGATCAAACATGTTCTCCCACATTGTGTGGCCCTCAACAAAACCAGCTCATCCTCCCCCGGCTGCTGCTGGTCGCTGGCTGCAAACAGGACCTTCTGTTGTTTTGATCAGCAGCTTGGCTTGGCGTTCCCAAAAAGCAAAAGAAATCCTACCTGGAATGGGGGAAGCCTGGGCTGTGAGTGTCAGGAGCTGTTAAGGCGCGTGACATATTGAGGGAATTAAAACCCGTTTAGGGAAATCTCCAAATAGTTTTTTAGCTTTAAAGAATAACACTGACTGTCTCAAGCTGTGGTAATGTATTCAGGCAACACAACTGAGTCAGAGCTAATTGAATTTAAAAGCAGGTATTACATCTGTGCCTTCGGAGCGAGCACATTCCGAAAATCACTTCAGTGATGAAGTGTTTTACCCAACTACTACTTAATCTTTTTACATAGAAAGAAGAATTAACCCTGCTGTGAAGCCTTCATTAAAGAAACCAAATGAAGTTACCTGGTGAGGTTCAAATTTGCTGGAACTGCAAGTGGTAAAACTTAAGCTGAAGTTTCTTAAATCCAGAGAGACCCACAAAGTGGCTTAAACCAGGTCAGTTATCTAGGTCTCTTTCCTCTATCCTCACTTTAAATTTAAGAGGAAACAAGTATCCCTGTCCCTGTGTACAGCTACACATATACCTGGATACAGAGAAATATAGGTCACTTTCCTACATATCTGCCCAATACATAGGTTACTGCTCTCTTTCCTTTGATGGGTATGAAGATTTCTTACCTACACTCTCTTTCCTGTTCTCTTCCCACTTTCTCCTTCCCTCTTCTTACACTGGCTCTCTCCCTAGAAAGCAATGAAGAAGTGTTCCCCCAAGGAATTCCAAAAAGATGAGATGAGGGCTTTCTCCAGTGCCCTCCTACAATCTGATCACGGTTGGCACAGGAACCTTCTCCTCTACTGCCACTACTAGCTGGCACAAGCCTTCCTGTATCTCTCCAAAGCCTCTTCTGAAAGCATCTCTTTTCTCACCTGCTTAGACAATGATACTCCCCAGGCTGCGTCATCAATGGGGTGAGGCTTGAATCCCAGGCCTTCAGTGCTAAAGGAACAAGCCGCTATCACCATAGCAAAGAGTGTAAATCCACCAGCTGTAGTAGGCTCTTATCCTCTTACGTAAGCTAGACACTAGAGGGGGATAAAGACCCACGTTCTTCTTGTGTAGGTGACAGTTTCACTTCTTAATTCCACTCTCCTCTGCTATTAGGGAGGTTGTGGAATCTCCATCATTGTCCAACCTGCTCTTAAAAATCCCCAAACACCTGTCGGGGATGGTCTAGATAATACTTAGTCCTGCCTTGAGTGCAGGGGACTGGACTAGATGACCTCTCGCGGTCCCTTCCAGTTCTATGATTATTTGACTCTCAAGCACTGCGAGATATCACTGAAAGATACTCTACAAAACTCTACTCTTCTGCAACCTTTACTCATGTTGAGTAGTGTTGACTTTGTGCTAGTGGCTGGCATGAGAAGGCTCACTGAAGTCAGCGCTTCTCGAGGTGAATGAAAGCTGCAGAACAAATGGGTCTCTAAGGTTGGACTGAGGGGCTGATTTCAATGGGAACGGTGCAGAAACAAGGAACTAATAACCCTATCCTGATCCGTCTGGATGTCACCGACGCTCAAGACCCAGAGGCCCATTTGAGACTTTTTCAGCAAGAAGCCCCATCATGGGAGCAAAATAAGGAAACGTGTAGACATGGGGAAATGATCCACAAATCCCAGTACAAGAGCTGGCAGGTGACAACTCAGCATCGCTACCAAGAGCCCCAAGCACCTCAGTCCAGTAGCAGCAGCAGCAGAGAGCAGGTGATGGGAAGCAAACTGGCTCCTGGACAGCACGTGGAATCTCCAATCAGTTAGAAACAGGGGACTTCAGGGCATATCCTTATCACTTCTCTCCCCACAACTGGAGAATACCTCAGGAAGGTTTCAGAGCTTCCTTCTCCAGGCTTCAGAGCAGGGCTGGTTGAAGCCACACAAAAAAAAGCCATTTGCAAATATGCTGGCCAATAAAGTGGAGGGTCACACTATGTGTCATTTGAGAGTCAGCCAGCTCCGGGGGATTCACAAAAATCCTTGTAGATGCCCTAAATGTTTTGTGAATTTTAAGCACAAACAGTTGATTCATCATCCAGAAATTTGCACTGGAAAATGAGCAGTTCATCATTCATTCATTCCTGCTCGGGGCGGGAGGGAATGTGTCATTCATCCGGTTCAGAAGCAGGAACAATGCCTTGGGATTGGAGGACCTGTGAGACTGCATGGAAAAGAACAGCTAATAGCCGGAGAGAGCAATAGGAGACTAAATTCCAGCCTATGGGCTGCTCAAAAACTAATTGGCAAATCTTTATGAACAATGAAAACCTTCTGAGAAGTCAGGAGGGATTCACAAACAATTTGACCAGCTCAGCTCTAGAATATCAGAGGGCTGGTTCTCAGCTAGGGTTACCTGGCATAGGCCTGTGCCAGTTTATGCTAGCTGAGAATCTGGCCTGGTGGAGTTACACCGCAGTAAAACTGGCGTGAGGGAGAGGAGAATCAGGCCTTCTATGTATGGTTAAGAAAACACCCAGGAAAGGCTCACGCTCTTCCCCTTTCAGTTTCTCCATTTTCAATTTCAATAACTTTATTAGCAAGGAAAGGCGCTGTGTACAAGCGTTGCCAAAGTCAATAAATCAAGTGTGTGCTGCAGAGGGCAGGTTTTGACAACCGTAAAAGAGGAGGTGATATGCTGCCCATTGTGCATTAACATTCATTGCAATTGTCTGACTTAGATGAAAGGGGAATCTTATTATAATAAAGCATTCTGCACTAAAGCTCTTAACGCACTCTATAAACAATAACTGAGCCTCACGATAAGGAGGCGGCATCATTGTACCCATTCTATACATGAGGAAAGACATGCCCACAGAGAGGCAAGACATCCCCCTCCCCCCCCCAACATTTTCAAATGTTTGAAGTTAGGCTCCTAAATCTGTATTTAGGTAACTCAGTGTGTGGTCCTGATTTTCCAGAGGTGATGAGCATCCTACATCCTTTACTGGCATTCATGGGAGTTGTGGATGCTTAGCACGTCTGAAAACATAAATAGGCCACTTATTTAGGGGTCTGAATATTTATTTAGTTGCTGAATTTTAAACCCCCGGGTGTGAAAATCTTGTCCTACTTGACTTACCCATGTGGAAATAGAGCAAGTTCTCACTCTATGCAATTGCTTGAGAATAAAGTATCTGATTTGCTGCACCCAAAAGAGAGAGTAAGAACTGGGTTTTTCTCCGACACACAGGATCACAGAGAGAGTCAGTCACAAAGCTGGGAAGAGAAGCCAGGAGTTTTGACTTCTCCCATGACCATTAGACTCTGCTGTCTTACAGAGCAGTTGCGTGAAGCATTTGTTAGGTGCACATATGTATAGATGGCTCCCATCACTATAATGGTTAAGCACTCCTCAGGTATTTATGGATTTAACCCCACAGCACCTTGTTAGATAAGGCAGCGTCATCCCCATTCTACAGAGAGACAACTCAGACAAAGATTAAATGACTTGCCCAACGTAGTGAATTTGTGGCAGAGCCAGGAAATAAACCCACATCTCCTGACTCCCAGTCATGTGCCTTAGGAGGAAGTCTGGTGTTGTGGCCATCAGCTGGTAGCCACTCAGTCTCCAACGGGTTGATATGAAGCCAGGCCCCATGCCCCAATGAGGTGCCTGCCTCCCCACTAAAAAGAGAGTCACCCTTTACCCCAGAATGCATTTCTTTGACAGCCCTGCAGAAGGACTGATCACTACAGCAATAGCGTCAGGGTCTTCTCATCTAAAGTTCCTAGCAGAGGATCAGGATGGAGAAAGCCTTGCCATTGATCACCTTATGTGCCATCCGCTCTGTCCTTTAATGAAAGCTTCTGATGCGGATACATCTCAGGGTGAAGAAACAACCTTTAATCAAGCCACCGAAATGCATAATGAAAGTCTGGGGAAAATAAATGCCGGCTGCCAGACCCTCTGTTAGCCCTGTTTCCCACCAGTAAAAGTAAGAAGTAAATAAATTTCACTGAGCCTTATGAAAACGCTGTAATTGTCTTTGTGGTCTAATTGCTCTTGGTTTTTACAGCCTCATTTCTTGCCATAAAGCGAGTCCCACTTTTTATGCTTTTTCCCTTTGCTGCCAATCTGTGATTCTTTTTTTAAATTGGCTTTGTATGTTGATCTCCTCCAAATCTCCCTTGGGGGAGGGGGCAATCCTGCTGCCCTTCCTCACGTGGGTTGCCCCACTGACTCCAGCAGCATGAATCATATAAGAATGGGCTGCAGGAATGATATAGCAGTTTGCCCCTCGGTTTTCCACCTCTGTTTCTTAGTGTGCATGTTGCAGACAGGGGTGGTAGTTCGTAACAGAGTTTAGCAGTGGCTGCAAATCAAAGTTTTAGAAGCTCTCCGGCATGTCAGTTTGCAACATCTTCCCTCAGTCTTGGCTACCCCCAGTCAACCACTAGCAACGTTAACAACTTCCTTTTATTGCGTTTGTATTTTCCATCTCCTGGGAAATGGCATCAAGATCAAATATCAAGCACATTTATAATTCTTTCTGCCCATTGCCAGCTCTCCTAGTCATCCACCAGCCTTACGGAAAGTGACACATACCCACATTGCATACATACCAGCAGGGCGATGTTCACTCTCACTTACAACCTTGCAAAACAATGAAGTCAATGCACTACACAAAACTACAGGGACCAACAAAACACTTAAGCAAGTGTTTCCCTGGTTTGAAGTTTAAGTGGGAAGCACATAGTCCTGTTTGGAAATTGTACCAAGGTGTACCCAGCATACATTTCCTGCAGGTGCCCTGAGCCATACTACGTGATCTGCGTCTGTCTGTCCTTCTTAAGATGTCTATCATGGTTACCACCATTAGCAACTTTCTCCCATTGTGGGTCTCTACATAAGGGAAAGATTTTGTCCATAAATTCATGCACTAATCTGAGCAAATCATTCTTGCTGAATAATTTATTCGGTGAATTTCATCTCTTTTCCTACTGAGAAATAATTCACATGAAAAATTACAACTTCCTTGAATGTGTTTGTTATTCAATGTTTTTTTCCCCCAATTGATTTCTTCCAATGAAGTTTGACCCCCTTATTCACTTACCCAAACAGTTAATTGGGCACATTTGATAGTCAATATTCGAGCTGGGTAAGTTTGGATTGAATGCATAGGCCACGCGGCATCATTCCTGTTTCCCCTACTGGATGAGTCTTACTCTTAGCATAAGTCTACGCTTGAGTTGGGGGTGTGATTTCCAACTCAGGTATGTACGCATATTACCGTCAATCTGATTGAGCTAGAGCGCTAAAAACAGAACTGTAGCCAAAGTGGCATGAGCTAGCCACCCTGAGTACAATCCTACCCACGACGCTAGATACTTATTCAGGCGGCTAGCCTGTCCGGCTGCCCACGCTGCTACTTTGAGTATTGCTAGCTCGACAAGAGCTAGTCTTACTGTCTGAGCTGGAAATTACACCTGCCTCTCCAGTGTAGATAGAGCCTTAGATCCCGGTGCCATGACTCTCAGTAATGAATACAAAATTGAATTTCCACAAATATTTGCTTTAAAATGTTCCGTTTCTGTCCAATGCTCTTGCCTTGTTCACTGGAATATTTGTGGGCTACATGCCCCAGTGAAGAGGGAACCCAGCTGAAGCTAATGCAATCTTAAAAATAGTAGGTGGAATTTTCAGAAGCACCTAAGTCACTCGGAGAACAGCTGTCATTGCCTTTCAATGGGACTTGCGATCCTGAATCACCAAATGCTTTGGAAGCGCCCAGGAATCGTCACAGTATTTTCCTTGCTAATAAGCACGTAAGTAGCTATGGATGGATGTAAATACACATGCATATGCCTTCACATATGTATGTTTACATAAAGAAGCCAAATTTGGATAACATAGGTGTAAATCTAGCATGTAAAATAGTTAGATTGAAGTCTATGGTATAAAACTGGTGTATGCTAGGTAGGAATCTGGTACAGATATGGATGCAAAATACAGCTTCTGGGTCAAATTCTGCTCACTTACATCCATGCAGACTGCACGTTTTGGGGCAAATTCTCCTCTCCATTATACTGGTATAAGACCTGGAGTAATTCCAGAGATGTCGTCATTGGAGCTACTCTGTTGT
The DNA here is from genome assembly GCF_002925995.2 of Terrapene triunguis. NCBI lineage: Eukaryota > Metazoa > Chordata > Testudines > Emydidae > Terrapene > Terrapene triunguis. The sequence goes on from NW_020664545.1 coordinate 7,044,574, forward strand.
GATAACAGAATTTGGTCCACTGTGTGACCAGAGTATATGTATGCAGAGAAAGGCAATAGTGGGCAATACATTAAGTGGGCAAATGGATACCAGGGACTGTAGCAATTCCTATCAGGACTCTGAAGACAAAGCTGAGATCTAGACACACGATATTGCCAGTTGGGAACTTAATAAGAGTATATAAGAAAAATAAAACCACAGAAGTCCCCTTTACCTGAAAAGATAAAACCTGCCTCATCTGTTACCCTTTTAATAGACATCTTATTTCAAACAGCAGCAACTTCCAGTGGCTGGCTCTCCAGGGCAGCATCTATATTTGTTTTCTTTTTGATATACAGCTTCAATAGGAAGCCAGGCGTGAAGTTTATTAAGCCTGGGTAATTTTCTATCAGTTCTGCAAGCTATTGATTCCATCTATACAGTTGCTATAGTCCATCTATCTGGCCCGGCCAGAACCTGAGAAGTCATTTACAAACAAAAAGCATCTAATTCTTCAAAAATGCAGCTATTATGGGATGCAAAGTGTCACCCTTTTGGATGTGTTAACAACAGTCTTAGAATGAATGAGTCAGCGATACACATCTTATTAGGGAACCTTTGAAGATTCATAAACTACAGAGGATGGAGCAGTTTGACCTGGACTAAGGCACAACTCTAGAGCTGAACTTCACAGATCAAAGGTCTCTCTCTACGGATGAGCCAGAGCGCTGGCAGCGAGACCTGCTTCTGTGCTCTCACTCACACCAGTTTTACACTGGACCTAGTCCACTGCCCAGTTTCATGGAGTTACTCTCACTTTAAGCCTGTGTAAACAAGAGTATGATCAGACCTAGCAAATCCAAACAGGGAAATTTGGGGATGCTCCAGCCTGACTTAAGCCCACCATGTGTGTGAAAGCCTCGCAGTGTGTCAAAAGTCTTATATTACTTATAGATAGGATCAAGTTCTGAATCCTTCCCCGTCTGCCACAGAGAGGCTGCAAAGCTTGTCATCACTTCAGCCACGAGTCTTAACATGCTCCTCTGTGGAACGGGAGGACATTGGGTCCATGCCGTGGAGGGGCTTTCCACCATCTTTGCAGCTCCCTCATCTCCTATCTTACACATCCCCCGTTGGCAGGGACTCTACTGTAAGGTCTCATAGTGGTATCTCAAGGAGGTGGAGCTTATTTTGTGGGTGGAGCTTAGAGTACCACTGCCCCTACCTGACCAGAGGGGACTGTTACATCCATGGAGAAGTAACAGAAATTGCCCCGCTATTAATAGGAGTACACTCTAAAAACAGTAATGAAAGACACAGCCCAGAGATGGGCTCTAGTCAGATTTCTTAAGCCAGATCCAAACTTTTCCAGAGTTTCTAGCATGCCTAGATACCAGTTTTCAGGTCAGGGCCATCCTGAATAAATTCACCAGCTACATCATAAAACTTGCACAAACCACCTTGCAATGAATTTAAACCACATTAATTAACTAAGAAATCAAAATGTATTAGTCTAATTTAGAAGGCTCTCCAATCGCAGCTACCTGTCAATCACTGTGACTGACACAAGCTGCCTGTCTCCAATCACAAATATCCAGTATGAGTTTTCCCTGTCGCTCTTCCTGCATTCTCTTTCTGCCTTGCCATCACTATGTAGCCACAGATTTGACAAAACAGAGGCATTTCTTGTGACTCTACATGGCATTTAAAGTCCCTGTTACACCAGCGCAACTCCAGAGAAGACAACTGAATTGCGCCAGTGTAAGGGGAGAATCTATCCCGGTTGGGTTCAGAAAGGCAAGGTACAGCTGCAGGCTGTAAGATGAGTTACTGGGGTGAGATTGCTTGGTGGGACACAATCCAATTTCTACTAGACAAAAATCCATCATCCCAATTGGCATTTTACTGGCCTCTTTGTTGGCAGGCCCAGCAGAGAAGTCAGGGGTAACAGGAAACTTAGAGACTTCACTCCCCTATAGAAGTTAGGTCAAGATGGAGGCACATTGTCCCACCAATGTATGGAAGCATGCCCCGCCCTTATTCTGTGCGCAAAGGGCCACGGTTCCCAGGGCTCTGCAGTCATGGCTAGCTAGGTTTTAAACATACATAGCTCCAATATAGACAGGGGCTTTCATCCATAGATCTCAAAGTGCTTCACAAAAGAGGTCAGTATCATTGTCACCCTCACGCAGATGGGGAAACTGAGGCACAGGAGGGGGAAGTGACTGGTCTACAGTCATCCGGCAAACTAGTGCTGGGAATTGAACCCTGGTCCAGTGCCCTACCCAGGAGGAAATACTGCCAGGAGGAAGGAACCTGCAGAGAATGGTTTTTGCGCAACTCTCTTCCAAGGATTTTCTCTGTCACCAGTTTGCATCACAGACAGGTCTCCTCTTGGCCCTGCATTTGCTCCGCGCTTTGTAAAAAAGGGACAAAATAATCCCCACTCAGCAAACAACCCAAATGAACCAGCTGCGTGTTGGGGAGACCTGCAGAATCCTGTGGCGGGAACAGACGACAGGAGCAGCCAGGAACCTCTGTTGCTGCTACACTTCCGCTCGCTCTCCAACTTAGTGGATCCATTAAATAAGTTAGTATTATGGTCCTAAGTATAGTACCAATAGATCCACCAGTGCAGAGGGGCACATTGGGAGCAGGCTATGGGGTAGGTCAACAGAAGGGCTTCTGGGTTCACTGGTTCACTCTTCTCCATGCTGCTTGACCCCAGACCCAGCCTAACCATAGAAAATATAATCATGTAACAAAATGTAATGGATCCACTAGGGTTTCTAAGTCAACATTCATGTAGACCCAAGGGGGCTAAATTCCCCACACAGGGGTGCAGAAGGACGGCAGGCCCTATTCCAGCCCATAGTCTGGATGAGCATCTGCAGATTGGCCATGTCAGACGCACGGTGCTTCCCTGCAGTTTGGGAGTGTGTGTGTGTGTGGGGGGGGGGGGATCATTCTCCCAACCACACCCAGATCTTCATGGAGTTCCCTGCACTGATTACTCCGCCTTTGTGCTGCGAGGGGAAGGGAAGTAGCAACCTTCATCCTTAATTCTCCCCTGAAATCAACCAAAGGCACCCAGTCACTTCCCAAGGAGTGAAGGAGCAGCCCCCTGGCTGTGACATTTTCAATGCATTAAGTTTAAACATTTTCAATAAAGAAAAACAATCCATTCAGACCTGCTTTATGATTCATAGTAATTGCAAATAGAAGCAGTTAATATAATTGTCCAGCTGAGACCAGCAGGCTGGGAGCATGCAGCAGTGAGATGTACAATCAGGGAAGGTTAGGAGGGAATTTAAGTGCAGGTTAAGCAAATGAATTGCTTTAATAACATACAGAGACAGCCCTTGTAGTTCTAAAGAGGACAAAATAAATATTGTACCAGGAATCGACAGAATGGGAGGTTTTATCACTAAGAATTGCCCGCTTGCTATTTACTTTCAATTTAGATTTTCCAAAAGCCGCACTTGGCATGTTTTTCCCCTGTACAGAGGAGAATGACTCGCACTGAAAAATGACGTTATTTCTCCACCCGTTTTAAAAGAGAGCCTCAGTTTCTCAAAGAAAAATAATCACAATCACCCCAGCATTTGTCCTGGAGAGAGAGAGAGAGAGATGCTCTTCCCTCCAGTAAGAGAATAATTCAAAGAGGAGATGGTGCCTCTGCTTCTCTCTCAGTCTCTGGGAAATGGGCCAATTTCTTTGACTTCAAGCCTTCTCCCAATCATGGAGAAAGAAGCACGCTGTCTCTCCAGTGGCTTTCCGTCAACCCATCTCCCCAGCTTCTATCCATCTCTCCGCTTCTAATGCGGCCAGAACAGCTAGGCAGGCTGGTGAAATTCAGCCCCGTACAGAGGACCAGCACAAGGTCTATGCACCTTTTAAGGCCCTAATTCAGCCCTCAAAATAGCAGGGGTGCATAGGTGTCGTTCCGGCTCTCTGCAGTGAGAGCAATTCCATCTTCACTGCATAACTCAGGCACACCGTGAATACTGTCTGAAGCAGGACCCCTTCCTTTCCTTTAGCTATTGGTAGCCAAACATTGCTGGGCCGTCTATCGCTGTAGATGTGGCAAGACTTAGCTTCATCCTGATCTCCACTAGCCTAGTAAGAGAACAGCCTAGATGCAGCATAGTGAGCTCTCTGGTGGACACCATCTTGTGATCATCCACCAGCCAACATAAACTCTGTAATGACTCAAGGCCAGGCTTTTTTTGGCTCTGAAGATGCACGAGACCCCGTTTCTTCTTGGTGGGACACAAACTTCCCCCCGCCCCTCCAATGACCTGGTATGAACCATCACAGATCTCTTCCGTTTTTGGTGTGAGGATGTGGCGGTGCCTCAGTTTCCCCACCACAGTGGGTCAGTTTCCCTACCTCAGTCTTGGGTGGTTAGGTGATTTAGCCCCCTGGCAAAGCTTCTCTCCACCCTTGTGGAAGAGCAGGGAGTCCAAACAAAACACAGTCCTTTTCCCTCCCTGGCCCACAGTTCTCTTTCCAAAATCCAGGTGCTCTCTCCCCTTGATGAGGAGTGTTTCCTCTCACCCCATCTGGAAGCTATAGGCAGGAACCCCCCCTACAGGAGGAGGCACTTACACCAGGCCCCAGGCCCACACTGGTTTTCTCATGCTAGACCAGAGAGCCCTTCTCCTGCTTTCACTGCCGATCTCAACCTTCATCCCTTAGCGCAGGGCTCACGAGCCATCTTTTGCTTCCCTGAACTACGTTGCCTCATTTGCCTCTTCAAGCTTCCTTCTCCCTGGTCCTTCACAAACAGCTTCCTCCTTGGCTTTTCCACATCCCTCCTCCAAGGCCTTCCATTTCTTGGGCCAGGCCTTGAGCCACCCCCTGGCTCTTTTGCACAGCCCGTCCTGGGCTACTTCCTGGCTCTATCAGTGGACTGCCAGGTCTTGCCTCTCCTTGGTCTCTGTCCATCGTCTAGCAGGGCTGCTCCTTATATTCCTTGGCATGCCTTGCTGCCAGCCTGCAATCACATGACCCCAGTGTGGGTGACAATTCCCCAGGTCCCTCTAAAATCCAGACTGTCCAGAAATTCCTTGGGCCACGCTTGGCCTATAGCCTCTCCCTTAAAAGGCCCGCACCTCATTACAGACCCCTCAACCCCACCTAGAAGGTGGAACTGTGGGGTTTAACCCACTCCCGTTTGTCAAACCCTCTCCTAGCAGAGGAAACCCTTCCGACTCCCCATCCCAGACATGATCCTTCTCCCCCACTTGCTAAAAAAAAAAAAAAATAAATAAATCTTTACATCCCCCTGATGTGAAACACCCCCACCTGCCACGTCACCAAGCCCTCCCACAGCAAGGTGTGCGACATAAGTCTGCTGGGAGCAGTGGGCAGCTTACTCTGTACAGAGCCCTGCAAAGAACTGGAGTGCAGAGTGTGACACCTAGCTCCATCCAGTCATCCCGAGGAGCAGCCTTCTGGCTCCCTATTGCTCTCACTGCACTGGCATTATTCCCAATGTCACCACTGGGAGAGAAGAAACAGTCCAACCATAATTATTTATACTGTTGGTAGCCCTGCTCCACCCCCTTATTATGCCAACCCTTATAAACCCCAACCAAGAGCAGAGCCCCATCTGTGATGGGTTCCCCCCCTCAGGGTGCCGCTTGGAACTGGGGTACCACTGAGCCTGCCTGAGCCACCAGCCTGGGCTCCATCTCACACTATGCTGCTGTGAGAAGTTGCTACGCTGTCCACACTTGTTTTTTCATCAGCAAACACACAAGTAGGGATACACCCAGCTGCAGCACCACACACACACACACACACACACACACTCTTCAACAAGCCCCTGCTTAGGGGGGCACAGCTAAGGCACCCCCCAGTCCTAAGTCATGCAGTCCCCTTTGGAGGATAAACCCAAAATTGTACCATCTTGCACTGCACAGGGAACTGTACAGCGTAAGCTCATAAAATTCGCCCCCTCCTCAATGTGGAGAAAGAGATGCAACAGCTTTCTGCCCCAAGTTATAATTTACACACACCAGTTTTAGACAAAACAAAAACAAGTTTATTAACTACAAAAGGTAGATTTTAAGTGATTATAAGTGATAGCAAACAGATCAAAGCAGATTACTTTAGTATATAAACAAAACCACAAACTGAGTTTAACACACTAGATAGGTAGGATATGAATTAGCAAATTCTCACCCTGCGTGATAAACAGGCTGGCAGATTAAGGCACAAACCGCCTTGGTTTAGCAGCTTGGCTTTCCTAGGTTTTCTTTCACAGGCTAGCAATCCCTTAATCCAGGACCATCACTACCCACTTGTTCAGGCTTTGTTCCTCAGGTGTTTCCAGCTGTGTTGTTGTAGGGAGAGTGAGGTACTATCATGTCATCATTTCCCTCCTTTTATATCTTCTTCCCAGTTGCTGAAAAGCTCTTTTGCTGTGACCTGGGTCAAACAGTTCCCATTGTGTAGTGCTCTCTCTGAGAGGTTTCTATTGTACACAGTTCCTGGGGTAATCCTTGTGCTTGTGTGCATTTCCTTAATAAGCTATTAAAAAGGCCAACCTATGTTAGTGTTGTACCTGAAAGGCTGCATGTGGGCGTTTTCAACCTCACAACATGTTTCAGTAACACATACGTAGCCAAACTTCATAACTTCACATACGCTGGGAGCACATACAATCCAATGAGATATTAATGTCTAGCAGATCAAGACTTTTAGAATGACACCTCACAAGGCATACGTTGTACAAGACATATCCTAATTACATGACAGTGGTGAATAGTGGGGTGCCGAGGTGTCACACCATTATTATTATTATGGAGCATTTGTATTACTGTAGTGCCTAGGAGTTCCATCAGGGACCAGGAGCCCATGTTGTCAGACACTGCACAAACACAGAACAAAGGGACAGACCCTGCTCCAAAGAGCTTACAGTCTAAGGGCTTGTCTTCACATACAGCACTACAGCAACACAGCTGCACTAGCTATGTCAATGGAGATGCTCTGGCATCAACAAAGCGATGTCTACATATGGGGGGGGGTCAGTCGGTAAAACTGCATCACTCAGGGCTGTGGATTTTTCACCCCTTTGACCAATATAGGCCTGTAGTGTAGGCCTGGCCTAAATTGTGTTAGGCGCTGTATAAACATGTAGCAAGGGAGACAAGCGAGTAGAGCAGGGACTATCTAAATAGATAGACAAAAGATGGGAGGCGTAGACAGCAGGTCAGGGGTAGAATGAAGCCCAAGTCTCCTGGGTTCTTCCTCATAGTTCTTGTTTCTATTACTCATTGCACTTGTTTTCCACAGCTGTCCATCTCAAAGGAGGATTGAGAGAGCATTTACACCTCGTTAGCATCCCCTTTAAATAATTAACTCTGGCCGGTTGAGTTTTAAGCATGTCCAGGGGCGGCGGGGGGTTGGAGGGAGAAGAGAGGCTATTGAAAGGCGTCATTTTTATGGCCTAACCAATGCCTGGCTCTCCAGAGAAGAACGCCAGCGCTTTTATTTATTAAAAGATATTTCCGAGGGCAACATTATCTTAAAGTATCTTGTTCACAGCCTCCCAACTTAACAACACATAAACAGCTAAACAAAACAGAACGTCGGCTCATTACAACCATTTATAAAATATTAAAGGATTGAAAAATAAATTATTCACAGGCACCTTCCACTAGTTTATATGGGGCATATTAGGATGCAGAGGATGGCATGGGCCACCGACAACTCTGGAAGAGAAATATCATCTCGCAGTGGGGAACTTCTGCTGGTGTTAGCTGGAATCCCCTGATTATTCTGCTGGAAGATGGTGTTATTAGTATTGTTCGTTGCTATTGCAACGACATTCGCTCCTGTGCAGAGCGCCGGGGCACCACTGAAGGTCTCAAAACAGGGCCAACGCTGGACTTCATTGGGGCAGAGACCTACTACGCTGCTCCTCTGTCCAGGACTGAATTTCACCTACAGTTCATGTCCACACTGCAGAGTTAACCTCGGCTCTAGCCTTAACCCCGCTACTGTCCACAGAAAGGCCTTGGAGGTGCTTTAAGCCAAGGATCGCTTACCTGGCTGGAGGTGTGGGTTAGACCCGGGCTCGGCTTTAATTCAGGCTGGGACCTGCTCCCTTTGCAGTGAGGATACAAGCTAAACTACTCAGTGCCCTCCACAATTCCCCTGAATTCTCCCAGAGCTGACAGGGAAAGAATCCTAGTGCACAGAGCCATGGGACATGCCCCCAGGCACACACAGGGGAGGCAGGAACAGCGAGGACTCGGTAACCCAGCAGATGCTCACCCCCAGGCTAGGCTGACCCAGGTGCCAATCACCCACCTTAGCCGTGCAGCCGTAGCCAAAGTTCCCAGGACAGGATCAAGGCCCTGTTGCCACCCATGAACTAAGGGCCAGGTTTGGACGCCCTAGCTTGAGTTGGATCTGCATGAAATCAACGAAAGCTCTGCTAGGGTGACCAGAGAGCAAATGTGAAAAATTGGGACGGGGGGTGGGGGGGTAATAGGAGCCTATATAAGAAAAAGACCCAAAAATCGGGACTGTCCCTATAAAATCAGGACATCTGGTCACCTAAGCTCTGCGGAGTAAGCTGCTTCTCAGCACGAATCAGGGTTTCACAATCCAGCCCTTAAATCAGCACAAAACGGAGCCTTCATCACCTCACGTGTTAACCAGAGCTAAACACCAGGGTCAAATTCTAGGTCCCACTGCGCAGCCTAAGGAGCCAAATTATACTCGAGGAAGTCCTGCAGGTTATGGATAAAGGATCCTCCTTCCTCCCCATGCCAGCCAGGTCTTGGAGTATCAGTGCAGCCATTTCACAGCGGTATCTCCAGCATGAGTCCTGGACTTGCCACAGCTTAAGCCAAGGAAGGGAAAAGGGATCCCGACAACAGGGTGTTAACTGGCCCCTCTCCTGCCTCTCCCACAAATCCCCATTGCATGGTGGCATGCCCAAAGCTGGGTTCTACAGTGCATAGGGAGTGTACCCCTCCTCTGCAGCCTTCGCCAATCCTTCTTCCGCACAGACAGTGGAAATGCAGCAGGTCGTGCTCCTTGGCAGCCAGATTGGAAATTAGAGGATTTACCGTTAGCTGGGTTCCCTCAGTTCCCAGCTGGCAACCCAATGGCCCTGATTCTCCTCTCACATGGTTGAGAAATTGGAGTAACTCCAGTCTCCAAAAGGAGATGTCACTGGTGTAAAACCCATTGAGAAATCAGCTCATATCTTCCATAGCCACCCTAGTATGGAAGTCCTCTGATGGACCGCAACCTTGTCGTGGTGAAGACCCTCAGAGCTATATCGTCCAGAGCTTTTATACTCCTAGTAGAGTCCCCCTTGGCGAGCGGATCTGAGGCGAGGCTCCGAACTAGCCATGGTCCAAACTTCAAAAGACCCCAGCGGTGGATCGGGCGCATACAGAGGACCTTCTAGTGCTCTGTGGCCGCGAAGGCGGATGAGGGCTGCAGCAGAAGGGAGACCCCTGGTTGTCTTGGATCTCCTTGCCACTGGGTCAGGGTTTTCCTCCTGTCAAGTTTCGTGTGGTTACCGCCTGCGCACCGGTTTCCTCAGGTTAAATGATTTCACACCCCCACAAAGTCCTGTGGTGACAGACAAGTGGCGGGGAAGACAGGAGCAGTGATCGCTGAGAGTCTTTAGTCACAAATCTGCACGCAGGCAGCAGCCGCGGGATGGTCGTCTTGGGCTTGGTTGAAACTGAAGTGCATTTCGGCAGCAGCAACTGTGACTGAGCAGGGCCTTTTCAGGATCCCCTCTGCTCACCCCAAATGGGGAAGGGGCTAGAAAAAGGTGCCCCAAACATAGGCTCTCACACACTCTTCCGACTGGATGGCCATATCCAGTGGGATCACTCTACTCCGCGGCCGAAACAAGAGCTACAAAACAACGAATTTCTCCACCTGGAAAGTCCGCACCCTTATGGACTCTCAGCACGGTGAATGCCCAGAAAGAAGAACTGGCAGAAAGATTCAACATTGACATTGCAGCACTTGGTGAGACCTGCCGGGCCAATGAGGGCCAATTAAAAGGATGGAGGTGGCTACACCTTCTTTTGGAAAGGAACGCCACATGAGGAGAGACGCAGTCATGGGATTGGCTTTGCCATCAAAAATAAGGTCGCCAGTTGGCTTTTGGAGCTTCCCGTGGGGATCAACGAGCATCTCAAGACTCTTCGGCTCAAGCTCAGCAACCACCAATATGCCACAGTCATCAGCGCATCCGCCCCAACACTCGATGACGAGGAAGACAATAAGGAGCAGTTTTATAGCGCTCTCGATGCAGTCCTCACAACCACACCCAAGGCAGACAAACTCATCCTCCTGGGAGATTTCAATGCCAGAGTCAGACGGGATTCCCAACCCTGGAGAGGCACAATAGGCAACGAAGAGGTGGGAAATGTAAACCCCAATGGTATTCTCCTCCTCAGCAAGTGTGTGGAGCATGACCTGCTCATCACAAATACCATCTTTAGGCAGAACAACAAATTTAAGTCCATCCTAGGTCCAAACACGGACACCTCCTTGACTCTGTTATAGTCAGAGCCCGAGACTACACCGACATCCGTATAACATGAGCTATGAGAGGTACCCATCACTGTTGGACAGACCATTGATTAGTAAGATCAGTCATGTACCTGCAGCTCGCTGTACCACATCGCAAACACCCAAGGACTAAGCGAAAGCGGTACAACATCAAAGCACTTCAAGACCAAGCCAGCTGCGAGACGTTCCAGCAACATTTGTTGGAGAAACTCTCTAGCCTGCCGGACAACATCATTGACATTCAAGAGCACTGGGATCAACTTTAAAACACCATTCACAATGCATGTGCTGAAACCACAGGATATTCCACTCATCGGCACCAAGACTGGATTGATGAAAACAACGAGGAAATCCTAACATTAATTCAACAGAAAAGAAATGCATTTTGTAACTGGCAAAATGATTCCTCTAACAAATGAGAACATGAGGCCTATCACCTGCTTAAAGCCAAAGTCGGCTACGTGCAAGAGAAGGCGTCTGAGATCCAGGGTTTTGTAGACCAGGATGACATGAGAAGCCTTTTTCAAGCAACAAAAGCTTGGGCCAAGCTCCAAAGGCCCAACCCAAGCTCCAAAGGCCCAACCCCCTTACGTTCTCAGGCAGTTTAGTATCATCTGCAAACTTTGCCACCTCACTGTTTACCCCTTTCTCCAGATCATTTATGAGTAAGTTGAATAGGATTGGTCCTAGGACTGACCCTTGGAGAACACCACTAGTTACCTCTCTCCATTCTGAAAATTTACCATTTATTCCTACCCTTTGTTCACTGTCTTTTAACCAGTTCTCAATCCATGAAAGGATCTTCCCTCTTATTCTACGACAACTTAATTTACGTAAGAGCCTTTGGTGAGGGACCTTGTCAAAGGCTTTCTGGAAATCTAAGTACACTATGTCCACTGGATCCCCTTGTCCACATGTTTGTTGATCCCTTCAAAGAACTCTAATAGATTAGTAAGACACGATTTCCCTACAAAGGATGGCTCAGGTTTGGAAATTTCCCTAACATCCTCAGCCGTGAAGACTGAAGCAAAGAATTCATTTAGTTTCTCCACAATGACTTTATCATCTTTAAGTGCTCCTTTTGTATCTCGATCATCCAGGGGCCCCACTGGTTGTTTAGCAGGCTTCCTGCTTCTGATGTACTTAAAAAACATTTTATTACCTTTTGAGGTTTTGACTAGCTGTTCTTCAAACTCCTTTTTGGCTTTTCTTATTACATTTTTACACTTAATTTGGCAGTGTTTATGCTCCTTTCTATTTACCTCACTAGGATCTGACTTCCACTTTTTAAAAGATGCCTTTTTATCTCTCACTGCTTCTTTTACATGGTTGTTAAGCCACGGTAGCTCTTTTTTAGTTCTTTTACTGTGTTTTTTAATTTGGGGTATACATTTAAGTTGGGCCTTTATTATGGTGTCTTTGAAAAGTGTCCATGCAACTTGCAGGGATTTCACGCTAGTCACTGTCCTTTTTCATTTCTGTTTAACTAACCTCCTCATTTTTGCATAGTTCCCCTTTCTGAAATTAAATGCCACAGTGCTGTTGAGGTGTTCTTCCCACCACAGGAATGTTAAATGTTATTATATTATGGTCACTATTTCCAAGCAGTCCTGTTATAGTTACCTCTTGGACCAGATCCTGCGCTCCACTCAGGACTAAATCGAGAATTGCCTCTCCCCTTGTAGGTTCCTGTACCAGCTGCTCCAAGAAGCAGTCATTTAAAGTATCGAGACATTTTGTCTCTGCATTTCGTCCTGAGGTGACATGTACCCAGTCAATATGGGGATAATTGAAATCCCCCACTATTATTGAGTTCTTTATTTTGATAGTCTCTCTAATCTCCCTTAGCATTTCATCGTCACTATTACTGTCCTGGTCAGGTGGTTGATAATAGATCCCTACTGTTATATTCTTATTAGAACACGGAATTACTATCCATAGAGATTCTATGGAACATGTGGATTCATTTAAGATTTTTACTTCATTTGATTCTACATTTTCTTGCACATATAGTGCCACTTCCACCCCCCTCTTCTGTCCTTCCGCTATATTTTGTACCCCGGAACAAGAGCAGAGTCTGGCACACTCCAATAATATGGTGCTTACTGAAGATCTGAGCTGGTTTCTCAATGGCTTTTACACCAGTGAGAACTCAGAGAGTGGGGTTACTCTGAATTTATACCAGTATCAGAGAGGAAAATGAGGCTTTATGAATTTGGATCATAGCAAAAAAAATAGGGGCACCTACAGTAGCCGGTGACTGGACTCAGTGAGCCAGGAGATCCCTTCCAGGCCTACGTAAAACTCAAGTGAATAGTCTGCTCTCGCAGGGTACGATTGTGCTGTACATTACGGTGCCTGATTAGAAATCTAGTAAACCTCTGCGTGGAGGGTACAGCATGAGCAGAGCTAAGAGAGAGAATGTAATTTTAAAGTCACCGAACTGAGCATCGGAAGGTAATGGGACTGCAGCGGCTTTCCAGTAAATGTCATTGCTGTAATTAGGAGAACAATTATTGTCAACCAGCAGAATTCTCCCCTATCTGTCATTTGAGCAATAACAGCCAGAACGACAATTAACACACATGCAGGTGGGTGGCCTTGTTAAAATACCTCTAAATGGGATCACCATATAAGAGTACAAGATAAGCACAGCAGCTGTCTGGGCTCCATGAAACAACCATGAACGCGCCCTTGTATTTCAGCACCTTGGACAGGAAGGAAGCCCCTGCAACACAAGTTAAACCCAGGGTCTGATATTTCTTCAACTTACCGTGATTTTACACTGGTGTTGCTCCATTGACTTAAATGGATGGCTCCCGATTTACGCCAGCGTGTGTGAGCAGAATCGTGCTCTCTGGCTAAACACAGCAGAGACACAAACGATGGCGCAAGTCACACATTGAGGTTGATGCTCCATTGAATTGCACCCAGTGTCCGCATTTCCATCTGTGCAAAGAGGGTGGGAAATGCAAGCACCGGTGTAAAAGTGAACAGAATTCAGATCTGGCAGCTGCTTGCACTCACCTTCCACAGGTGTGTAAACAGTGACACTAGGGGCAAGGCAGAGGAGGATCAGACCTGTGGAGTGCAAGAGAACGGAGTGAGGTAGAGTTGTGTAAGTTGCACCGATTTTTTACCCAGTGGGGAGAATGCAAAATAGGTAGAATTTGATATGCAGTGAGCGCAGACTAACAGGACAATATCATTCCCATGGAGTTAACTAGGCTTAGGCCAGAACTGCATTTAAAACCAGGAGCTCGGAGGAGGATGTGACAGAAGTTAAAGTAGGGAGGAGTCTGCTTTATAATTATTATTTATTTGGATTGCCATAGTGACACTTTTGGGGGTCAACCCAGACCACGGAGGGGCTGTGTCATCACCTGCCCTGCAACTCTGGGTGCCTTAGATGCTGTGGCTCACCGCCCAGACACCAAGAGTCAACAGATCTGCACACAGGTCACCCTCTGGCATCCACTGCCCAGTTTCCATTTGCAGAGTGACTCCAGCACCCACCCACCCCCAGTCCCGAATTTCCACAATGCGGTTTCCCTGCAGTCCTCCCCTGGAACACTCCCGTAAGCTTTAAAGGAGCGAGCGCACTTAGAGAGATAGAAACAGCAGCTTGTTATCTTGACCGGAGTTAACAATCACTTCAGTGCCATCAGAGCACTGGGTCGGTTTAGCTAAAAAGTAAAACAAGGCTGTTCAATTAAAAAGGCTTTAACTGAGTTCAGGTATGAGGGTTAGAGATCGAAAGGGTTACAAACAAACACAAGTAAAAATCCCCTTTCTAAAGGGGAAGACCTAATTTAACAAGCTGCAGTCTTTGTTCAAAGTAGTTTCCTCCCCCGTCGTCCTCTTCCACAATGGCTGACTGTTCAGGATCCCGGCAGAGTCCAAGGTGCTGGGGGTTTTTTGGCTCCTCAGGTGATGGATAACATAGTGGTTCTCTGCCCCTCCCTTTATACTTGAGTAAAGCCTTGAAAAAAAAAAAAAAAAAAGTCTCTCTCAAAGTCCATGGCCTCTGCTTCAAGAGGCAAGGCGGCTTCCTGAAGGTGCGGTCATCATCCGCCATTGAGATTGTTAAGTGATTACTTCCCCCCACACTTGGGGCTTGTCTACATTTAAAACACTGCAGTGGTGCAGCTGTTGTGCTTTAGTGAAGACGCTACCTATGCCAACGGGAGGGGGTCTCCCATTGGCATAGGTACTCTCCCTCCACAAGAGGCCGTAGTTAGCTGACGGGAGCATTCTCTTGTTGACCTAGCGCTGTCTACTCCAGGTCGGTGTAACAGCACCACTCAGGGGCAATGATTAATTTGTGCCAGGGATTGCAAGGCCTGAGCCCCGGCGCCTCTGGGCTTGCTGCATCAGTTATGAATGTAAGAAAAAAAAGTTGCTTGAGCCCTGGCACCTCTTCCATGACAAAAGCAGCACTGCTCAGGGGTGTGGGCACCCTGAGAAACCAACCAAATTGCCTCATGTAGACCAGGCCTTGGTCTCCTGACGGTTGTGTTTGCCTGGCGCGCAAATAGGGTGACCAGATGTCCCGATTTTATAGGGACAGTCCCGATTTTTGGGTCTTTTTCTTATATAGGCTCCTATTGCCCCCCACCCCTTGTCCTGATTTTTCACACTTGCTGTCTGGTCACCCTACGTGCAAATATGCTTCTCTTTGGTCACAGCTTGCTCAACTTACATGGGAGACACATTCAAGCAGGTGGAACCACATTCCTTTGTCTGGAAAAAGGAACAACTGTGTATGAACTTCCCCTGACATGCCTGGTTTAAACACATTTCAGTCACAACTCCAGCATATCTGTATAAACCTTTGTGTACTGACCATGCATACATCATGCAAGCATTCAATGATCGGTGAGTTATTAGTTTTCCAAAGACATATTACAGGACACCTTTTAGATACAGACAGGGTGGATCGGATTTAAATCAAATTGATTGATTTAAATCACTAATCAGGAAGACTCGAATTAATCATGGATTTCTACATGAAAGTGCATTCTGGAATATGCTGCTCAAACAGTTTCACCTGTGTTTCTACTGCCTGTCCCTCCCTTCTCACATTTATCTCCAGACTTCTTCTCCTTGTCCAGATCTATTCCACCCCCACCAATCTTCTATTCATTGAACTTTTTGAAACTTTGCACTTTTAATGAGTGGGATTGACTCTGTGTACACAAATTTGCAGCGGGACAATAGGGTTGAGGTCTGTTATTTCTCACCTCTATATATTTATTTATTTATTTTATTTATTTAAAAACATTGTTGCTGTTAACAAGCATGTTATCTCTGGAGACACAAATCCACAGTTTGAGAACTGCAAAACTAAGCATCTCTGATGGTATCTTCTAGACTGAGCACTGAGTCCCATTGGGTAGATAGAAAGATTAACCTAAATAATCTATATAGAAGCCCCTGGAACCCCATAAGATTGGGTCCCTAATCCATGAACTATTGGAACTCATTTACAAAACTTGTCTTAAACATTACATGAATATATTGTCTCATACTATAGAATTAATAATCCCTATTCCATGAGGAGACATCTTTGAGCTATAATGTATCTTAATTAAAACTATCTTTAGATAGGGTTTTTCCTCAAAAAGCATTTGATCAAAAAAAATCCGATTTAAATAAAAAAAAAATCAGATTTTTTTTTAAATCATTGATTTTTATCCACCCTGGATACAGATTATAGTGAGTTGGGGTACACTGAGCGGGTCAGGTCAGCTGACACTCATTGCTGGATATCAGTCTCTTGCCTTCTGGCACAGGGATGCCCTTAGGGTCACACATGGGACCTAGGAGTCCTAGGCATGAACCAGTACCCCATTGGGCTCGGCGTTGCACAAACACAGAACGAAAAGATGGTCGCTGGCCCAATCAGCTTCCAATCGAAGTATAAGACAAGAGACGTGTACAGACCGACAGATGGAGAAGCACAAGACAACCATGCTGACCAATAAATAAATAAACCTCGATGCCAACTCTGCCCACATATTTACACCAGCGACACCATCACAAGACCTAACCAGATCAGCCACAACATCACTGGGTCATTCACCTGCACGTCCACCAATGTAATATACGCCATCATGTGCCAGCAATGCCCCTCTGCTATGTACATCGGCCAAACTGGACAGTCCCTACGTAAAAAGATTAATAGACACAAGTCAGATATTAGGAATGGCAATATACAAAAACCTGTAGGAGAACACTTCAACCTCCCTGGACACACAAAGCAGATTTAAAGGTAGCCATCCTGCAGCAAAAAAACTTCAGGACCAGACTCCAAAGAGAAACTGCTGAACTTCAGTTCATTTGCAAATTTGACACCATCGGCTCAGGATTAAACAGACTGTGAATGGCTAGCCAACTACAAAAGCAGTTTCTGCTCCCTTGGTATTCACACCTCAATTGCTAGAAGAGGGCCTCATCCTCCCTGATTGAACTGACCTCGTTATCTCCAGACTGATTCTTGCCTGCATATTTATACCTGCCTCTGGAAATTTCCACCACATGCGTCTGACGAAGTGGGTATTCACCCACGAAAGCTTATAGTCCAATATGTCTGTTAGTCTACAAGGTGCCACAGGACTCTCTGTTGCTTTTTACAGATCCAGACTAACACGGCTCCCCCTCTGACACTAACCAATGTTCTCATTATTGGCATTGGCCCCCACTAGCCTAACCACTGTCAAGGTTTTTGCAGGCATCATGGCAAAGGAGAGTTTTAAAGAGGGATTTGAAGGAGGACGATCCAATTAGTTGCTTTTACTGAGACAACCTTCCTCCTCAAACTTCAGTTCCCTCTGCTCCCTTAGCATGGAAATCACACCCGGTTTGCACATTTAGGCCCCATTCAGCAAAGCACTGAAGCGTCTTTAATGGTAAAAAACGGGGGGGAAGGGCTTAAGTCCCATTGACGTGCTTTGCTGAATTGGGGCCTTGGCGCTAAATGCTGCCTAAACCTACATCGGCGAGAACCTGGAGAGATGCCACGGAAGTCGGTGGCGTTACGCTGGGAACAAATCTGGCCCAGGAACATGAGTGCTACTTCAAGACTGCCCCCCGGCAAGCAGGCGGCTTTATTGAACACAGAGCCGAAACAAAAGAACATCGATGAATACAAGGAAGCTCTTGCAATACGAACTAAAGCAAAGTTCGGAGGCTCAGCCTGGAATTAGGAAGGCTCCTGAGAATTCTTTACTCAGGGGCACATGCCTGCCACTTCCAGGTACGTGGGCCTAAGCGCCAGAATCTCTCTCTCCTGCACCGTACAACCAGAGATAAAAAGGGATGTTGTTTTTCAGCTGCCATGCAAATTAGGCTCTGTATGGCACAGCCCTTCCCTGATTGCATAGAGGTGTCATCGCAAGAGAAGTCAATGTAGAAAAAAAAAAATCATGCCTTTAAAGATCTCCACCAGGATATAAGAGAACTGCCTGCCAAAAAGGGGGTTGGGGGGGGAGATTACATCTGCTAAAAGCAGATGTAAGCATCTCTCCAGCTCACCATGATTAACCGTGGCCGGAGTGCTATTAGCAGGCTGGTGCACATGATTAACAGGCTCTGCTAATAGCTGTTTTTAAACCTGCTAAAAAAAAAAAAAAAAAAAGGGAACGTAGCCGGGGAGGATGAAATCTCCAAGGAAACCAGAAACGAAATGGGCTTTGGCACATCGCGAAACCAGTTGGGTAATCAAAGATTACAACCGTTTTTAATTTAAGGTTAATTTTTGTTTACTCCCAGGAGGCCACCTAATCTTAAACCCGCAGTATGCATGACCTTCACCAACACATAGCATGTTTCTGCCTGCGCTCTCTGGAAGCGAGGGGAGCCCTTAAAGCACATCGCCCAGAGAAAGAGAGGGGGGGAAAGAACCAGTAGCTGCAAAAGGGGAGATTGCTTTTTTTTTTACTTCCCTCCCGCCCTCCATCAACAGGAGAGCTAGAGGCACCATGAGCTGAGATGAATCCCAAACCCGACGCACAACGAAAAGCTTCATTCAGCTTTATGTAAATGGCCACCTCCATTGCAGACACTAACTAATATTGGAGTGCTATTGATTTCCCATTCAGTGAAATCACTCTGGCATTTTCTCATGAAAGCATCCCCGTTTTTATCAATGAAAATCCCATGTGCATGTGTGGAGGACTCTTCCCCTAAATGAATTACCATATATACCCATGTATAAGAGAAAACATTTATGCTAGCATGTCTAGGTCAGGGTTAGTGAGGGAGTCCAGTGGGTCAGCTTTGTGGGTTCAATACTATGATTGGGCTGAGACGAAAAAGGTGAGGGTGTAGGAGAAACAAGAGGGAATGTGAAGCCATGTGAAATGTGGCTAGGCTAAGGGAAGCGGCACCGGGAGCCAGAAAAAGACATGAAGCAGTGTCTGAGCAGAGGCTTAAAGAGGCAGGGCAAAGTCCCAGGTCTCCATTATTACTTAAATTAAAATGACACCGCCACACGGATCAGGATCTGCTGCACAGAACCTACGGCGTGTCTGTACTGCAATCCAAGGGGTGAGTGCAGCTTGGATATACACAGCCATGCTAGCACTCCTAAAAGAGCAGTTTAGATACAGCACCATGGGCTGTACCAACTCTCCTGCAACCCTGAGTACATATTCCCATTCCTGAAGGGGGGAGGGATAGCTCAGTGGTTTGAGCATTGGCCTGCTAAACCCAGTGTGGTGAGTTCAATCCTTGAGGGGGTGATTTGGGGCAAAAAATCTGGCTGGGGATTGGTCCTGCTTTGAGCAGGGGGTTGGACTAGATGACCTCCTGAGGTCCCATCCAACCCTGACATTCTATGAAGCCCCTGCCACCACATCTATGCTGCTATTTTGGGGAGTGATAGCAGGAATGTGTCTATCCAAATCACACCCTCGTGATGTCTATAGTGCAATTCAAGGTGGGAGAGGCCCCTACCCCAAAGAGCTCACAATCTGAATAGACAAGACAAAGGGTGAGTGAAAGGAAGCATCAAGCCAGCTGGGAAATAGTGGCCCGAAGAGCTCAAACAGCTTACCCAAAGTTACAAAAGGAGTTGGTGGCTCAGCTGGGAACCGATTCCAGATCTCCTGAGTCCACGTCCAATGCCTTAAATCACCAGACCATCTTTCCTAGTCAAAGCTGCACAAATGACAGACTGCGTGGAAGAGCGTGTTTTAGGAGAGAGGGCTGGTCAAGCCTCTTAATTGTTTAGAATAAATGAAGGGAGTCTGCTTATATGGCACTCATGACCGCATGGTCATCATATGGAGGAGTACATCTAGTACCATAATGCACAGCCGCTGACTTTCTTCTTTCCGCGTGGGTGCCCCACCCCAAGGCCCTGCCTCCATTCTGCCCCTACCCCCAAAACACCACCCTTGCTGAGCCTCTTTCCGCCCCTGCTCCTCCCACCCACCGCCGAACAGCTGATCGGCAGGGCCCACCGAGCAGCTAATCGGCGGGTGGTTGCTGAGCACCCACTATTTTTTCCCCCGGGGGTGCTCCAGCCCTGGAGCACCCATGGAGTCGGCACCTATGCCATAATGAACCCGTGGGCAGGTTAGTGTGCAAAATCTCCCAGTAGCAGCAGCGAACGGGGGAGAAGCAACCATCTCTACTGCTTGCCTTTGGTTAGATGGGAGCAGTTTCTAGCACTCCTCGCCTTCTTCTCTCCTCCTCCTCTATCTAGCAGATCAGATGAGACCATTATCAGAGAGCTAGCCTGAAACACACCGAGTTCAAAAGTTGGAATCGGCTTTTAAACCACTCCAGGGAGGTCTGAGAAACACTCTCGTCTCGCCACTTGAATTTTTTTTTTCTTTTTTTTAAGCAATGCCTTGAGACGTGACGTTTGGGCTTTAATCCTGAACACACACAAACCCACCAAGCTGTTCCTCCTGCCTCCAGTTAACGAGCTGAAAGGCAGGAACTCGAGGACTTCCTAGGGAGGAGAAAAGGGGCTGGCAGCCTCTCTGTAAAAGTGTCCTTCATTCTTCCCGACGACAGGCAGTTCCATTCTGTGCGCTACGCCAGGCAGGCCGAGCCTCTGCTCGAAACAAAGTGTCCTCCCTCGTTAGACTTGAAACGCTGGCCTCCCCGCCTTCCGCCCGCCAGCGTAACCTTGCTAGCAAGCAGCCGTGTAGCACAATAGGCCCCAGCTGGGGTCTGAGAAGTAACAGCAGCAAATAAAAGGAACCGGGAGTCTTCTGAGGTGTTGGTGAACTCACGCTACATAAAGGACAGCTCCTTGCCAGGCCACTGAATGTCAGCATTCTGAACCAAACGGGAAGCGGCACAGTGCTCAGAGCCTCAGGTGCTGGCGCCTCGGAGCCTGGGTTCTGGACGATGAGCAGTGACTCAAGCACAGCTCCTTCTGCTATCTTTGGTTGTCGTTTAAGGGACACTGCCAAGTTAAAATAAACCGTGTTCTTTAAAAAAAAAAAAAAGAACACACCACACGCTTTCCTTGCCTGGGTTAAAATAATGCCTTTTGTTATTGTTTTCCAGTAGCGCCTAGAGGCCCTCGCCAAGATCAGGGCTTCTCTGTGCTAGGTGCTGTACATGCATATGGTAAGAGAGAGAGCACCTGCCTCACTGAGCTTCTACATGCTAAGCAAAGATGGGTAATGAACGTATTATCCCCAGTTTACAGATGGAGAACCGAGGAACTGAAAGAGGAAGTGACTTGCCCAAGGTCACACAGTCTGTGGTACAGCTGGGAATTGAGCCTAACCTTTCTTAGTGCTAGCCCAGTGCTTTAACCACAGTCTCGTTGAACCCAGATTTTCTGCGATCCCAGCCAGTGCATTAACCTCAGTCTCTGTAAGGTTAGCGGTTTAGACTGTGGTTGTGCCCTGAAAAGTGACTCTAAGTATGACAAAGTAGGGCTCCATGTTTACGGTCTCGCAATGATTTCCGACTCTACTGTGCTCACTTTACAAGTAAGATGAAAGGAAGAAGGCCTCAGCTTGACTCTCAGATCCCAGGCAGTTTTCTTGATCACCATCACCAGCAACAAAGGTGCTGCTGGCCAACATATGCAACCTATTACAGGAGGCCTTCTCAAACACCAGTGCGACCCCACTGCTTTGGTGGCGGGAGGGGGAGAGCAGGGGAAGTTATACAGGTGAAATTTGACTAGCTTCATAAATAATTGGATTGTAGTGGACAATTCTCCTGTGGCACAAGAGGGTACAGGTTCCCATTTATCTTCTACTGCAGTAGTACCTAATGACTGTACAGGGATCAGAGCCCCTTGATTTACACAGCAGAAGGGAGAAGGGAATGAAGTCTATACTGTGACGTAAAGAGACATTCACTCCTGTGCACAGAATTAGCCCATGGCTTCTGCAGCATATAACCCTCAAATTAGGTCTATGCACCATTTATGCTTGATCCTCTGCCCAGGAGCAAATTTTATCCTAAAAGATGGACCTAAACAGCAAAGTTCAGATCTTGAGCCAATCTTTCCCAAAGTTCAAGGTTGTTTGAATCCTGGCTCATTCTAAAGATAAGGGAACAGTTACAGTTTGGAACCAGATGCAGAGCGGAGATGTGGAGTGGCGGAGGGGGGAGGCTGGGGTGTCACAGCTGTGGGTTTTATTTTGGGTCTATCTGTATTTCACACTGAAACTTCCACTACACAGAAGGGATGGAATCCACCATGAGCAGAAACGACATCATCCAACGCCAGAGGAAGAGACACGCTCCTTAAAAGAGAACCAATAAAACCCAGCGAGATGAGAGAGATAAATGAAAAAATAAGAAAAGGGATTGACAAGTGGCCACACCGAGAGCTAATTGGATCCCCTCGCATCCATTTCCCCTCCTCACCTAAACCTGCGCTTTGGACATTAGTAAAGGGTTGTTTTTTTTTCTCCTGTGCACTGAACAGAATGAAGTTGTCAAAACCTTTTCACAATTATTTTTATACCTGTCTTTCTGAAGTCCCCAAGTGCTAGAAAGCAGATAAAAACACAGAGGGAATAAACCGCAGAAACTGTCTAAACAAGCCCGAACAGATTGGGAACTCAAATCTCAAAAACGGTATGCGGCTTCACGCTTCAAATCACCGTAAGTATTTGCAACGCACATTAGGATCTCCTTTCTATCATCATTAAATAGGTCTGTCTTTGCACACCTGGAGGGGAGCTTAGGAGAAGTTGTCACCATATGTAATCATAGTGTTGCTGAAAAATGGCAGCTATCTGGAAATCAAGGAGGCAATGGGGAGGCGGGCGGTGGGAAGGCAGGTCCCAATCCAGAGTTTCAGAAACATCTTGATGTCTTCCTTCTGTATTTGGTTTTTTCATCAGAAGGCTCCCAAGCCTTTGGGAAAATGGAAGCATGAGGGGCAATAACCCGAAGAATGGGGCAGTTTGGGGAAAGGTCTGTAGGGTGACCAGATGTCCCAATATTTAGGGGTTTGTCCCAATATTTTGTGGGGGTTTTTGCTCCGCTGGCGACCCCCCCCCCATGTGTCCCGATATTTTCTTCCTCTGATCTGGTCACCCTAAAGGACTGGGATTTGCCATAGCAACTAAAGGAGTGAAACATCCAAATGCCATTGATTTTCAGCCCCACCCCATCCTGAAACTGGGCAAATTAGCAAAACAACAGAACAATGTGTTACTGTTCTTCATATCGTAATGGCTCCACCTGAGATCAGGGGCCCACTGCGCTGGGAGCTGTTCACCCAGTGAGACACAGCCCATCCCGGAAGAGCTTACAGTCGACATAAACAAAGGCAAAGGACGGATTGTCGTTCCATTCCACAGACGGGAAAGGTGGGCGGAGTCAAATTTTGAAAAAAGCCTGTAAGTGATCGAGTCTATGTTCTATTGGCAGATACCAATGCCTCTCTCTTACGTAGCACTTCTCATCAGTAGATCTCAAAGCGCTTCACCGTCTTTAATATATTGATCGTCACAAAACCCTGTGACCATTATTTTCCTCATTTCACAGATGGGGAACTGAGGCCCAGGCAGGGTCACACAGGCAGCCCATGGAATTGAATTCACATCTCCAGCAGCCTAGGACAGGGGCCTAATCCCTGGACCATCCTTCCTTGCCCAGTGGGACTTGGATGCTGGTGGGACTTAGGTGCTTTTGAAAATTTTACCCAGAGAAGTTAAGCAGCCTGTCTAAGTACCCACACTGAGTCCCCTGAGTCACAGGGCAGCTCTTTAACCACATCAACATCCTTCCAAGATGCTGCCTCTTGCTGCAAATCATTCTGAAAGGGCTTCTTGTCCAGTCTTCTGAGGCAGCTGGTCTTGGCCCCTGTCAGAGACAGGATACCGGTTTAGATGGAGCATGGGTCGGGTCTGGTTATGGCAATTCCTCTTATTATAAGTCACAGGTCTGAAGACCAAGTGGAAGCTTCTGACGGTGCATTTTCATAGAGTAATGTGCTGCCTATACCAAACTTTTGTACTGGTGACCCCTTTCACGTAGCAAGCCTCTGAGTGAGACCCCCCCCTTATAAATTAAAAACACAGTTTTATATATTTAAAAGCTGGAGGCAAAGCAGGGCTTGGGGTGGAGACTGACAGCTGGCGACCCCCCATGTAATAACCTCATGATCCCCAGAGGGGTCCCGACCCCCAGTTTGAGAACCCCTGGCCTATACATTCCACTCCCTTCTACTGGATGGAATCAGAACTGCTTACCCATGTGTCATAAGTCCTATATTGCTGACAGCTAGTGGTGATTCTCTGTTGGCTCAAGCATCAGCATCTGTGATTTGTAGCAGCAGGGGGATCTGAGCACTGTCCCCGCCTTTGCCATGAAGTTTCAAAAGGCCACAATGTGCAACACAGTAGCGACCATGGAATCCTGGTCCCCTCTGAGTGCAATATATGCCCAGTATTGAGAAAATGCTCAGTTGTATGGTAAATATGCTCTGTTATTCCCAAGGAAAAGGGGAACCCGTAAGGATGGGCCTAAGCCACAGAGTTTGGATCCCAATTAGACCAGCACACCAAGTCCAAACTGCAGTGAAGCTCTGACCCATTAGGGTGCTAGCCCTAAACCAGGAAATTTGCATTCAGATCTGAAAGTTTGAGAGCAGCTGTTTAGGTCTCTTTCTGCCCTGACTGAGCTGTGCTAGTGTAACACCGACAGATCCTAGTCGTCAGCGGGCGGGATCGAACCTGGGACCTCTGGAGCTAAATGCGTGAGCCTCTACTGCATGAGCTAAAAGCCACATGGCTCGTCGCTAAGGCTGTAGCAGACTCATTAAGCTCTAAAGTGGTCTCAGTGCCACTAGAGGGACAGACCACCACACCCAGGAGGTGTGTGGGTTACACTAGGATACCCTGCAATAATCTGAATGGAAAAGCAAAGCCATTCCCCATTATCCCCACGTAGCTCATCCTGCGTATCCCACGTCAGGCAGTATTTCCCATCCCAAACAGGTTATTGTCCAGCCGTGCAGTTAGCAGGTGGCGTCAGAAGGAGGATGCGACCAGTGAATTCATTAGCTGTCTGGCAGCATGGCACGTTAGTACTGAGCTAGCAGAGAGCAACATAGCGGTTTGCTTTGGATCGAGGCGTGAAATGACTGACGGCAGATTTCAGACGTAGATAAGGACAGTTTTAGATCCTGTGCTGTGGGAGGCATTGCTGGCATGTGAGAAAATACAATGAATGACTTGCTGGTGTTAATATTTAACAGGGGTTTCAAATTATTAAACTATAAACACCTTAGAAATGGTCTTTTAGAAAGTCCCTATCGATCAGGGGTATTTACCTAGCCCCTACCACGGCCATATCTGAACACTTCACAATGTTTAGTATATTTATCCTTGCAATACCCCTGTGAGGTAGGGCAGTGTTATTTTTCCCTGTTCCCCATCTGTAAAACAGAGGCATGGGAAGGATAAGTAACATGCCCAAGGTCATAGAAGTCTGTGGTAGAGCAAGGACTTGAACCCAAATCCTAAGTGCTTGCCAAGCGCTGGATAATCCTGCCTGCTCTCCCAACGCTGCAAATATTGATGCCCAATTCTCTCTCTCCCCCCCCCCCCCCAACATGAGGCTCAGACACCATTTAAATTCCACTTCAGCCCTCTGGGCCTGGGCCTAGGCCTTATGGAGTGTAAGTGGGGCTTAATGGGGTCTTGGCCCCATGATGAGCACCTGCACAGAGAGGCATTTTCCCTGCAGTGCCCACCCCCATCTTGTTCCTCCAAGTCCCGTGACCCTCCTCAAAACTCAATCCTGATTGCCTTCAAGAAGTGATTTACTCCATTTAAAAAAAAAAAAAAAAAATCCAACCACCACCCCAAGTTCTTCCCACTCTGGGCTTTGCAATGCATCCGCCCTTGTCTGTGGTGGAGACTGTAAGCTCCTTGGGGCGGGGGATGGTCTTTGGTTTGTGCTCTGAACAGCACCGAGCGCGTTGTCTGCATTTACCAAATAATAATCATGATGTCTTGGGAGCAGGCCTCTTTTCCAACCTGCTCTTCAGCAAAGTGAGCACGCAGTCTAGAGTCCAAACTCACCCCCTTCCTGGGGTTTGGCTTTACTCAATAAAATAGTCTGAGCTGAACGCTCTTCCTCCCCCAGGCTTGCCTGCTCCTAGGGCTCCTCCTTCAGGACTGCACAGCACACACCCTAGGTCCTCTCTCCCCAGTGATCCCTTCCCACCTCCCTCAGATCTAGGCTGGTTAACAAGTCACCTTACTCAGTGGAACCCACATAAGGGTTACATGGGAAGAGCCACACCTGCTACCAGGGTGGGGTGTTTCAGTCAGACACTGCCTGTTACCAAACAATAAGGCCCAAGTGGTGCCCTCGGTTGGGTGATGTAGAAGAGCGCAATAATTACAAGATGGCCACCCCAAAGACACATGAGTGCGCCCACGTGCAGTGCTTACGGGGTGGGCCTCGAAGTCATTAGGTGCTATAAAATAGAGGATAACAATCTGAGATGGTCTCTATCCTAAAGAGCTTACCATCTAAACAGACAAAGTAAGGAGTATTATCTTCATTTTACTGATGAGGAAGGGTCCAGCGATTCAGCCATTTGCCCAAGAAGCCTGCCACAGACCTATGATTCAAACTCAGATCTGCTGTGTCCCAGTGTAGCAATTCAACCACATGTCCATCTTTCCTTTCAGAAAGCATAGAGCTATGAAGTCATGTCCTATTTTGTTACAATGTTGTTTTACCTTCGTTTTCAAAGATGGGCTCAGTTAAAGGCAGGTGCTCTGTATTGACGTCACTAAGCAGGTTTTAAGGTACTTAAAAATATCTTATAGATCCCCTCAGTATTCTGTAAACACATTTCCCACAGGGATCTGTTGTGCTTTCCTAGAGTAGTATCTATAGACACTCTATTAAATTTTACCGGATTTCCATTATTTTTTCATACGGACCTGCCATGATTCCTTAGACTAGAGCGTCATTCATACTGAATTCTGCAAGAGTTGACCATGACTATGACAAGTCCCTGTGTTCTGCAAATTCTAAGCATCAATCAACTAAGGACGGAAGAACATAACCAAGCAGAGATGGGAGACCCTGGGCTCCTCCCAAGGGAAAAGAGCCAGGCCTTGGTCATAATGAATATGAGACTCAGACACACCCTGTGGTTCTCTCTAGCTCCCAGGGTGTATCACTCTGGCCCTGAACCTGCTGGCTTATGTGTAAACAGATGGTTGGTACCATTGGAGTCGACAAACGTGCTTAACGTGGCCTCAGTGGAGGTACCTGAAAGTGAGTTTTTAGCCAATCAGACTGCAGTATTTCTCTTCTCTATGTAACAATCAAATACAGGCAGAGTGGAAGTCTTTTAGTTTATAGTTTTCTACTACAGACCTCAACTTCAGTTCATAATATTTATACTCCATACCATCAGCAATCCAAAAAGGGCAGATAGCTGGTAAATCTAACTACAATAATAAGAAGGGTTTACATTTCTATAGCATCTGAGACTCACAAAGTACTTTTCCCAGCATTACTGAATTAAGCTTCACCACACTTCGAGATAATATCTATCTGCACTTTATGGCTGGAAAACTGAGACTCAGGGGGTAAGGCCCAAATATTCAACAGCAGCCTCTAAATTTGTGTCTTAGTTTCAGATGCCCATGTTTAGACACCCAAGGCCTGATTTTCACAAGGGCCAAGCACCCACCTCTCCATCTGAAGGCGATAGGAGCTGCAGGTGCTCGGCGACTCTGAATCATCAAGCCCTGAGGATCTAAGGCCGGGCTCCCAAGAACTGAGAGTCCGTGATAGTCATAGAAAGAACCCAGGCATCCTGACTCAGTGTCCTGGGCATTAGCCACAACAACACCCTTCCCCTCTTCATGCTGTGCTGGCGTCGAGTGCCCAACAGTTCCACATGCCCAACGGCCGAGGAGTCACTCACCGGCCAGTGCACTCCCTCGTGGCCAGGCATGGTGCAGCAGCCTCTTCCGCTCTGGTGCCCCGTTCGACGGTCCCTCCGAGCCCGTGGTGCTTTGCCCTGTCTCACCGCTCAGCCCTCCAGCCAGGCCGCTTACAAACCCCACCCCTTCCAGAGTAATGGAGAGTCCAATGGAGCTGCAGTCTAGTGACCTTACCCCAGCCTTCAGCCCCACGCTGGACTTGACAGTCCTTGTCCCTCCTTGCAGGGGGTGGGGGAAGGATTTACATCCCTTTCCTTGGGGGTCAGTTGGGGACCCCAGGTCCTTCCTCTACTCTGGGCTCTGGTCTAGGGACCCTGTGTTGAGAAGCTAAGGGCTGCTTCCCTGGGCCACTGGCTCCTTCCTCTGCCTCCAGGCCTCTTTCACAGAGCGGCTCTCTCTGGAGGGTCTGGCTCCTTGTGCCACTTCCTGTCAGCTTGCGTCTGATGCAGAGTCCCCTCAGCTTCCCTAACAGGGCACAGCTCCTTACAGGCAGGGCCTCCTGCCGCTATCTGGGCTACTCTCCCTGGAAGCTCCTCTCCTTACCCCCACCCAAATCCTGCTCTGATGGTCTCTTATCAGGTCCAGGTGCTCATTCGCCAATTAGCTGCCAATCAGCCATGCAGGCAGCTAATTACTTCCAGGTGGGCCACAATGGGCTCACTCTCCCTATAGAAGCCTGTGGCAAGTAGACTGAGCCCTGGCTCCCCTTAAAGGGGCCTGCCAGGCCATGACACCCCCCACATATTTGCACATGCATATACCTGTATGTGCAAGTAACTGCATTGCACCCACACAGAAAGGTCAATATAACTATTTTCCATGGATGAAGCACCTTCCCTCTGACAGACCCCAGAGTACTGTACTTTACACACCACAGGCATCCTGGTGATGCAGAGGGACGCTGTACACGTAGAAGGGAGGAGTTCTGTCTCTGTACCATGCGGCAGTCCTCCTCCCGCGCCCAAGGCACCTCTTGTCCCTTAACTCGTTTTTAAAAAGAGAACACGGAGTGCATCTCTTCTGCAATAAGCTGCAGCCACTCGGAGAACAAAATGGCTGCTGGACACAGCAATTTAAAGGTACAGCACAAGGACAAGAAACCAATTGTATAGAAACACCCCCCACACCCCCACCTAACATGCAGGCTTGGTTGGTTAGCTAGCTGTCTAAGTGACACCAATTATGCCTTCAGTTATTTACACCTACTAAATTAAAGATGCAAAATGAAATGCAGCTTCTTAAAAGTTTGGCCCAAAGAGACAGAAAAAGAGGGACGGGGTTCGAGGGGGAGAGGTTGTAGGGGGAGGGACTTGTTTGGTTTTGTTTTTTAAACAGTGGTTGTGCATCTCCTTGTTGTCAACCTGAGCTCTGTTGCCATGGCAGCAACAGAGAGGACAGTACGCTGGCAAGTTTCGGAGGCTTTTCAAAGCAGACAGAGCTTGGTGCTTTGCTAATCAGTTACAGACATCAGGCCCAGATCTGGTCCAAGTTTTCTCACTAGACATTTTTTCACTGGAAAATTCCAATTTGTTGAAATCGAAATGGTTTAAGGAAATAGATCAGGTTGGACTGTTCTGATTTGAAACAATTTTGGGGGGAAAAAAGTTTCTGAATTGTCAAAATGGGACTTTTAGACATTTTCTAAATGAAAAGTTTCATGTTTTAATTTGACTTTTTGTTTCAAAATTTTAGTTATTTCATACCAAGAGAAAAGGTTAAAAAAACAACAAGAGGTCAAACCAGAAATAAAACATTTTGAAATTATCTAAAAGAAATATTTTGATTGACCTGCTCTGAAATGTTTTTCATGAAAAATTTCGAGATCTCAAAGTCTGAGTCTAATTCAAGACAGGAAAACTCTTGCAAGACTGGAAAACTGCTTCCCACCCACCTCTATTTAGGACCCCACAAGCTGAGACATTTGGATTTCAATTAGAAAACCCGGGATGCCAATTTGAAAAAATTCTAGGCATGAGCTAGATGCACCATAGTGGCTCACGCCTGCTGTCAATCACACCAGTGATTCCACAGTAACATTATTGGTTTCAGTGGAACCGGGATCTGGTTCTTCATGCTTGTGAGGCAGTTTGAGATGCTTAGACGGAAGGCTGAGTTTCGGTGCAAAGTGTTCTTACCCCATATGCATATGTGTATGATTAACACACACCTAACATATGCACAGGAAAAGGCCAAGTTAGGCAGAGAAAAGGTCGGCCATATGGGGTGTGATAAACCATGCTAGAGATGGCGCTTGCTATTTAAATAATCCTCTTAAAATACTACCGGGTCCAACTTGCCTCCCTACACATTTATACTCCTCTAAGTTCTTCGACCCACATTTAGAAGCAGTGGGCGGAGCAGAATAAAATGTGATTTGATTCCAAAGTTGCAACCCCAAAAAGGGAGAAGTGCCAGAGACACTCTGAAGTCCACCAGAGACTTCGCTACTGTTATTGATTTTCCATGGAAGGAATTCAGATATGGTGACAGGCAGCAGGATGAACCCCAAAGCTACACAGAATCCATTGCCCTTTCATATACCCCAGAATAGCTGATGGTCATAAGATACTGGTTTCAAGTATCAGAGGGGTAGCCGTGTTAGTCTGTATCCACAAAAACAACAAGGAGTCCCGTGGCACCTTAAAGACTAACAGATTTATTTGGGCATAAGCTTTCGTGGGTAAAAAACCCACTTTTTCAGCTGCATGGAGTGAAAATTACCTAAAATAAGATTACCATAAGATACTGGTTGTGCCTGTATGACAGCCCCATGTAGGCTGACACACTGGGATTGAACTGGCGAATCTCCCAAGTGAAAAGCCTGAGCTACAGTGGGTTACACATAGGCTGGGCGGCCATATTCTGATTTAAACCCTGATAAGCATCTGGTCCAGGCAGAGCTAAAGGCAACATTCTACCTCACTCCTGCAGTAGGGTGCATTCAGGCCAAGGAGAGTCTCCTGCTACCATTCCCCTGCCCACCCATACAGCACTAGCCTCCACTGAGCTCTGAGTATTATTCAGTGCCTTTCTATCCCAAGAGGAAGCATGAAAGAGGCTACAGTGTCTATTACAGGAGTGGGTAGGTGAGGTTCTGTGACCTGCAATGTGCAGGAGGTCAGACTAGATGATCATGGGTAATGACTGCCTAGGAGGGAATACTGCGGAAAGGGATCTGGGGGTTATAGTGGACCACAAGCTAAATATGAGTCAATAGTGTAACGCAGTTGCAAAAAAAGCAATCATTCTAGGATGTATCAGCAGGAGTGTTGTAAGCAAGACATGAGAAGTAATTCTTCCGCCTACTCCATGCTGATTAGGCCTTAACAGGAGAATTGTGTCTGGTTCTGGGCACCACATTTCAGGAAAGATGTGGACAAATTGGAGAAAGTCCAGAGAAGAGCAACAAAAATGATTAAAGGTCTAGAAAACATGAGCTATGAAGGAAGATTGAAAAAATTGGGTTTGTTTAGTTTGGAAAAGAGAAGACTGAGAGGGGACATAAAAGATTGTTACAAGGAGGAGGGAGAAAAATTGTTCTTCTTAATCTCTGAGGATAGGACAAGTAGTAAGGGGCTTAAATTGCAGCAAGGGAGGTTTAGGTTGGACATTAGGAAAAACTTCCTAGCTGTCAGGGTGGTTAAGCACTGGAATAAATTGCCTAGGGAGGTTGTGGAATCTCCATCATTGGAGATTTTTAAGAGCAGGTTAGACAAACACCTGTCAGGGATGGTCTAGATAATACTTAGTCCTGCCATGAATTCAGGGGACTGGACCAGATGACCTCTCAAGGTCCCTTCCAGTCCTATGATTCTATGATCATGATAGACCCTTCTGGCCTTAAAGTCCATGAGAAACTATGAGCCTCGGTCCATTACGTGACAGCATCTTTCCCTTCTATCATCCCCTTCCTCCTTCCCTTCATCACCATCGCCAGGTGGCACCGAAGGGGAAGAGATGAGCATGCCCCCTATCAGTTGTTAAGGAATCACATCAGGGAGGGGGTCAAAGCAGGACCCAGTCTCCATCCAAGTGGCTGTGCAGAGCTGCTACCCGAAGCTACATCTGTTCCTCTCCATGACAAACCAGACAGAGCTGTCACCTAGAGGATGATTTATTTCTATCCGGGCACTATTCCCCTGCCACCGGATGTTACTCTCCACAACACCACACCTGACTCTTCCCCGAGTGATGATCTCCTTCTGTCCAGGAGGCCACGCAGGGCTCCTATCTGATTGATGCTCCACTTCCTGTCTTTGGGAAAGGCAACGACTGGGTCAGATGCTGAGATAGATTCGTCATCAGCCAGTTATGGATCATAACTGAAAATTCTGAACAGATGTGACTTCACCATTTGGCATTAATGTCCTCTCTCTCTTCTGCCCACTCACAGCAGAAAGCAGAGACTCAGTGGCCAGATCCTTGAAGTCAAAGGAGCTGCACTGATTGACACCTGCTAAGGATCTGGCCCTCCGATCTTCTTATTGATCATCTGTATTACAATGGCACCTAAAGACTCCAACCGAGATGAGGGGTCCATTGTGCTATACATACAAATAAGAAGAGGCAGTCCCTGCCCCATGCAGCTACACAGATAAGTGACAGGAAGGGAAATGGAATTTTACTCATGTACCAGAGCAGGGAACAGAACCTAGGTCTCTGGAGTCCCATTCTGGACCATTGGACTACAATGGACCACATTGCATCTCTGAGTAGAGTGCCCCTTCGAGCTGCAAGTGTAATTTCCAGATCAGCTAGACATACCCACACTAGCCCCGATCAAGCCGTTTTGAGCATGCTAGCTTGGCCGGAGCTACTGTGCATACGTCTACGTGAGCTGCAAATTCCACCTCCAGCTCAATGTGTTGATGTACCCTCAGCTGCAACACCTCCATAACCCCCCCTCCTGACTTTTCCTTGTAGATATTTACAGCACCTCTACCCTCCCATCTTTATTTATCCGAAATTCTTCCTCTCATTCCCCCCTTTACCTTGAGAACTTCTCTCTATTGTCCTGTTTGTCTCCTCTTCACAGCGTAATTTTATCTTGTTAGAGTGACATCTCTCCGTGTTTATTTTGTTTTACTTTTGTGGGGCTTTTTATTCTAAAATCTCTTCATCTGGGAAGCACTTTATCTGTCCGGGGAAGCTATCTTTCATCCTTATCAAGCTCCCTTTCCCTTTCATTATCTCCTGCACGGCTCCGGAGCATCAAAAAGGGCATCTTTGTTGTTGCAATCTAATGTAATTTAGAATATAGCAATTCAAGCCTTTTGAGAAAATTATGTACGCAAACACACATCCATTACCGCCTCCCCACAGACATGCACGCCTCTGTTAGATCCAGCCAAATGTATAAAGGCTACTGCAAACAAATTGGCAAGTGTTTTAATTGAGACAGGCAAGGTGTGGGTGTTGTCTTGGGATATAGCCACGCCATGGCTGTAATGTTAGGACCCAGGCCAACGGCAGAGCGCTACAACTACCCCACAAGTGCAATGCCCCTCCATGGGACACACACCCTACAGTGTTATACTGGGATCAAGCAGCCCTGAATTAATATCATCTGAAGCAAGAGTTGGCTGCAGCTGGGGGTGGCCTCCATCAGGGTAATTGCCAATGATATTACTGTTATTGAGTCAAGTCGTGCCCCCTCGATCTGTGCATGGTGGGGAGACCCCATGCAAAAATGGGAGCTCAGCTGCTTCCACAGCAGACAGCACCATCACCTACAGCGACTTCTCCATACAGCCCGTGCTGAGGGATGGGCAGAAGCTCTGTGGGCCAAGTGTAGGAACTGGCAGGATGGGGCAGGGGAAAGGGGACCCACGTTTTCCCCCCCTCACCCCTGCAGAAATTAGTCAGAAATGATCATCCAGCCTGGGGCTCAGTTCTCTTTCCTGCCTAAGGGGGGAATATCCTGATGTCCTTGCTCAGTCTGAACCTGATAGGAGTTAGCACCAAGGGCACTGGGCTTTGGCCCATGAGCTTCAGGGAGAGTTTTACTGGAGTGAGGATGAGCTCCCTATCTGAACGGTGTTTCACCCAGTAAAGCTCTGTTAGACACAATGCTGGGAGGCCACGGGCCTGAATCCCTTCCCCTGTACACTGGCCTAGATTGGGAGTAGCCCCACTGCAGCCAGAGAAGTGACATCAGCATAGGACTGGGAGAGGGGAATCTATGGGGCCTGAGTCTCATGTCCACCACAGCCCTTGTACACCGCTCTGCTTTGCAAAAGGGCCTTAGTGCAACTGAGAAGCTGGCCCTCGGTGTTTGTAGCACCAAAAGATCCAGCTAGCCCCCTAGTGAGGTTCTATGGGGGACCTTCTCAGGGTTAGCTGTTCTCCTGCTGGAAGAAGGTCTACAGCCATAATGACCGGAGTCCCCTTCCTGGCAGAAGGAAGAGACATCTTACAAATACTCAGTTCATCCCATCAGTCAGGCTTATCCCCTGACATGCTTTCCTTCTGAAACCTTTATCCCAGTGGGGCTAGCCCCCACTGGAGTGGCGGGTCAGGACAAGGCTTAAATTGGCCCAAGCAGATCTTTGTCCCAGATTGGTGATGTCTCCAACACAGATGGAACTGGCTCTGATACAGCGGTGGCCTTCCTGCTGGCAGGCATCTCCAGAAGCAGATCAGCTCTGTGTGACATGGAGGGGGCACTATCAGATCAGGATGATCACAGACAATGTGGTCCATGCCCATCCAGGCTCCGGAAAGCCATCCAAGTCAAGCACAGACTCGTCCCAGCAATGGAAAATCCAGTCTGAATCCCACCATGATCCATCCGATGCTTAGGGCAGGTGCAAGCTGATGGTTTCTGCAGACCACTCAAGTGCATGTGGCTTCGGGAAAGAATAGAGATGAGCCTGCATCAAAACCTTGGACCCAAATATCCCAAATGTGGGGGAAGTTTTGATCCGCATCCTGGCCTTGTGACTCAGGACCACCTGTAAAGAAGGTATCTGAAGAACAATTCTGCGTAGCTCAAAAGCTTGTCTCCTTCTCCAACAGAAGTTGGTCCAATAAAAGATATTGCCTCACCCATCCTGTGTCTCTCACATTTGTTTGTGTCCGTCTGGGGCTAAGGCGACAAATGAACACGGACACAAGCTGCAAACTTTGGACGCAAGTTTGAACTTCAGCAGCAGCCAGGAGCGTTTGGATTCAAGGTGTCAGGCCTCACTCAGATCAGCCAAGAGCATAATCACATCTCATTTGCTGGATCACAACCTCCGTTTGGGCTCCATCCCTGATTCCAAAGAGATTCCACAGCTAGTAAAACTGAACTCCACTTGCTTTCATATAAGTCCATTATCCCAGGGTTTCCATTCTCCCCACCTGCTAAAGGAACTGCAGAACAAAATTACCCAACAAAGCCTTCCATTGGAGGGAAGCCCAAAGCGTCCACCCAAAACACACACCAGATTCTTGAGCCCCGCTGCAAAAAGAGCCTCCCTTCCACCCAAGTGGCTGGGGAACCTCGTGGAGAGAACAGAGGACACCTTTACAACCCCCTCAACTCCTGATTTTTTCTGATCCTCACATCCAGGACCAAGCAATTGCCTCAATCCAAGCAAGGTCAGCTGGGAGGTGCTTGTGGGAACAGCAGATGGCACAACCCAGGAGCTGGCATTGGGCCGTTTTTCTTCCGCTAATGTCACCGCACTCCGTTCGAAATGCAGCTCCATGCCAGATGCCTGCAAGATTGCCCAGATGTTTTATCCCCGCTACATCTGCGTAGAAGCCTTCTGAAGTAATTGATCTCATTTTGTCTTTGACACTAAGAGAGGCAGCTACACATGGGCCAGGAGCTGGGAGTGAGGAGGGAGAGAGGGTAGAGAAAATAGCTAGTGTTGATCTGCGCCGCGTGGAGAAGCAGGGAGAGCCAGCCACACTGGCACAGGGACGTTCAGCTCTTTTGTTGCAGACAGAAAAGGGAGCAAGGCAGGAAGCCAAGAGGAGCTGGAGGAAGCAGAAAAGGTGCCCGGGCTGGGATTTCTGACAGTGTTTTCACTGGGGATGTGTCTTTGGGGAAAGGATTCGCCAGCTCAGAATCATCTGAGGCCTCTTTTCCAGGCCATCAGCTCACGTTGTTCCAGTGTTGGGTCCTTCGATGTTATAGGAGCAGAACACTCTCTGCACCTGCTGGATACCCCAGGCAGCCCATGGGACACATGTGCGGCTCTCTGCCGCTGCCTCGGATGAAATTCACCCTGGTGCAGCACGGCCAGCACAAGGCTTCTGCAATACTCAAGTCCCACTTAAGCCATATTGTGAGGGGCCAGGGGAAAAGGGGCCGTAACATGGTATATAGGCCTCGTCCTGGTGAGTTTCAGCCCCTAGGGCTTCATTTAAAGCTCAGTGAAATCACTGGAAAGGGGGGTAGAGTTGCTTATATAAGACAATGCCCCTAATATCAGGATGGTCCCCATAATATAGGGATGTCTGGTCACCCTAATCCAGAGTAAATCAGTGGAGTCACTCCAGATTTATACTGATACATCTCAGAGTGTAATTTGATATTTTCTAGAACTGGGTGAACACTGCAAAAGAAAACATCCCCAACTTCATCCAAACACATATGGAGCCCCTCCCCCCGCTTCTGTTGTAACCATTAGACTGCACTCCTTCCTATAAGCAAACATAGAACCCAGGATTCCTGTTGGCTCTTGTTGTAACTCCTAATCCACACTCCTTCCTAGCACTCAGAATAGAACCCAGGAGTCCTGTTCTAACCACTAGACCACATGTGTTTCTAGAGCCAGAAATAGAACCCAGGGGTCCTAGCGGCCCTGCTTTTGTTCTAACTACTTGACCACGCTCCTTCCTAGGGCCAGGCTTAGAACCCAAGAGCCCTGGCTCTCCAGCTCCTTTTCAGCCACTAGGAAAAATGGAAAGACTTGTAGCAAAATGCCAGTTACGATTAAAGTCATAGCAATCCTCACTGTGATCCCTGTCGCTCTAATCTTCCTAGAGCAGTGACACTGGGCTATTCGCAGCCTGCCTTTCTGGTGAGTTCTCAAATCTATTCCTCCTCTCTCCTGTCTTTTTCTCTCCACCTCTCCTCTTATGGCGCAATCTGGCCAGGTGCAAAGCACCTTCCACTCCTCTCAAAGTCAGGGGTTAGCTGCGGGTGCTGACTCAACTATGTCAGAACTGAGAACAACAAAACAACTTGTCTCCCATAGCTCCACTCACACACCCTCCCTGCCCTGTCCATTCCCACCTACCACCCCAATTCCCAGCCCCTCCAGCTGATCCCCGGCTCATCCCCCTGACCTCTCTCTGCTCTCTCACATTTCAAAGATAACCAAGTGTGAAGGTAGAAAAGCATTTTAAAGCTCCCGGAATTAAGGAACATGATGGTTTTCGATAGGTTTTGGAGTAAATTGCCCATGAAAGTGCTGGGGAAAACCTATATGGGGAAAAAAATATGATGATATATCTATGGAATGAAAAAAAGAGAGCGAGAGATTAGGAGGCTGACTGGCTGATTGTTCCATACGCACCTCTTAAAAGCAAACACAATAGACATGAGCAGTTTTTAAAATGACAGACAATACAATGGGAGATAATATATTTAAAACCCATATCAGTTGTTAACAGACCATAAAAACGCTGGTACATTAATCTACGCTGTCTGTCATAGACTCATGAAGCAGCTGTGTTATTTTATAGTTTCGTTCCTGAGGGCTTCTCTGACACTTCCACAAATACATCTCAATTTATTTGGATAAGAACAAATAGAAATATTGAATTCTTCTTTCTCTGCCTTTTTTCCCCCTTTTCCCAACCCCTACAAACAGCAGACGACGCGCTTTATAGGCTTGTGTGTGTTTGTGTGTATTTTTATCTGCCAAGCTGATTGTTTTAGAAGAAATCCACCAGGCACATCCCTTATATTTGGACTATGCTGAGATCTTTTCCCGTCTTCAAACAGCAAAGGCCGAGGGCCCTGTTCTCACAGCTTTTTCAGATGCCAAACTTCCGCCCAGCCTGAAATGCTACAGCCAAATGAGCAACCCCCTAAGACTAACAGAGGGGAGCAAGCGTGGGTGGGCGAAAGCAGGCATAGACCTGACTACTACAGAAGTGCCAATGAGCTGCTATAAATAGGACCTGTGCCATCTTCAAGGTTTTTCTCACCACTCGTGGAATAGCGTCCCCAGTAAAACACCGTTCCCCCCTGCCCTGTGAATCTCCCGTTTCCGGGCCATCAGCAAGGGTAACATTTGCCAGGGTGGAGGACTCTCCCTGAGAGAATACAAGCTTCCACTGAGGTTGATGGCAAATCTCCCGTTGACTTCCAGGTGTGAGGGCCAAATTGAAGGGCCAATCCTGAAAGCGGAATGGAAGAAGCAGGCTGGGATTCAGGAGACCTGGCCTCAATTCTTAGCTCTGCTCTTGTCTGCCTGGGTAGCCTTGGGCAAGTCACTTGATCGCAATGGGAGTTAGGCGCCCAACGCCTTCTGAGGATCTGGGCCTTAATCCCTCTGCGTCTGAGTTTCCCCATGTGTGAAGTGAGGTTAATGGTACTTCCCTGCCTCATTGGGCGGCCGTGAGAATAAATGCCTTTGTGACTGGGTCACTATGGTGATGGCTTACACGCCATCGAGCGACTGCAAGAAAGGAATCTATCAGGAAGGATGAAAAATAAGCCGTTTAGCACAGGGAGTGGTGCTCCTTGCGGTGCATAGCGCCGCTGGAATCACTGTGGGGAGGCGCAGCTGTCGGCATTCCAGCCCCAGTCCCGCTGCCCTGGAATTCAGCAGCAAAACTCCCCCTTGATGTCCGTGGAACCAGAATGCAGAGACGACATCAGGCTCGACCCTGCAAAGCGCTTAGCACCCTGATCTCCCAGTGAAATGTGAGAGCGCTCAGCTCCTCAGAGGATCGGGCCCTTGTTAGGAATGACTTCATTGCTATTTCCCGATAGCACCGGCTCATACAGCTATTTCCCTCTAGAAACTCCACCCACATTAGTGTCACCTCCCCGCCCCCCAGGAGTTTGCCGGCTCTTGGAAACCTGGGCTGAGTCTCGAGGGGGTACGTCTACACGGCATTTTGGAGCCAGGCTCCCAGCCTGAACGGACAGACTCGAACTAGCGGGGCTCGGGCAAACACTCTAAACAGCTATATAGACAGCAACGTTGTGGCTCGGGCTCCAAAGACCACTCCCCTGCTGGGTTCGGAGCCCAAGGTCCTGCTTGAGCCACAGCTTACCAGCGCTGCCTACACAGATGTTTTTAGAGCCCCGCCAGCGCTGGTTGAGCAGCTCACGCCAACATGCTGTTTGGACATACCCCAGTCCCTTAAGGCCGTGGTTCTCAACCAGGGGTATGTGCACCCCTGGGGGTACGCAGAGGTCTTCCGGGGGGTACATCAGCTCATCTAGCTATTTGCCGAGTTGTACAACAGGCTACATAAAAAGCACCAGTGAAGTCGGTACAAACTAAAATGTCATACAGACAATGACTTCTTTATACTGAAAATAAGTATGATGATATTTATGTTCCCATTGATTTATTTTATAATTATATGGTAAAAATGAGAAAGTCAGCCATTGTTCAGCACCAGTGCGCTGTGACACTTTCGTATTTTTAGATCCGATTTTGTAAGAAAGTAGATTTTAAGTGAGGTGAAACTTGGGGGTACGCAAGACAAACCAGACTCCTGAAAGGGGCACAGTCGTCTGGAAAGGCTGAGAGCCACTGCCTTAAAGGAAGGGGACAGCCTGACGCAGAGACAAAGGGCCTAGTTTTAGCCCAGGTCTACACTCAAAAGTTAGACTGACCCAGCTACATCGCTATGGGGTGTGAAAAATCCACACCACTGAGTGATATAGTTAAGCCAACCTAACCCCCCATGTAGACAGCACTAGGTCAATTCTTCCATTGACCTAGCTCAGGGGTCAGCAACCTTTCAGAAGCGGTGTGCCGAGTCTTCATTTATTCACTCTGATTTAAGGTTTCGCGTGCCAGGAATACATTTTAACGTTTTTAGAAGGTCTCTTTCTATAAGTCTATAATATATAACTAAACTATTGTTGTATGTAAAGTAAATAAGGTTTTTAAAATGTTTAAGAAGCTTCATTTAAAATTAAATTAAAATGCAGAGTCCCCCAGACCGGTGGCCAGGACCCGGGCAGTGTGAGTGCCACTGAAAATCAGCTCGCGTGCCGCCTTCGGTTGCCTACCCCTGACCTAGCTACCGCCTCGCGGGGAGATGGATTAACTACGTGGCTGGGAGAACCCTTCCCATCACTACATTGAAGCAGGCACAGTGACAGCACTGTGGCATTTCAAGTGTAGACAAGCCCTAGGTTTCACTTTGAAGGTTTTGCCTTTGGAGCTGAGAAAGAAGCAGAACCGCTCAGGGGGTCTCTGCTTAGCGCCCGATACCCACAAAAGGGAGACTTTGACCTTCTGTGGGCTCTAGTGCATGGGTTGGGCAGTTCCAGCCCTGCAGAGATCAGCATCCAGAATGGCGGAGATCCAACAGCTACCTGGAGCCAGCTGAGACCTCCACTGGACTCCAGAGCAAGGAGCCAGGAGAGGGGCCTGCCCTAGTCGGGGTGAAAACACTGTCAGAGGGCCCCTTTCGTTCTCTTTAAGCTGGCCAACATTTGCAGCGCTGCTACACGCCCATCTCCAGACTCCTCCTTGGCATTTCGGCTGCCTGGGCCGCTGCCAGGAAGGGAGCCGGGAGTTGTGGGAGGTGGGGAATGGGTCACGTTGTCGATGTGTGTTCGTATTTTGGTTAATCTTAGCCCATTCCTTCCCGAGAGCCTCTTTCTCCTGTCCCCAGTAAAGTCCCCTTGGTGACACGGCCATTTCCGGGTGTGGCATTTCATTTGCTGGGGTTTGTGTTACTGTATCTTGTTTCTTGGGGACTGGGTTATGCTCCTTGTTAAGAGGGACGGCATTAGTCATTTTCCCAAGGGACAGCACCCCTTGTGTCCCAGCCACAGAACGGAGCCTTCTTGGGTGTGGGCATCAGGCATTGCAACGAAGAACCCAGGACTGATTCAACCCATGCAAGGAGGGGGAGAAACCCCTCCTCCGGACAGGAGCCTTCAGCCAGATGAATTTGACCTGCTGCTGCTCACCTCTTTCTGCTGAGACTATAATTCAGTCCTATCCACCACCATCTTCTCTGCTCAGGAACACCCATTGATCCAGCAATAGTCATTATTTGTTATTAGAGACAGTCCCTCACTCGTTGGCTTACTACACCCAGGTACCGTCTGGCGGATGCAAGGATCACAACATACAAATATTCTACTGAAAAAAGAAAGAAAGATCGAAGAACTGCCACTGCCGGTGGTGCTGAGCCCGCTGTATTTACACCAGACACTTCCCATCGTCTTTCTTGGACGTGGTCAGATAGAGATTGGATTGGGAAGCGAGACAGACAGGTATGATGTTCTCCACTAAGGTTGCAAAAATCAAGGAAAGCCCAAAGTTAAAGCTGCCCGTACCCCTTTAACTCTGCCACTAGGGGGTAGACATTCGAGTGCAGCCTATAAAGGCATAATCACCTGCTATTACTTCCAGAATACGCCTGCCTCATTCAAAGTCGAAACAAATAAATAAAACGAAACAATTATTGGGTGTTTATCTTAAATAATAATAATGCTTCAAACCGTTGCCTCTGACTGTGCCTGCAGGAAAATATAAGGACAGGGCTTTCGTCAAACTGAAAACAGCCACTCAGGGCACGTCTACGCTGAAATGAAACACCTGTGGCTGGCCCATGTCAGCTGACTCAGGGTCGGGCTTCAAAATTACAGTGTAGACATTCGGGCTTGGGCTGGAGGCCTGGTTATGGGACCCTCCCGGGGTCTCCGAGCTCAGGCACCAGCCCGAGCACAAATGTTTACCCAGCAATTTTACAGCCCCACAGATCCAGCCCCACGAGCCCAAATCAGCCAACAAAGGCCAGCCACAGGGGTTTAATTGCACCGTGGACATACCCTGAGTGAGCTTTTAGTGCTGGCTTGTAAGTCTGGAGAGACCTTACTAAAGCAGGTCCATCATGCTGACTTGGTGTGATAATGCAGAGGGCTCGATTTTCGGTTCCTCTGTACTTTGTCTGGTCACGGACGCCAATGCAAGGGATGTGCAAAGCGGGTGGAAGATATTACCAATCCGATTTCCTTTGCACTCACTTTGCCCTGGGGTAAAGGCTTGTGTAAGGTGCAGGGCCACGGAATCAGGGCTAGAATCTTTTTCAAATTTAAGGAAAGCAGGTGAGGCACTTCCGCCCAAGCAAACTCCCCAGAGAGATATAATCACTAGGCTACCTACCCGCTGCTCGGGTGTGATCTGCATGCTAATCTATCCTCAGTGTACTAATCTGATTTCCCTCATGCCCCTAAGAATCCGAATCAACTGATAAACTAGACACTGTCTGCACACTAACCAGATAATCTGTATTCTGCTATTTGGCTAAACGTATAATCTGCTCGCTGCCAGAGCCTTAGTGACATGCAATGCCCATTCCCCCTTGGCACCTCTGCTGGGTGGCCTCAGCAACAAGAGGTGGCAGTGCCACCAGTTCTGCAATCCACAGAAAAATTATGATTCTTCTGCCTCCACCCTGCAAACTGAGGTCACTGCAAAATTCAAGGGCCGTGCAAAAATCGCACACAGCGAAGTGCTGCGTTGTGACGTGGCATCAGTATGTGATGATGTTGTGCCATGACGCAACGGTGCAGCGTCCTCGCACACTGATTTAACACATGCTGTGATGACATAAGCATCAGCAGTGGGCTGGGTTTGAGGGAGAACTTTTCAGGGACTCACAAAATCCTAATAGTGGTGATGCTAACCAGACCATCTATCCACTCCACTGTCCATTTGCAGCTCAAGGCTGTAAAGCACCCAGCACTCTGGCCCTGTCCAGTAAATCCCTTAAGTATGTGCTGAACCTTAAGCGCTTGTGTAAACCTATTCTCTTCAACAGAGCTACTCAGGTGTTTAAAGTTAAGCACATGCTTTAAATTCTTTGCTGGATTGGGCCAGAATGCTCAGCATCTTGCAGGATTGAGCCTTTACACAGCACCTTGAATCTGTGGATCTCAAACTCTTTCCAATGGTGGGTCAGTGTCATCATCCCCGCTTTCGGGTGGGGAAACTGAGGCAGAGTCGGGGACTAGATCCCAGTTCTCCTGGGGTTCTGTGCTTGAATGGCGAGACAAGCTGCCTCTCTGCCGGCATTCTCCCGCACGCTAATTTGATAACCTGCATGCAATTTGCACACCGATTTGATGCTCTACATGCTCACCATGTAATTTCTATCGACTTGCATTAGGAGCACCCAGCAAAGATCTCTTGAGTTATTAAAATACCCTTACATGTGCAGTTTAGGCAGAATACAGAAGACTGCAGGGACAGGGCAGGTCACTCTGTTCCAAATGGAGAAAGTTGTTGTCAGAAATACCTGGACCTTTAATTTTTAAAAAGATAAATACAGTTATCAGCATTATCATATTATAATTAACTTGGGGGGGTGTATATCACTGCCCCCTACTGCGTGAGACCAGAACTGCTCAACCATATGCCATAGACCCCATACTGCTAATTGCAATTCTTTAGCTTCCGTGGCAGAGTCCTGGGCTTTTGGACCAGAGCATTTGAGTTCTGCTGTTGTGCAGCTGAGTAACAACCTGAAATCCTTGGTGACTCTGGGAGGCACAACCCTGTGGTTGGGGCAAGTGTGGCTTTACGCCCTCCAAATTCTTGCCAGTCATGTGATAACCACATGAGCTATCCACCCAACCATGGGTAAAGGAGGGAGTGGGCTTATTTGCCTTCAAGGAAAAGCAGCGCTTGATGATAATGCACTACTGCTCAAACATTTGGGAGGTCAGTGCCTTGTCTGATACAAGAAGCAAGTCAGGGTTTGTCAGACTGAGGGCCACGTTGCGAGATATGGTGCTCCAGGCACTATATTCACCAACAACAGATGCATTCAAGGAATTTGCATGCAAATGAGAGTTTGACCAGGACACTTTCACCCCAGGATACTCACAGAATGGTGGTAAGGTGGAATCAGCTGCGAAAACAGCTGAGAGACTGTTACATGATGCTGTTTCTTCTGGTTCCAGACCCCTTGTTAGTATTTTTGGCGTGCAGGAACATACCATCAGAGGGATGCCAAAATAGTCCAACACAGTCACTGACGGGACAAAGAACCAAAAACCTACTGCCCGTGCGGGGAGACCTGTTACAGCCAGAAGGACGGAGACACCATGGATCAGAGATGGCCACCAAGCAAAGAAAGCAGGCACAGAGTATAGCAGCCAAAGACCTGCCAGTCCTGGAGACAGGCAGT
The DNA here is from genome assembly GCF_002925995.2 of Terrapene triunguis. NCBI lineage: Eukaryota > Metazoa > Chordata > Testudines > Emydidae > Terrapene > Terrapene triunguis. The sequence goes on from NW_020664545.1 coordinate 7,088,886, forward strand.
CTTATGGGGATCCAGCCATTAGAGGAACACCAGAAGGAGTTGGTCACTGGCACTCAGGTCATACGAGGTGACTGCAGAAGAGGGACAAATGATCTGAAGGAACAGAAGCCGGCAGACAACACCCAGAGAGAGCCTACAAGGAGCATCACAGAACGGAGACAGAGAACCACCCACAGGCCGACCCGACAGGCCAGGACGAGACTCCACAGACTCAGAGCCAGGTGACAGGGAGACAGAGATAGGTCACTCCCGGTGCAGCGAGTGCCTGTAGAGGAGACCAAACTATCTCAGAGACTATGTCCCCAGCTGAGTCTGTGGTAAAGACATGAGTCCAACTTGGCCACGTGGAGCAACCTCTGGCCGAAGGGAAACAGGGTGGGGGCTGTGGGCGCCAATGATGGGTTTGCAATGTTTCTATTCAAATGTTTGTAAAATAGGGAAGATGCATCATGCTCTGTGAAACTGGAGCCGGAGGGCCCATGAGGGAGGGCTACCGAGGGGACGCCAGGGAGTGAATAGCGTTAGGCTGGAACCAGGGCCGGCTCTGGCTTTTTTGCCGCCCCAGGCAAAAAAGCCTCCGGCCGCCCCCCTTCCCCCCAGCGGGGGGGGGGGGGCGGCCGGAGCTCTGGGAGGAGGGCAGCGAGCCCCGGCCGGGGCTCGGCTCTCCCCCCGGCGGCCAGAGCGCAGGGGGCAGGGCGGCGAGAGGGCGGCGAGCCCCGGCCGTGGCCCCGCTCTCCCCGGCGGCCGGAGCGCCGCGCCGCCCCCCTCCAGGTGCCGCCCCAAGCACAAGCTTGGTGGGCTGGTGCCTGGAGCCGGCCCTGGCTGGAACCAATTCAGCCACAGGGACAGAGCGGTGCACCGTGTTTAAATAAAATCCCACTTGTTCTGGTTAACCTGCATTCAGCGTCACTCTTTGCAAACGAAACGTAAAGGAAGTCACCTTCAGGTACCTATGGCATTAGGTCCCTAATTCTGCCTACGGACCTGCCACTTAACGGGGTCAGATCCCAGCCAGTGGAACATCCACAGGTGAGAAAAACCGCTGACCAAGGGAGAAATTCTGCCTTACGTCTTTTTCTAATCCTCATCATAAAAAGTTGCTGCTGAAAGCTGAGATTTTGAAAGACACCTAAGGGATATGGATACGCAGTTTCCATTACAACAAACCCTCTGACTCAGTAGTTCTCACTCTTTTCCATACAGGGAACTCCACACTCCCATGTAGCCCTTGTGGTTACAGAGAAAAACTTTAAAACGTGACTTGAGTCCATCCTAAAGGCTCAGAGACCAGAAGGCAAAGTAAAATGCACCCAGATTTATTATTATTTTTAAATCTCATGATTTTAAGACAATCTCATGATTTGGGGGGGGGGGGACCTGACTCCTTATATTTGAATACTTGGCAATGCAGCAGCCTGGGGCGGGGAGGTTGATTGTAGCCCCCTGGCTTTTGTTCAGGTGGGTGTTGACCCATCCGAGGCAGCTTTGAAAAACCTCAGCCAGCATGATCTGAAGTACCAAAGTGGGATATGATTTCTGCATTTAATAAATGTTTCTTTTTTCCCCCTTTGGTTTCAGAACCTCCCACCCCACCCTTTACTTTTACTTCTCGCGCACTGTGGAATCAGCGCATCACTAAATGTGCAATTAGAGCCCCTTGCATTTGCTGCCTTTTACCTTTTTGCTTTTTAAAAAGGAATGAAATGACCTTTTGTTCCCGGGGAAGAGAGAGAGCCCGGATGATGCAGGAGCTATTTGTCCGGAACTGCGATTCTGTTTTCCCTTGAAAGCTGGCTCCAGCTTTTCTTTATAGAGAGAGAGATTTTAATGATAAGTGATTTTTTTCCTCCCTGAAGCGAAACACACAACATTATCCGGAGAAGCTCTTTGGTGACAGAGTCGTTATTAAAACGGCAGATCCTCCTGGCCTGGCGTTTACCACCCCCTGCGGGAGGGTCACTCAGAGCTGTTCACTACTGATGCTGCTCAGAGGGCGTCTGCTCGGCAGCGATACCCCTGCCTGATGCAATACGACTCCGTAAAGCCTGCACGGGCTCCATTTTTCACACTGTTTACGCCCAGGAGCGGAGAATATGGCTGACCACGTTCTGTCCTCAGGGGTGGGAGAGGTGGCTGCATTCGTGGGAAGAACAGGATACAGCAGGGCAAATACATTGCACCATCCTGCTCCCAGACAGCTAGCAATGGCCCCAGGCCAGATCTGCTCATGGCCAAATCCTCCCTTATTCTGCGTCCGGCAAAACAAAGCAAGGGATGTTCTCCCCCTGCTCCTGGTGCCATAGAAGGTCCCTGTGCGAGCACGTGAAACGGGCTCCAGGCCCAGCTGTGCAACCTTTGTTAATTTTTGTGGGCTTACAATTCTCAGGCCAGACTGTGGCCATCCGCAAGGAGGGGTTCTAGACCTCAGGGCTGGGCAGTGGAGGGAGGGAAAGCAGGCTCAGTGCACCCACCACTCTCCTGTCCCGACCACGTGGATGGAGAGGGGCAAGCAGCCACCACCCTCTCCCATGTGCCAGCCAGCACAGCTAAAACAGTGCAAAAATTGCTGGCCACAACAGTCCCGTGGGAAGAACAGCCACTGGGCTCAAGAGATCTGGGATCAGCCACAGACGCCTTGTGACCCCTTGGGCAAGCCACTTAATCTACCCCGGGTTTCTGTTCCCCATCTGTAAAATGGGATAATACTCCCCTGCCTCACAGGGGTGTTGGGAGGATAGAATCTGAGACTAACAATACAGGGCATTATCAGATTGCTATCCCCAAGGAGCTTCAGAGAGCACTTCATTCACAATGCCTGATATTGTGCACATCATTTGACCAGCACTGTGCCTCAGTTTCCCCTACTGTAAAATGGGGATGATGACACTGGCCCTTCCACGGCTTGTCCAAGGGCTGGACGTGCCCAACTCCCTTGTGCCCTTTTGAAAATCCCAGTCTAACCCCGCAGCCTTCCCCTCATCCTCCCATATTTTTCTCTCTCGCCTGTCACCGTGAGAAAGACCCACACAAACAGCAGAGAAACAGACGTCGGCCCCGACCCTCCCAGGTATTCAGGTGGTGTAGCTGTGTAGCTATTCACGAGGCGCCCCCTTGCTCTGCTCCATCACTTCAGGGGCCGTTGGGAGCGGCGTATAGTCTCTCCCAGCGCTATCCCAAGCCCTCCCCGGAAGCTGAGTTAGGAGCCCAAAATCACTCAAAATAGTCCTCGGGGTCCCAAACACGAGCTCTATCACAGTAGTCCCATAGTTCAGACCCATCTCTAAAGCTCCTGTCGTCCATGCAGCCCTTAACCCACTCAGCAGAAGCCCTCGGAAGACCCTCCTAACTGGGCCTAACTGACTAAGCAGGGGACGAGTGAAACAGCCGAGCAAAGCATGTCCCTGGGGCCCACTGTGCTATGGGGCAACCCTCCTTTTCAGCCCAAAGTCGCCTGCGTTGCCCTTCTCCAGGTCGACGGTCCTAAAGGTATTTACGTCAGAATTAAAGCCCTATGGAGCCACAGTCATAGAAAGAGCTATTCAGGCCTTGTGTACACGCAAAAGTTGTATCATTTTAACTATATCGGTTTAGTAAGTGATGCAGCCCCCCGTCCCCAGAGTGGATGCAGCTAGACCACTATAAAGATGCTTTATACCCGTATAGATATCCCCATACAGCAAGAGAAATAACTATATTGGTATCAGGCACCTTGATACTGGTATGACTGGGTCCACACTTGATTGCTATAATTTATTTAGGTAAAAAATATATATCACACCCCTAACTGATGTACTGGGAAAACTAAGTCTAGACCAGGTCCAAGGGAAGGAATTCCCCACCACTTTTTAAAGTACCCTGCATGAATAAGTCTTGTGTCTCTCACTGTGGGTGTTTGGCTCTGTCTATAGACTTCTGCCAGAACAATACTGTCAGTCAGGAGTGTAAAGAGGTGTGATCCCTGAATGACTTAGCTATGCCCGCAGAAGTCCCTCGTGTAGACTAGACGCAGTGGAGTTTTTAGCGGTATAGCTTTTTTCAGTCATATAGGAATGGTTTTACCAGACTGGTACAACTTTGCTGCACAAGGAGCAATTTGCTGGTACGGTATACAGGTACCGTATTCCGATAGTGATCAAGCGCTTCTAGGGTAGACATGGTATTTGTCCCACCTGTGAGAAGGAGAGATCTGCACGGAGTAGAATAGAGTGAAAAAAAGAAATAAAGAAAAAAACCTCTTTTCCCCCTCTAATTTCATTTTCTTTCATTTCCAGTCACTATAGTTGTTATTTGTAACCCCACTTAAAAGGTTTTCAGACACAAGGTCCCTTTTCCCTCGCGTTGTGCCTCGGTTTCCCTATGCCCAAAGCTGGGATAATGCAGACTACTTCCCCACCTTTGCAAAGTGCTTTGAGATCTCAGGATAAAAAGCAATTTACGTGAGTGTTGAGGATGATTATTATGGACAAAACATAACAACCACCCTTTGCTTTCCTCCACCAGAGAGGACACAGAAGGAAAACAGAACCTACGTCTTCTAAGTGGTGTCCTTAGCTGCTGCAGTCGCACCAATTGGGACACAGAGCTCCCGTCTTCTCCATGCTCCAGGTCCACAATGCACCAAGAAGCCGGGAAAACTCCAGCTCTGCACTGTTTACCAGCAAACATTTCGACATTAGTTATTCTGGGTGACGATGCATTGTCGATTTCAAAGTCGCCGCACATCCTTTGTTGCGGTCCTTTCAAAGAGCAGGCGTTTTGCTCTGGTCCCAGCTGAGAGTGGTCGGGGGTAGCTTAAGAAACTGCAAAGCGCTGCGCACACACCTTTAATTAAGGCTGAGAGACAACGTTGGCAACCAGCTCTAGGGAAAAGGCCCGAGGAGGGCTGACATGACTAGAAAGTACCTGTGACTGGAGAACAATAGTAAATAGCGTCTTCATGTCTTACTTGATGGATGCTTTGCTCTTCCCTCAGATGTGATTCAAACCTGTCTCCTGCTCCTGTCTGCCAACTGAGCGCAGGGGGGAGTCGCCGGTGCATCTATCTACACAGCAAAACTGCATTTAATCCAGTCTGCAAAGCTCAACATGAAAACTGGTCCCAGCGTAACCCCCATTCTTCTCTGCCCGGGGGCTGAGTTTGATGCAGCGTCCTCTGGGGTGGGGACAAGGGTGACTTGACCCCGCCTTTGTGGCCCCGGAAGCAGTCACTATTACTGTCCTAGTGCCCCCTGGTATCAGGTCAGGGCATTGCTGGGGACATCACCCCTAGCACCCCCCGGGTGGCGACTTTCTTGCCCCCGCCCCATGGCCTGTCTCTGTCCAAAGTGTTCCATGGTCTGGTTGTCTTAAAAGTGCAGCCCCTTTCTGGGGTAACAAAAGGTCCCATTGTAAGTCCAAATGACTAAACTAAGCATTCTTCTGCCCCCCTTGGGCTACACTGAAGTCCCCTGCTTCTTGGCCACCATTCTCAGGCCCTAGTGCAGAGCTTCTCCTACAACTGCTTCCTCCCAGCAGGTTCCCCCCCAACCCCCCCATTGCATTCCTTCCTCAGTTTTTGTCAGGGATCTGCCTGCTCCTTCTGGGTGGATCACAGCCAGCCAGTTCCTCTGTTCCACATCACCTCCCTAGAGTTCACAGCTCCGTCAGTCGCCCTCCCACGGACCTCTCTCGCAGCTGGGGTCAGTCATTGTAATGAGATCACCATCATACTAGGCTGAGGGATAGCTGTCTGGTCACAGTCAAGGCTGCACCAGCTTGCCATAAAGAGCTAGTCAGCCTGGGAGGGGCATAAAACCTTGCTTGCCCCCTTCAGGCCTTGCATCTTGCCAGCTCTCTTATCGGGGGGGGGGTCTATTTCTATGAGCAACGGGGCTTGTAAATAATCCATCAAGACAACAGTGTGAATGATCCTGTATTAATTGACACTTCACGTGGCGTTAGGCATCTCAACTCATGCCACCAAAGCATATAAGTGCAAATTAATGCCCTGTAATTACATTCAAACTCGGGCGTGTCTTACCGCGGCTATAACATTTTCTTTGATATCTGTCTCCATATGCCTACATATCTCTGTACAGAGATAGAGATATGTGAGGGGGGTGTATAAACCCCACTGGCTCTGAAAGGGTAAGGGTGCTGGAGACCTTGGGTGCACCTGGAAAATGGGCCAAGCCTAATTAAAGAGCAGGGGGGTGCTTACTATGAAGCCCGGAGTAGGAGTGGGTTGTATGGAGATAGGGGAGGCGTTCTGAAGTTCTTCTCTTGTGAATAGTGAGAGGAAGAGAGACGGGGAGAAGCGTTGGGGTGGGGCAAGCTCTGGGGGTGAGCCTTGACAAAAGGGTAGGACCCCAGTCTCCAGGGAGGTGCTCCAGTGAGGAGTGGCCAGGGCCAGCTCTAGGCACCAGCAAAGGAAGCAGGTGCTTGGGGCGTCCAATGGAACGGGGGGGCACGTCCAGGTCTTCGGCGGCCATTCGGCGGCAGGTCCCTCAGTCCCTCTCAGGGCGAAGAACCCGCCGCCGAATGGCCACCGAAGAATGAAGCAGTGCGGTAGAGCTGCCACCGAAGTGCCACCAATTGCGGCTTTATTTTATTTTATTTTTTTTTCCGCTTCGCCGCTTGGGGCGGCAAAAAAGCTGGAGCCGGCCCTGGGAGTGGCCCGCTGGGGGAATGGGACAGGGGTGAAAGCTCAAGCCTAAGGAGGGTGGAAGTGGTTTCGGTTGATGTTTTTGTTTGGGATTCGGGGGGGGAGACTCTAGGGCAGGGGTGGCCAACATGCGGCTCTTCAGAGGCTAATATGCAGCTCCTTGCATAGGCGCCGACTCCGGGGCTGGAGCGACAGGCGCCAACTTTCCAATGTGCCGGGTGGTGCTCACTGCTCAACCCCCATCTCTGCCCCAGGCCCTGCCCCCACTCCATACCTTCCCCCAAAGCCCCTGCCCCTTCCCCCGAGTCTGCCAGGCTCTCATTCCTCCCCCCTCCCCCCCAAAGCCTCCTGCGCATGCGAAACGGCTGATTGCGGGAGGCACTGACTGGCGGGGCTGCCGGCGGGTGGGAGGCGCTGGGGGCTGGAGGGCGGGAGCTGATGGGGGGCTGCTGCCGTATTACTGTGACACTTTGACAATGTACATTGGTAAATTCTGGCTCCTTCTCAGGCTCAGGTGGGCCACCCCTGTGAGACCCAGCCCCGAATGAAGGGGCAGCCTCCAGCAGCCTGGGAAGGTAGTGGGCTGAGGAGAATACTGCTGAACAGCGGCCCTAGGAAAGGGCTGAGAAATCTGTGGCTACGCTGAGGTAGGAAGAAGCCCAGGGAGGCAGCAGCGGTGGCTTGCCTAGACAGGCCCAGCCTACATGCTGCTGGGCTGGAATCTAGAGGCCAGGGAGTGCCTGGGTTCCCCTATGCAACACTGGGGAAGGTGGTGTGAAGCCGTCATGATATAAGCAGGCACAGACTCTAGAAAGCCCGGAGACAAGAGGATATAAGGACTACGGGGTCCAGGGTCAGGGGCTGAAGACCTGATGTAAGGACACTCGACTACTGGTGCTGGCTCTGTTACCCGAAAAGCGGGGAGCTATACGTGACCTGGCCCACGGCTAAGCCATAAGAAGAGGCAGACCACGCGCAGGGCCAGAGTGGCTCTTGGCTGGGGCTTTCCGTGAGGAGAGCCTGCTACACCACACTTCGCCGCCAGCGGTGAGTCAACTCTCTGACCATATATATTGTTTATTAGAAATGAGGATGAGGCTAATAAGTTGCAAGCCGTGAATTGTGGTGCATGGGTTTCCTTGCTCAGTGCTCCAAATTTCTATTCACCACTTGGATGCTTTTGCTTCACTTTATAATGTTGCTGATAGTTACATTCTGGAGGATAATTCTAGCTGCAGATTTTTTGCTGGAGGTCAACTCAAGATGAAAGAGGGAATGAGGTCTTCTGGTCAAATCAGAAGACTGGGATTCAGGGTAGCAATCTGCCTGGAACTTGGACGGAAGGGCACAAGTTGCAGAAGGGAAGCGTTTAGAGGCGGCACCAGGAAGGCACTGTATGTGCACATGGCTGCAATTGAAGCATTTCTGTAAATAGTTCTCTCCATAAAGAGCCAATTTAGTTTTACAAGCTTGGAGTCCATTCATGTTACCCAGCTTGTGGTCCATGAAATACTCAGGGCTCCTGGCTTCCTTTCCCAGACCTGCTACCGACTTGCTGTGATATCCACTCCCCTGCCCTGGACAAATCACTTAATTGTTCCGTGCCTCAGTTTCCCCATCACTCCAGGGGTGAGTGGTGCAACCGTATTAATTTAGACTAGGATGTCCAAAATGGCACAAGGAACAGAGGCATCCAATTCCCGCTGAAAGTCAGAGGGAGCTGGGCACCAAATTCCCTTAGATCCCTTTGGCATTCTCATCCCTGTTAATTCTCGGATCATCAGAGGTAAGCAGTGCTTAATTTGTGCCAGGGCAGGGCTGAGCCCCGGCACCTCTGGGCTTGCCACGTCATTTATGAAAGTGTGTTTTTAAAAAAAAAAAAAATCTGGAGCCTTGGCACCTCTTTCATTACAAATTAAGCATGGAGTGTAAGGTACTGGGCCATGGATTAAATTCATGTCCTAGTACTTTCATCCAAGGATCTTAAATGGCTACATTCTCCTACCCGGGCTTTAGTCAAATGCAAATTATCCAGCTCAATAGAGGGGTATCTGGTGAAATTTAATGGCCTGTGATATACAGGAGGCCAAACTATATCTAATAGTCCTTCCTGGCCTTAAACGCTATGAACACTCACATGGACAGCAGCTTATTCCATTAGACTCAATGGATTTATTAGTGGGGAAACAGTACTATTCAACAGGACAGCGGGTCAGGATGTAGCTGGGAATTAGCTGCTGCCCCGAGGGTGGCCCATGTGAGGGAGGGGGTGAATCCCATCCCTCCCAACTCTAACTGGGTCCCCTGCACAAAACCAAATTGACCCAGATCTTGCTCATGCCAGAGGGCAGATTCCACCTGCCTATTTGAGTACAAAGTGTTATTCCAAAGCAAAAGAATCAGGAAGGAAATGTGCAAGGCCCCAGCCCGTTTGGCAGCATGGAGTGGACACCAAGTTACAAAGCAGCTGACTCATCTTCCTATGGAATTTCCCAACCCCCTACTCTTATCAGGGTTCATGAGGGGTCTCTCCGAACTGAGCCTAGGGAGGAACAGAAGTGGATGGGAGAGGAGGGGCAGGAGGTAAACTTAATCCACTCTGCCTACAAAAAGCTTGGCAACTGTTAGGCAGCCGGAGTTCTGAGGCTGCAGCCGATCATGCTGACCAGTGTTTTCTTGTGATGCTTCCGTCTTCGCCTGTGGACTCTTTTCTTATACAGTAGAACCTCAGAGTTACGAACACCAGCGTTACGAGCTGACCAATCAATCACACACCTCATTTGGAACTGAAAGGACACAATCAGGCAGCAGCAGAGATTTAAAAAAAAAGCAAATACACTACTGTGTTAAATGTAAAGTACTAAAAAAAAAAGCAGCCTTTTTCTTCTGCATAGTAGAGTTTCAAAGCTGTATTAAGTCAATGATCAGTTGTAACCTTTTGAAAGAACCGCCACAACGTTTTGTTGAGAGTTACGAACATTTCAGAGTCACGAACAATCTCCATTCCCGAGGTGTTAGCAACGTCAAGGCTCTATTGTACTTTGACTGTAAGCCTTTCTGTTCTGTATTTGTACAGCACCCAGCACAATGGCCAGCTGGCATATGCCTGGGTCCTCCGGCACTACTGCAATACCGATAATAACCCATAGAGACCTGGAAAAGGTGGTAACAAGTGCATCTGTTGCAGATAAAGGGCACAACTACTGCATAATCATACACACACTCTTAGGCAACTAGGACTAGAATCTTCATCACTTGGTTCTAAATATACACAGGTCCCTCCCCACCAGAGCTAAGGGAAATTGCCTTCAGCTAGAACAGTATCTAATCAATTGCACTCACTTCCGGCCCAGCCCCGAGTGGTTAATATCAATCACCTGCACATGTTACAGGCATGCTCTAAAGCTGTATATATGTAAATAATTAGTCAAGGGGCCAGTAGATGGTGCCCAAGAACACTTGGTATAGCTCTTGGGTTTTGTAGAACCCCTAAAACTCGCTGTTGCGTGCACTGCAAATGGCTTGCTCTGTGCACCTCTTTACATGAGCGCTTCGCAGCGCACACAAGCGTACGTGTACGCTGGCTACAAAGGAGGGACTGTGTTGGTGCAAGGAGTCCGGCTGTCCGCTGAGCGTCCTTGCTGTTCTTGTAGCTCGGGCATCGTAAAGGGAGTTTTGGAGACTCTTTTTCCTTGCAGCAGATTGTATCGATTGAGCCAAAGTGCCCACATGGGTGCCATGAGTCCTCCAAACGAAGTCCGAGCCCAAAAGAAGGACAAATTATTCAAGGTGAGTGGCTCATTACCTGGCATCAGACCCACGGCATTTCCCGTTGCCCCTAGAAGAACCCCCTTCACTATTCTCAACTTATTTCCCCCATGGGAAATACTCTCACATGAGCTTAGAAATAGCAAAGTCCTTTGCAAACACTGATTTCTCTCCTCCCTTCCCTGAAACAAAGTCCATGGGCCTCATATTCCTCTCTTTAACTCCAGTGTAAATCAGGAGCAACTCCATTGAAGCCAATGGAGTCACACTGGTGTAAAAGAGAGGGGAGTCACACCTCTTGTTTCCATTGCTGGCAATGATGTATTTGTCAGCCTTAGGGCTGTGAATACTATTCCACAGTATCTTGGTGTTTGTCCGTACTTCTCTCTTGTGGAGGTGGGAGGGACTTAGCAATTCACAGGAGCCAAAATAGTGTGTGTGTGTGGGGGGGGTTGTTACATATTTTCCAAGGGATTTCAGGCCCTGGATGATGGAAATACTCCTGAGAAGCACAGGGGCAGAGCCGTAACAAGGAATTTTTGCGCCCGAGGCAAGGGCCAGTTCCAGGCTCTTCGGTGGCAATTCGGCGACGGGTCCCTGAGTCCCTGTGGGAGGGAAGGAACTGCCACCGAAGAATGACTGAAGCGGCGGGGGCAATTCGGCGGCAGATCCTTCCCTCCGAGAGGGACTCAGGGACCCGCCGCCAAATTGCCGCCGAAGAAGCGGCGGCGGTAGAGCTGCGCCCCTCCGCTTTGCCCGCCCGAGGCAAGTGCCTCACTCGCCTCGCCCTTGTTACGGCACTGCGCAGGGGGTCTTAATCCACCCCCGCAAATACCTCTTTGTGCCACATTTACAGAAAAAGAAGTCCTCGGGGAACAAGATCTGATGGCTGGAAGTTGAAGTCAGCAGAGGTCAAACTGGAAATAGGCACAAAGATTTAACAGTGAAGGTAATTAACCCTTGGGACAGATTGCCATGGGAAATCAAAAGCCTCCAAGTGAAGGAGGCTTTACTAAAGACTGCAATCTGTTCTAGCTCAGCCAGAGGCTGTTAAACTAGATGCTTGAATTAAGGGGGCAGTTCTCTGGTCAGACTAAATGATCAGAATGGTCCATTCGGAACTTAAAATCTGTGAAATCTTTGAAAACAAACCCTTGTGAGTTGATATTCTGTGCTGCTTTGCATCGGATGAGGCCCAATTTAACCATCTACTTAAAATGATAGGAACACAGCAGCCACCTTCAGGTTTTCTGCAGAGACAAGCAACTTAATAAAGGAGGAGTTTGTTGCTAACCTCCAGCGGCTGTGTCCTTGTATTGATATGAGTCTGTTTAACCCAGGCGGCTACAAAGAAATGCATACAGGACGCCACCGTACAGATGCCACCACTTGCACATCCCTGGTAGCCTGCAGCAGAACCCTTAAATGGAGCTATTTGAAAAATAGGCTTTTCCTTCTGGAGGAAATTGCACCATTTTGCAATCACTTTCCCTTCTGTGTTGGAACAAGGCGTTGAACTAGTGACATTTTTCACAAAACAAGATAACTGGGAAGAGCTTAAGAACATAAGAACGGCCATACTGGGTCAGACCAAAGGTCCATCTAGCCCAGTATCCTGTCTTCTGACAGTGGCCAATGCCAGGTGCCCCAGAGGGAAGGAACAGAACAGGTAATCATCAAGTGATCCATCCCCTGTCGCCCATTCCCAGCTTCTAGCAAACAGAGGCTAGGGACACCATCCCTGCCCATCCTGGCTAATAGCCATTGATGGACCTATCCTGCATGAGCTTATATAGTTCTTTTTTTAACCCTGTTATAGTCTTGGCCTTCACAACATCCTCTGGCAAGGAGTTCCACAGGTTGACTGTGCGTTGTGTGGAAAAAATACTTCCTTTTGTTTTAAAGTTTCAATTTGGAAGTGCCCAACTGAAAAGTGGTGACATTGTTGATTGAAACAAAACATTTCAGCCTTGACTCGTAAAAATGTAGGGCTGGAAGGACCCTCAAGAGGCTACCTAGCTGATCCCTTTTCTCCTCTCTTCCACCCCCGCCCCCCCTTTCTGGTGGAAAATTTTTGACCAGTTCTGCTCTTGGGAATAATGGGCTTGGCCTGGCAGCCATGCATAGAGACCATAGAACTCCAGCGGACGTCACTAATGGGTTCTGTATGCAGTATGGCTTCAGGCTAAGGGTCGAAAGGATGTCGGCCAGTGACGGCTGCAGAGCCGGCAGGAAGAGCTTGCAACATTGCACATGGGGCACAGAGACTGTTATGGCTACTGGGTTATTGTTTTATGTTTACTTGCCTTCTGATGGGGCGGGGCCAAATGTTGAGCTGGGAGGGGGAGGTTACATTTGCACTCAGACTCCCACCCCCTGACCAATGAGTAAGAAAGTCTCAGTGGGTGTCTCTGACAATCAAAAGCATAGGGAAAAGGTGTAACAAATAGCAGACCGTCTACTTTAACGCCCCCACCCCTTCTTACTTACAGGAGGGTGTTCCTTTCTGGGTTACGCTACTCCTGCCGGCTCTTTGGCATCAGAGGTACCATCTTAACTTCCCTGAATCTGTGGTAGCCCCAATAGGCCGAACTTGGAGTTCACGTGTATGCCGTAGATGTACGTTCTATGGGTGTGAGTCTAAGGACCAGATTCTGACACCAATATGGCTATTCTCTGCTTCCCAGCTCCCAGAAGGGGCCATGGGAAGTGGAACATAAGCTAGAGCAGCCCCCAGGCTGCCCTGATTTACAGCAGAAATTGACAGGCCTTCAACATGGCCCCCGAATACAGGGAATGGAAAGGTGGCTTAAGCTGCCACTCTGTACCTGCCTTTAGCTGAGGAATGCGGGAGCTGAGAATCAGACTCGCAGGGTCTGGTTCTTCCGCCTCTCGCCCTGGTGGAGTTCCAGAGTTGACGGGGAGCGCGTTCGGGGATCGATGTATCGCGTCTAGACGAGACACGATACATCGATCCCCGATAGATCGATCACTACCCAATCACTCACAGGGTCTGGTTCTCAGTTCCACGTGGGGCCGCTTTACACCGCTCTGACAATGAGAAGGAGCCGTAAAGTGAGTGTGAGTGTAACTCACACCCCTTTGCACGGCCAGAGCAGTGCAAAGCAGCCTGAATGTAAATGAATGAGAATCTGACCCCCACACTTCTTTTTTCCTGCTTCTCTGAAGCAAATCTAACCTCTGCCCCCTTTGACAGATGTGCCTGTCTCTTTAGAAGGGCTGCCCTTTACCCTGCCAAGCCAACACCATTACTTTCTATTTAAAAAAAAAGATACAAATCAACATCTGTCATGAGCATGTAACCTTTTTATTTGTCACTTGAAATACGATAAGTGTCCCCAGTGTAGTTTTAATGCACTAACCCAGCACCATCCCTGCTGGCTCCGGCCCTCGGGACTGTCAGTCCTAGTGAAATTTCCTTCTCCTGCCCTGGGGGGAGGAGGAACTGTGAACCCTCCGGCACTGTCCGGATAGCGTTAACCTTTGCTTTGGATTTAAATGGTCTCGTCTTGTCAATTCAAAGCTGGGCAGCCGTTTGCTTCTGGCCTCCTCGGCCTCAGCCCTTTGGAGCCGCAAAGGTTTGTTGGCGCATTGTGTTAACTCTGTCTCGTTGCAGCTGTGCATACACAATCACACAGCGCCCAAATGCGCACCCACCCGCTTTGTCACTGGCCTCTGAAAGCTCTTGCTTCATTTCTGAGGACAGAAGCCCTACCCACAGGCTGAAAGGGGATTTCCAGAGACAAGGCTCCATCCTTTCTCTGTGATGGGTGAAATTCACCCAGAGAAGGGCCCACATGGTACCAAGATCTATTGCTAGCTCGGTGCAGAAAACTGAACATCACCCTTATTTCCTGTAAGCTCCTCCTGTCTGAACTAGAGGTGGTGCCCCCATCAGCACTCCAGAAAACACACACGTGCTCACGTGGCACTTTGAGAAACGTCAAACCTAGATCCAAACGTTGCCACTGAGCCCCTGGGTCTACACTAGCCTGAACCAAAACCCCAAATCCAAACACCACAGCGTGGGAAAGTCTAGCTCATCTTGGGGCTGTCTCTCACCAAAACCCAAGAGAACTTGTACCTCCAACCCAGGGCTAAAATGACTCATCTAAGGCCTGGTCTACACTGTGGGGGGGGGGTCGATCTAAGATACGCAACTTCAGCTACGAGAATAGAGTAGCTGAAGTCGACGTATCTTAGATCGACTTAGATTGACTTACTTCGCATCCTCACGGCGCGGGATCAACGGCCGCCGCTCCCCCGTCGACTCCGCTTCCGCCTCTCGCCCTGGTGGAGTTCCGGAGTCGACGGGGAGCGCATTCGGGGATCGATGTATCGCGTCTAGACGAGACATGATACATCGATCCCCGATAGATCGATCACTACCCACCGATCCGGTGGGTAGTGTAGACATACCCTAAGTCAATGCAGCTTGCCCCACCCCTCACTTCAGCATAATCGGATACTGCTTAAATGTTCCCTTCTTCAGCACCAGCTTTCAGAGAATGTCAATTGTAGCACAGCTATGGGTGTTTGCTCTGCTTTTCCATACCCAAGGACTAACCATACGCTTTCAGTGAATAGATTTTAGTTCACATGAAGGAAAAACAAACAAAGAACAAAAGTCATCTCTACAGGAGAGGCTAGTCATGGGGGCAGTGTTAGAGGGGAGTGTATGAGGATGGGCAGACATGAGACTCACCCATTCATGGTTGTGGACTCATGAGTAATGCAGTCATCTCAAACTCTTGAAGTCAACGGAACGAGGCTAACCTACACCGTGTGTAACAGCCCTACACACACACTTGTATGTTCTGTGACGGTTCACCTACAAAACATATGGTACTGATTTAGTACTTGACAGTTCATTATATGGTGACAGTCTTGTCAATCCCAACCACCCAAAAATCATGCGATTGGCTTAAAACTCATTACATTTTATACAAACGGTACATTTTGGGTGCTTTTGATTTGCCTTGCTTTTGAGTCTTTAGGTGCATTTTGGTCAATTTTTCAGCCTTTATCTGTACCCAGGAGGGGTAGAAACTTCCCTTCCCCCCCCTCGCCCCCATGAAAACTGAGATTCTCAGCTAATCCTGTGAATCCAGGAGCTGGAGCTTTAATAAGTACACCACCTATCCCGAGAGTCTAAATCTTTACATTCCAAAAGTCAGATACACCATATCAAAAGAAGGATGGGAGGGTTACATTCTGCTCTCAGCTATTCCACCGTAGGTGCCTGATCCTCCACTATTGAAGTGAATGGGAGGTGCGCTATTGACTTCTCTGGGAACAGAGGTAGACCCTAAGGGTTTGATCTTGACAGGCCGAGCATTCTGTTCCCAATCCAACACATGCTTAACTCTAAGCTGATGAGTATTTCCATTGACGTCAACGGGCCAGATTCTCCACTCCCCTGCCCTGCGTACAGCCTTGCCCACTAGTGCAAAGCGGGCACGTGATTAGACCACGAGGATTGAGTAGCATTTTGCATCCCCTTTGCACAGGTGTGAACGACTGCACAAGGTGCGGACAACGGTGACTCGGGCCCTCACGTGCTTTAAGTTGAATGTGTGCTTAAGACCTTTCCTGGATCATGGTGAGAATACGCTGGGTCTCGCAGGACCGAGCCCCAGTCTCACAGTCACTCCACTGAAGCCATCCGGAGCTGCCCACCAGGAAGTGAGAATTTGGCCCGAATGATCTTGGGTAGGCCCCTGAAAACAAGGAGATTGAAGTTTAAGACCCACATCCTGACCTTCACGAGTGTTCTTGTGTCTGGAAATTGGTACACATCTGCTACCGGCCATTCTGTTTCCAGCGCTCATGGCAATTTGCAGGCGCAGCTGGGTACGTTAAGGACTCAATTTCTGCCTGAGCTCGGAATTGCCTCCCTTTTGTGTGTATAAATTAGACCCTCAGTGCTACCTTGGTGCGCTTTTTTTTTCTCTCTCTCTCTCTCCCCACTTTTATCTTGATTTGTTCTCATTGCCCCGAGCTCCCGATGACAAACCCAGCTGTGGAGGCAACAAATTTCCAAGCCTCCAATTTGTTGGTTTTCCCCTGACTGCCCCTATTTTTCTCTCCTCCCTACCCCCCATCCATATAACTCTTTTAATTACGCGGGTAGTGGCAGCTGGAGGAAGAAATTGACCAGGAGCATGAAAGTAGGACTCAGTTACAAACATTGGCCTTTTCTTCCCATAAATCACTCCTGTGTGTTAGTGTTTTACCAGGGAACTAGAATTGCAATCGTACTGCTGCTACTGAAGAGATTAGTTTAGCTCTGCAGGTGTCACTGAAGCAGCGGCATCCTTGACCCAAAACCAGGTACTGAGTGACTCTCCTCTGTTGGTGTCAAAGGAGGCTGGGAGCGTTGCTGGCGCAGCCCTACACCAATCAGAGCAGTGGCTGTGAGTGATGAACCCACAACCATTCGCAGAGCTGCACGGGTCAGGAGAACAAGCGCTGAGGCGGTGGAGAGCTGTCAAAGCAGTTGCCATGGACTTCCAGCGGAGCGGCCGATGCTCAACACTCCCTGAAAAGCAGACCCAGAGTGATTCAAGTCAGGCACCCAAAAACAAAGGCAGCTAAAAATCAGTGGCCACTGTCGAAAACGTTGGGCGAAGTGATGTGACCGCAGGCGCGAGGCGACGTGAAAAAGGGAAGGGAACCCAGGAGTTGTGACTGTCTTGCCACTAGACCACACCATCTCGTGTTCGTACACGTAGGTTAGGAGCCTTTTGCTGAACCAGTCATGTACTTCAACCCTTTCCTCTGGGATTTGGGGGAAATAAGTGGCAAGCTTTAACTTGGTTAGTGATGAGCTAGGGGCATCTCTTTGGAGAATGGGTGGTTGGGTTGTGCTGCGTAGGCGTTATTCATAGCGTTTATGGCCAGCGGGGTCCAGTACAATGATCTAACCTCATCCCCTACATAAGACAGGCTAAAGCACCTCACCTAGACATTTCTGCCTCAAGCTCATAGCTTCTGTTTGAGCTAGAGCATCCCGTTTAGAAAAGCATCTGGGTCTTGATTGAATTTATAGGCGAGTCTCCATTCTCAATCAGGTTGTGTACGTTCTTCACCTCTCAGGGTCCCCCTGCAGGTTTAACAGGTGTCGCTGCTAACAAGGAGGGTATCGAGCATGTAAAATGAGTGATTTTTTTTCAAAACCCAGGGGGAAGCCTGATTTTTCTGCCACCTTTCACCTTGTGCAGTCACTTACACCGGTGCAAAGTGGTTGTAAAATGGCACTGCTTTGATTTGGTAGCGTGACACCGCGCCTCCGGGGGGGTCAGCAGCAGCAGCAGGGGTTGAATCTGGGACCTGCAGATCTGAACTTCAACTGCCTGAGCTAAAACACCCAGCTCAGTTAGGCCTGGGCTACACTTCAGCTACGAGAATAGCATAGCTGAAGTCGACGTATCTTAGATCGACTTACTTCACATCCTCACGGCGCGGGATCAACGGCCGCCGCTCCCCCGTCAACTCCACTTCCGCCTCTCGCCCTGGTGGAGTTCCGGAGTCGACGGGGAGCGCGTTCGGGGATCGATGCATCGCGTCTAGACGAGACACGATACATCGATCCCCGATAGATCAATCACTACCCGCCAATCCGGCGGGTAGTGTAGACATACCCTTAGCCAAGACTGCAGCAGGCTCCTCAACTACTATCTATGGCCCAGCCACCACTGGTGGGGGATGGAGAGTCACCCTGAATGGTTGTGGGGCACAGCATTTCACACCCACTTTGCATTAGTGTGAATGACAGCACAAGATGCCGGGCATCTGAGAATCAGGGCCTCTTTCTCTCAGCACCGTATGAGGGTATGAGCGTCACGCTCCGCCTTTGACCACAGCGAGTTCCTCTCTGCAGCAAGCATTTCCTGGCTTTAAAACAGACGTGGCTTGAATGATCCGGAGGGATCAAGGTGGTGGGGACCGACTGGAGATGGATTGAGGTCCGAGAGTCACTCTATCAAGCTCCCAAAGACAGTCATTCTCTGAATCCTTTTTTAAAAAAAACAACTTTAGCAGCGATCAGATAGTGTTAAACTGCATGTATCAAATCAGACTCTGGAGAGCTGGGAGCGATCAGATCTCATGGACAATTTAAAAGGCCAGGCGGAGCGTCCATCAGCTTCAGAAATTAATGGGGACAACCAGGAAAATGTTGCAAGGGCTAGAGATGGGCCGGGGCTTTGCAGTTACTTACACCGGTGCAAAGTGGTTGTAAAATGGCACTGCTTTGATTTGGTAGTGTAACACCGCGCCTCTGGGGGAGGGTCGTCGTCAGCAGTCTAGGAGAAATCACACCCGTCCTATGGAAAGGGCTGGACTGTGGCAGGTCCTTCTGGATCTTGTGTCATTAAAAATCCCCTTGATAATGGTGTTGTTCACCCTTGTGGTTAAGGCTGCTACCAGAGTTCCATTGTATACCGTATTCTCTCTCTCACACCCACAGCCAAACTTGCACAGGACATGTAGGCTCAGCTCGAAAATGGTGTGAATGCTCTAAGGGTAAGGTTGATTTTTTTTTTCTTCATCCCAGTCAAACACTGATGTGTGTCAGTAACTTTGACCCATTACCCAAAGGTATTTAGGCTCCTGACTAGCTTTGAAATCAATGGAAGTTAGGAGCCTAAATACCTTTTGAGGATCTGGGACTTTATGCCCATGAGCTAACGGTTGTGGGGTTCAAGTGGAGATGGGGCTCCGGCTTTGGCCCATCTCAGATCTTCTTGTCATGTGTCCAGTGCACACAGAGAGCTACCATCTGATAGCAGCTAGACAGTTGTGTAATCTCTGTTCCTAAACAGCTAAGAATTGTACACATCCTTTTAATTTTCTTACCCTATTCCCCACCCACCCTCCCTGGCTTGCTATTTTGTCTGATCTTTTAGACTGTAAGCACTTTGGGGCTAGGGCTGTCTCCCGCTACATGCATGTACAGCGCCTAGCACAGTGGAGCCCTGATCTCAGTTGACTCTCCTAGCCACTACCACCCTCCGGATGTTACATGAGCATAAAATCTAATAAGGAATGAGGGAAGCAGGAGGGGAGGGTGACTAGCAAATCTAGGACAGAAGCCAAACAGTTTGCAGAGAACGTGTTTCTCTGAGTTTTCCCATGAGGCAACCACAGCTCTTTGAGCCTCTGCAGTCTTTGGAGGGTTTTTGGTTTTGTTTTTAAATAAGGAAGCGAGATCTGTCTAGCAGAGAATTATCCTTGCTCATTGGATGCCAAGCAGTTAAGTCAAGAATACACAAGTCTATAAAAGTTCCATATTAACCAAGGTTACAAGTCCCCCAGGCAAAGTAAATGTGACAGTGCCTTGGGAAGAGGAACCCAGGCGTTCCTTGGAACTATTTACTGGCCTGCGAGACTCAGGGGGATGCCCAGAACAGATGGAGAATCACGCCCAGTGAACTGCGCCTGATGTCAGCTGCCTTCCCATCTCTTCCCCCCAGGAGTCTAGGGGCCTATGACTGCTGCTCTGCAGATACAGCCAAGCTGCCAGCAACACATCGCTCCGTGACATTCAGCATCCTTTTGTATAATGGAATCAAAGAATAATTACATACAGGGGGCGCAATTTCCACGCCTGGCCTTGGCGGTGAAACAGACATTTTGTGTGTTGATTTCCTCAACCAAACACACATGCACGTGCGCGCACACACACACACGCGCACACGTGTGCGCACACGGTGCACCCACAGCATGAAAATCACCGCTTGGCAAAACAGCCTGGCAGATGAGATGATTTGTAATCAGCTGGGATTTGCTTCTTTAGCATCATGTTTCCCATCCTCTTCCATCCGATAATGGGTGTTTCTGATGCTGGGTAACATAACCAGGTCCATCTGGGCCAGACAGCCTCAGGAGGCTTGGGGACTCAGGCCGTGTGGCTGGATGGAGTCTGGGTACAGCAGAGAGGCGGGATCTGGGTAGCAGGTGGTGGTGCAGTTTACAGCTCATTGGAGCCTGCTAGGAGGCAGGGCAAGGACTCAGGTGCAGGATCAAGTCCATCCAGGGTAAGGGGACAGGGAGGGAGAGTCTATCTAGAAAAGGAGGTGCTAAGCCCAAGAGTGAGTCTGTCTGAGGTCTTGATGGAGGTGGGCTCTGTCCAGCCTCAATGTGATTTGGAGCCCAAAGTAGGGGATGCCCTACATTCCAAGGTGACGATGGTTGTCAATGGAAGCGTGTCTTTTTCCTGATATTTGCCATCTGTACAAGCTTCAGGGTCCAAAAGGCAAGGCTAATGTATCTAACAAGCCAGGATGGGCCATGATCACTGACCCTGGCTCAGCTCCAGTCAAGTCACGGAGACTGTGTCTACACTAGGCTTTTCCTGACAAAAAAAATCCCACTCTCACACCATCAGTGCAGCTCAAGCAGCAGTAACAAGCGTGGGAGCCCTAATGTAGCCAAGACACTACTTCGGAAGCCATCATGTTGTCTAGACCTGCTGCGTTAGATGATAGTGGTGAGAACACTGGTGACCACCTCGAAGAAGTGGGTTTTAGCCCACGAAAGCTTATGCTCAAATAAATTTGTTAGTCTCTAAGGTGCCACAAGTACTCCTCGTTCTTTTTGCGGATACAGACTAACACGGCTGCTACTCTGAAAGGTGAACACCTCGAGTCCCAGTCTACATTAACACTCCACCATGGAGCTGACCCAGTAGCTCAAGTATGAGAGAGTCAAGTGCAAACACAGCTGAGATTGCATCCAGGTGGCTGGGAACAGAATTTAGCCCAGATAATTTCCTTCCACTTCAATGCATCACACTCAGGAACAAGGCAGGTGGAACATAAGGATGCTAATGCTGGGGCAGAAGATGTGTAATGGGCATTAAGAGTC
The DNA here is from genome assembly GCF_002925995.2 of Terrapene triunguis. Lineage (NCBI taxonomy): Eukaryota > Metazoa > Chordata > Testudines > Emydidae > Terrapene > Terrapene triunguis. The sequence goes on from NW_020664545.1 coordinate 7,110,187, forward strand.
AGGATGAAGGGATCATAATAGGTGCGAACCCTAGGGCTGAAGATGCCCGACAACTGTTTGATGCCAGGATAACGGAGGCACAAGAGCCACTGGGCACCAGTTTGCATGGTGCCTGTTAGGTACAAAGCCCCATGGCAGATGGTGCATCAGCAGCACTAAGATGGTGCACAAGAGGCACGAAAAGCCAAGTTGAATGGTACATAACAGGTGCAAATGCTGGAGCAAATGGTACATAAAGGGCACTAAAGCGGTCCATGCATAGCAGGCACCAACCACCAGGGTAGAGCAAGCGCTAGTGTCCAGAGGGGCAGGCATTCATGCTGCGGGCAGCAGTGCAGAATGGGCGCAGGCATGTAGCGCAGAAGGGGAACAAGCACAAATGGCCTCGGTGGCTAAGATCTGGGTGGAAAGTGCACGGCTGGTGCTAAGCACTGGGATCACCAATGCAGAGCAGCGCCGCTGACAAGGCAGAGGGTACAGAACTGTGCTAATGCAGAGAGATGCTACATGCTGACACATGTATATAAGGGGTGCTCGTGCCAGAGGTGAGAGGGAGGGGGTGCATAATGGGCGACGGCACAGTGTGTAATTGGTATTTGCATGGAGGCAGATATGTGTGATGGAGTTGAAGACAGGCAGTGGTGGCTGAATGGGTGCTACCTAGGGTGACCAGACAGCAAATGTGAAAAATCGGGACACGGGGTGGGGAGGCAATAGGAGTCTATATAAGAAAAAGACCCAAAAATCAGGACTGTCCCTATAAAATCGGGACATCTGGTCACCCTAGTGCTACAGCCGCATAATAGGTGCTGACCACTGATTGCAAATGGTACTTTTTTTGGGGGGGGGGGACAGCAGCACATGAATTCCCCCCTCTCGGTGGCCAGCTCCGTAGAATTTCAGGCAAGAAGTTGCCCAGAAAGCAAGCTCCATGCTAACCGACCCAGTAAACAGAACCAGGGGAGACCATGGGACTGGTACCCGTTGAGGTAGCGTGCCACAGAATGGCTCAGGTGACAGCTGTGTGCTCATAAGGGAGAAATAGAGCTTAAAAAATGCCGCCGTGCCCTTTAAGGCCGTTTCCAAAACTCCCAGTGTTCATTCTTCCCCGTGAAATCTAGTGCATGGCGTTTCCCTGCTTGATAAGGGAGCAACTCGACCTTAAATCTATTACAGACAAAAACCATCTCATCAAGACATCATGAATTGACACAGGTAAACGAGCAATAAGCAGGTCCTCCAGCGATGGTTTCAAAGTCTAATAGGCCTGGCCACACAACACATCTGTGATTCTCTTTGAGCGAGGGCACTAAGAATAGAGGGTCACCGAGGAGTTGCAAGCAGCAGGAGGGGTTACCTGACCTGAGTTCATGCCTAGGACCTTGTACGGGGATGTACTCAGTACTCATCCTACCCCTCTGCTGCCGTGGCAACGCTATTTTTTAGTGTGCTAGCTTGGTCGGAACTAGTGCGAGTATTTCTGCTCACACTGGGAATCGCTCTCCCAGCTCCAAGGGCAGACACGCCCGAAGTCACCCAGCGAGTCAGCGGAGAAGTTGGAGCTTGAATGTAGATCTCCCAAGTCACAGTCCAGTCCCTAAATCGTTATTATAATTTATTAGTTGTACTGCAGTAATGTCTAGGAGCCCCAGGCCCGGACCAGCACTGTGGTGGTAGGCCCTGCACACACTAGTGCTGGGTGGGAAAGTTTTCAGCCCCGCAAACATTTTAAAAGTTTAAAAAAAGAAATCCTCTCCTAAATCAGGATGAAGAGCAGAAATCTTGAAAGATTTCTGAGAACTGGAGGAGAACAATCAGTTTGGGTCCGTTGAGATGCTTTGTTTCGATAATTTCAAAATGTTTTGATGTTGACCATGTCTTCATTTGTTTACATTCTAATTAGCACACGTTTCAAGACAAAGGTTGGTTTGAACTGTGGAAACCTGGAATCTTTCATTTAGAAAAGGTCAAAACAAAACCTTTTGACAATTTTGAAACTTTGGTGGGGCTTTTCAAAATATTTTTCGAGTCGAGAAACATTGTCGAAGCTGGCCCTTTCTGGCCAAAAGTTTCAGTTCCAACGAACTGGCATTTTACGTGAAGAAACATTTCACTGAAAATTCCCACCCAGCTTTAAAACTAACACAGAACACCTAGTGAGCCTTCCTCCCCTCTTAAGCATGGTCAGTATTTACCCATTTTACTGATGGGCAAGTTGATGCATAGTGACATAAGATCACACAGGAAGCCAGTGGCAGAGCTGGGAATGAACCCCAGTAGTCTTGACTGTGGGCTAGATTCTCCGTTGCCCAATACTTTGTGTAGTCATGGATCTCAGTGCAGCGTGGATGCAAAATGTTACCAAGGTGCAGGGCAATGGGGAATCTGGCCCTACATACCTCTGCCCTGGTCCTGCAGTACCCCAGAGACTGAGTCAGGTATTCAGTGTAGGGGAGAACCGTCCCTCAAATTGAGGTACAAAATAAGATGAAGGAAGGGGAGGCTGGGGAATCTCTCTGCCCTGTTTCAGAACCACTTTACCCAGAATCGGTCACTGGTGTGAGAAAACCTCGCTAAGGAGGTTGCTCAGTGTTGCTGAGCAATGGAAATTGGACCCGTTAAAATTCCACGTGTGTTTGTGGGACAGAGTTTCTCTGTAGTGTGATCCTCCCAGATCGTTAGAAGAAAACAATTACTATGCAAATCTTAATGAATCACGGACACATCCCATGACTGGGAGCATAAATATCAAAGCACAGGCTCCAGCGGGGGAAAAAAAAAAAGAAGTTTAATTAATTCCATCAAGAACTGTTATCATCCTTAGACGGAAAGACGGAGGGTGAGGACACAGCTGGGAGGGGGAGCCAGGTATAGAATTGATCGCAACCCCAGCATGGCATTTTGCAGGCTGGGCTACGGTGCTGCAGGCGTACAGCTGCCAGCCCCCCATACCAGGGTGACAGCTATTCACACTTCGGATCTTGGCTCCCAGCTCAGAATTAAAAGGTTATTTGAGACTTTGCCAATTGCTTTTGATCTGGCGATGAAAGACAATGATAAATCTTAAGAGACCAAAATTAACAGAGAGGAAATTGATTTTGTAACGTGTGGCCCTGTTTTATTAGACTCCTGCCGTCTGGGCGAGATGGGGAAGCCAGCGCCGCAGCATGTGCCAGCTGAGAAAGAGAGGACCAGGTGGATAATGACACCAGAGCCGCACTGCGGTCCTGATTCAGGAAAAGTTTAGCCGACAATGTCACATTAGACACGTGCTCTGAGCCCCCCACTGCCCACACAGTTACATAGATCGGGAGAGAAGAATCTTGCCTCTCTGTGCATATCCCCCCTCCCCGCCCACCCACTGCACGTGCACACCCTCTGCCACGCTCGCCAGAGGCCTTAGCCTCTATGGCCTCACACCCTGTCGAGTTGCACCCTGTGCATCGTGGATGCAAAAATGCTGGCAAATCTGAACTGTCCACTTGCACAGAGGGAAGGGTTTGCATGAGGTGTGAGTGGCAGGAAAGGGTGCAGAGACTCAGAGCCTGTGATGTACAACTCCCCACCACCACCACCTTCGACAATGAACGGGCTACATTTTCACAGCAGACTAGAGATTTGGGGTGCTTCACTAGAGACACCTTTATTAAAGAGGCCTTGTTTGCAAACAGTGAGGAGCCCCTCAGAAAATCAGCCCTCTGTAAGGTATTGCAAGTTGGGCACCCAATATCACTATTCTCTTGAGAAATCCTGGCCTGAGGACCTCTGGCTGAATGGCAGAGGCAGCCCCCCAAAGCCACATAGCTCCGATCCAACCTCCCCCACAGTCTGGACCAAGCTCATCTCCAGCGATGACTGTCCACCACCCACCCTGGGGAAGAGGAGGAGGATTTTGCCTATCCCGGGATAGGCTGTGGCTTACCTCTGATTTCACCCCACTCGAAGCACGAGCAGGTGCTCTGTGGAAACCAATCCTGCGGTGACCAAAGGGCAGCCCCAGACCGGCCTTTCCCATCCCTGACCACTCAACACGGAGTGATATAGTCCACTGCCAGCTCGACACAGGCTGGAGCCAAATCTCTGCCTCTCACTGTAACGACTTCCCCATGGCTGGGACATCAGCAGGGCTTGGACCAAGGACCTCCTGCTGGCGCTAAAGGACCAGCTCTGGCAGTTCACTGTCTGAAGCAAACTCGTCAACCTCTATGTGACCCAGCCGCTGCAGGAGGATAAAGAGCAGCATTGGTTCTCCTATGGGTGACAGGGCGCCCCCTGAACATTAATTACACAGGTGTGTTTGTGAGTGGGCCCGCCCTGTCTCTGAGGAGAAGGGCCCGATCCTGCTTCTTGAAGAACACCTTCTGACTTCAATGGGGCAAGATTGGGCCCTAGTCTGTGTTCTGTTCTATTCTATACCCCCCTCACTACCGTCAGATATAAGCACCTTCCAGTATGTGCGGTTGTGGCGTGTGAATTCTTGACTCCTGGGGGCCAGGATTCTGGTGTAAATCCAGAGCAGCCTCCTTCACTTCAGATGAGTTACTCCAGATTGACCCCGCTGTCCCTGGGAGCAGAATCCGGCCCTGTGCCTGTGAATCTGAGTGTTTGGTGGCATTCTCCCAGCCACATTATGCACTTCAGAAAATGCCCTTTTGATCTTGCCCTGATCGTTAGCCGCGAGTATTCCGTGCCAGAGCTTTGTGCTACCGAAAGGCACCGAACGTGGGTCGATCTCAATTAACTAGAGCAAATGCTCTAGAACCTAGGAAACCCCTTTGCTCAAATTAGATTGTTTTAATAATTTGTACATCTGTTTACATGGAGTGGAGCGAGCATGCACCGTATGTCTCAATTTTGCTCCTCTCTCATGTCATTAGCTTGATCCATAAATCTCTTTCCCGCCTAGTGCACATTCCTCATTCCTGGGCTCCTCGGCTGTCTCGCAAAACAAAACCGGACCCCAATGCTGCAAGGCCTATCAGTGAATTGTACTGGGAATCAGGTAACCTGCCTTTGCCGTTGACTATTTGTGAGTCACCTCCCATCTCTGTGCCTCGGTTTCCCCTCCCACCATTTGTCTCTCTCCCTTACTCAGATTGTCACCTTTTCAGGGCAGCGCCTCCATGTGTCTGTGCAGCACAAAGGGGCTGTGATGTGGGTTGGGGTCTCTGGATGCTGACCTTCCCTGAAAGGGGTGCGGGGCAGTTGGATCCAGTCTACAGCACTGGGCGCAGCTCTGGTCATGTGTGTCCATGTGGGGGGTGCAGGCTCACAGGCTGGGGCAGTAGATGAGGAGAGGGGGATATCTCCTTTGCTTGCATCTCAGCGCCCCGAGCGCCCTAGCGTTCCCAGCGCCGCTCGCCTCTTTGTTGTTGTTTCTCTCTCCAGGTCTGTAACGACGCCGAGGCTGATCTAGGCTTCCAGCAAGAAACTTCTGAAAGGTTCTACAAAGGCGAGCGCCTAAGCCGATAAGCCTGGCTTCTCCACCGGGGGCAAGGCTGTGGGGTAGGGGGCTAGTCAGGGATAGCAAACCTGCTTTCCCTGCTAAGCCTCAGCCTCGCTCTTGTTCGAGGGCTCACAAGGAGAGAATAGCTGGCAAGGAGAGGCATACACAGGTCTCTGGTATGACGCAGAGAGACCAGATCTGCTTCTCCTTCTGTGCAGCCACCACCTTTCCCTCTGTAGTAAAGGGGGAAGCAAGTGAGGCTTAGCAGTTAGAGTAAAGAACCAGAGAGAGAGCAACACAGAGAGAGAGAGAGAGAGTGATGCTCATTCCCCCACACAATCCTGCACCCCAGAAACGCACCCTCTCATTCTCCCCCACTTCTATTCTACCCCAACAGGGAACCGGGAATCCCAGAGCCTGGGCAGCGCTGGCATTTTACAGGGTCTCTTCCGTTATTGTCCTTATGGCTTTTGACCTGAGTATTACGCCAGTATTTGGACTCTGTCAGGTTGCTTCCACTAGGAGGAGAAACTGATGAGAGACCCAGGTATTTCTTTGTAAATAAAAAGGACTGCATCAAAGAATCTGCACAAAAGTCCTGCTACCCCAAACGCACAAGGAATCAAACCACAGGAGGCAGATAGTTTCTTGGCTCACAAGCCTCTTCCCAGCCAGCACTCTGCCCTAAAAGCTCTCTCTCTGTGCATTCTCACAGGGCCGTATTACCAATGCTTTCCTGGCTTCTTTCTCTCCACCTGCTCCTGACGCGCAGCCACCTGCGTTTGCTGTCAGCCCCCAGCAAAACCCCTCCGTCCACAGAGCTCAGCTGACCAGCCTTGCACGTGGCCTGCGTCTTGGGTGGTGGCTCCTATTGTTTCAGCCACCTTCCTCCATGGGGAGCATAGAGGGGTCACTCACCAGCTGGGGCACCCCCTTATGGCTGAGCATAGTGCCCTCCCCGGTCAATGGCCATGCTGAGCCTGGGGGTGGCTTGCTCCTTTTCACAGCTCAGGCCTCCAGTCGGGTCACGTATGGTCCCATCCCTTCCGGGGGGGAGGACGCAGAAGTCTAATGACTGAGGCCTTCAGCCTCACCCTGGGTTTGATAGTCCTGGTCCTCCTTTGGGTCAGAGGTTTTGGGTTTTTTGCCTCCCCTTCCTTGGGAACCCAGGCTCTACCTCCCCTCTGGGATCCAGACCAGGGACCTTGTACTAAGCAACTGGAGTCTGCCTCCATGGACTCGCTGCTGTTTCCCTGGGCTGCTTCCCACCTTCCGGCTTCCTGACAGCGTGCAGCCCCTTGCAAGCTGGGATGGGCTGGGTCAGGCTGCCACCGCCTCCTCCAGCTATCTCGGAGGTCTCACCTTTGCCAGGAAGTTCTGTTCCCTGAGAGCCCCTCTGCTTTCTCTCGAGGAGCAGCCATTTATCTCAGCTGCTGGTGGTCAGTCACAGCTGGGGGAAGTAACTGCTCTGCCCAGGAACCCCTTTGTGGCTGCTACCGAGGGGGGTTCATATGCCCCATCACAAGGAGCTCAACTGCTTCTGACATTTATCCTGAACGCAGGGCGGCTGGTGCACCCCCCTGCCTATAGATCACCGACCCGCCAGCCCCCTGGCCATACCGTCATTATTCATTCATTAGGATTAAGAACAAATTTGCCTTTGTCTATAGTATTTGTATTGCAGTAGCAGCCAGAAGCCTGACCCCAGTGTGCTAGGCGCTGTACAAACCCATTGTGGAAGAAATGGTAACTTGGCTATTCTGCATTCTCAGAGCTGGAGAGTCTGGGATGGGGAGGGATGAATATTTTTGAGTGTTGAAATTAAGCCGAAGGATGGACCCCCTCCTAGGCCCATAAAACCCAGGTAAGACATTCCTGCTTGCCAAGGGAAGAACGACCTATCTTTTATGAGCGCTTCTTGCTTTATTTTTCCCCCTCGGCCCGTTCCCCATTGTCACATTTCGGCAGGATTAATTTGAGATAAAGTGAGCCTGAGTGGCGGCCTTTGCTTTGGTGTTCTCCTTGTCTATTTTCCGCCTCGCTAACCCTAGAAAAACTCCAGAGAAATTCTTCAGCTTCCAGCCTTGCTATGGGCCCCCCGGCTGAGTCAGGACTCGTCTCCCGCCTTCACGTTCAACCGGGGAGCAACTTCTGACAAGCCTTATTTGTATTGCTAATGAAAAGTGAAGCCTGCCGTGCCCAGGTGGGATGGGAGGAATGGCAGGAGCCTAGGCGAACACATCACAATGATCGAGGGCTTGCCTTTCATGGGGGGATTCTTTGGCGCGGAAGGCCTCAAAAGCCCTTTGCAGGATCTAGGTCTCGTTCTCCACTGCCCTGCACGCCAGGCCCCATTCTGCCCCTTGGGCAGCCATTCACACCAGTGCAATGTGGGGGAGCGCCCCCACTCTGATTTGATTGCACGAGAGTAAATGGCTCCACAAGGCGCAGGGCAGAAGCAAATCAGGCCCCTAATGCTTGTGCAAAATCAGGGCAAAGTGTGTCCAAAATTGCTCCCCTTCTTGATCCAGTTTCACACCTGCTTGGCACGGGTGCGAATGGCTGCCTGTGGTGTAAAGCACCTGGGAATCAGGCCCTTGAGGTGCAAGGAAGTGGAAAATCGGCTCCCTAGCACTCAATCCTGCTCTTTGTTTCACTGCTGTAAACCAGGAGTAGGTCTGTAAAGTCAGCAGAGCTGCAGCAGTGTGAAACCAGAGTAAAAGAAATCGCCAGTCATTAATCGGAAACCTGAGCTCGGGCCCTGCAGGGGTCTGTCTTTCTGACAACAGGGGTGGGCTCTGCTCACCCCTGCAGTGCTGCAAACGCTGCCTTCTTTACGGTGCGACTTCCAGTAAACTCAGATAGCAGCAGCCCCTGTGCTGTGGAGTACCTAGAGTAAACCAGAGAGGGCTGGAAGAGCCAGCAGTGCACTGTGGGATGGTAGTGGGAGGACTGCGCGGGCTTGGTGCGGTTATACCAGCAGTCTCCATCCACGCTAGCCTGTCACTGAGGCTCAACGCAGGCCCACACGTTGGCGAGCATGTTTCAAAACACGGTGGTGCGGCTGCCTGAGCGCGTGGGTGGGAAGGTGTGGTTAGCGCCCCACATTTCTCTAGTAGAGATAAGGCACAGATGCCTCCACTGCTTTGTGGCAGTGCCATCTTCCCTTGACCTGCAGAGGTGTCCTCACAGCAGTGCCAACTACGATCCTGGAAATGCGATCTGGACAACAGCACCTACAAGGGGCCTTCCCCATTGCCCTGCACCCCCTGCACTCATTTTTACCAGGGCAAAGCGGGTGCCGGGTGCCACCAGATCTGAATATTGGCATCTTGCAACCACAGGTCGATGGGGAACCAGACCCAGGGACTCCACCAGGGTGAGCGTCCTTCCCAGAGTGCCCTATTAGTGCTCGGCAGGGGCGGGAACTAGTGACATAAGCTTCTTCCCAGCGGTGGGCTAGTTAGCGGCATCTGGACCTCCTATCCGTAGATGTGCTAGCGAAGAGGCACTTTCCCGCAACAGCCAGCTGCATTGGGCTAGGATTATAGGATGCACCTGCGGTCGGCTCAGGAATGGAGTCTGCACTCATTCCCAGTCCAGACGGGACTCCAGAGCCTGTGGCCTGAGGCATGCAGCTATTATTCAACGAACATGCCACTGAAGTTAAGTCGCCTGATTCTGCCCTGCTGGTGCCTTGTGTGCTCATTGATACCGATGCACGGGGGGGGGTGGTAAAATGTTGCTTTGCTGATCTGGAGGCATTTCTATACCTAGTTTGCAAGGTGGCACATGGTGCAAGGGAGAATCCAAGCCAAGGTGCAAAGCAGAGGAGGATCAGGTGGAGGAGGAGCGAATTGATGCTGCAAATCTGTAGCTGGGGCTCCGGGCTCTGGCACTGGCTTTCCCCATCCCCGTGTCAGAGTGGCTGCGCTTCTGGCATCTGAGCGGCAGCTCGCCGGCAGCCGGGAAATGGAGGCTGCATTGAGTTACTGCTGTCGAGGGAGCCGTCATAAATTCACTGGCAGGGTTTTATTTACTAGAGCGAGCGAGGCGCATGAGCCGGGCCCCGTTTCTGATCATTGCGGAGCCGCGTTCCTCCTTCTGTCCAGGCTGACGTAACAGCACGGGGGCCTCCCCCAATGCAAAATAACCTTTTAAATGCATGAAAACCTCCGCTACCAAATGGCAGGGTGTAAACAACAGCTGAGCTGTGCCAAACACCATGGGGGGGAAAGGAGCGGAGAGAGCAGAATGTGTGTGAGGAGCTTCCCTCCAACGCCCTGGAATCCTCCCTGCTAAACCTTGTCTGGCTCCTTTTGCATAATGCAACTCAGTTCCTAAATGCTGATCCAACCGGGACTGGCTGGAGAACTATTGTGCCTGGGTTCCTTTTAAGGCCTAAAATGCTGCACAGTCGCTTCTTTAACCAACTCCTGGAAACGTTGCATTATCCCCACCCTTACGAATCAGGCAGTCACGCAGCCCTTAGCGGGAGGTGGCCATTTTCATGGCGCTTCCAGCAGCAAATGCAGCATGAAGACATGAAAACAGGAAGATCAGGGCTATAGTCAGAGACCCAGGAGGCAGCAGGCGGGGCCGCCCAGAGGATTCAGGGGGCCTGGGGCAAAGCAATTTTGGGGGCCCCTTCCATAAAAAAAAGTTGCAATACTATAGAATACTATATTCTCGTGGGGGCCTCTGTGGAGCCCAAGGCCTGGGGCAAATTGCCCCACTTGCCCTCCCCGCCCCCCCGGGCGGCCCTGGCACCAGGAGATGGCAATTAAAGTAAGCTTCACAACCACGCTGCAAGGTAGTCAGATAACTCTTATAATGACTTCTTGGGGTGGATAAAGTGAGGCACGGAGAATTTGAATGTCTAGGAGCATGATTATTAGACCTGGTCAGAAAAAGGATTTTCCATCCTGCAAAAAGCTGACATTTTCTAGGGGGAGATTTCATCCTGAATTGGGACACAGCCAAAATTTTGGAATTTTTTCATAAGCAAAATTCTGAACTTCAGTTTGGGTCAATCAAAATGTGTCATTTCAATCCATTCGAACCGTTTTCGTTTTGAGTTCATCAATTTCTCTTTTTTTTTAATATATAAAATGAAAAGTTGTTTGGAAACAAAATCAAACCTTTTCATTCCAAACACGTCAAAACGCGACGATCTGACATTTTCAAAACCATTTTTTTTTTCAATTTTTTTGTTGTTGTTGTTGTTCAAAACAAAATTTCATCAGGCTTTACAACTTAGTGAAAATGTTCAGATTCATCAGAAGGGCATTTCTTTAAAACAAACTGGTTTGATTAACATTTTCTGACCGGCTCTTATTGTGGCCAGGTCTAGATATTTCAGCTGTGATCAGGACCGTATTGTCCTGGGTGCTGTACACATATATAATAAGAGACAATCTCTGCTGCAAAGAGTTTACAATCTGCATAGACAAGACAGACGAAGAATGAGAGAGAGGTTTTATTTCCTTTTTGCAGACAGAGAGCTGAGTTACAGAGAGACGAAGGGACCGATTTTCAAAAGTGTTCAGCACCCACAATTATTTCGGTGTTTAAATGAGAGCTGAGCTCTTCTGAAAATCTGGCATTAAATGACTTACCCAAGGTCACATGGGGGGGGAGCGGGCAAGTGAACCTAGATGTCATGAGTTCTAGTCCGGTGCCTTACAGCAAAACTATATTGCGTCTAGATAAGTTCAAGATGTGGTTTGCCCCTATATAAAGCCTTTAAAAAAGCTGTGGGAATCTCCTACTCTTCACTTGTGTCTCTGGTTGCATCTCTGATCTTCCTCTCTGGATCCAGGGCAGAGTGAGGCCTAGTCTACACCTAAAACTGAGGTCGACCTAGCTACGTCGCTCAGGGGTATGAGAGACGTAGTTAAACCAACCTAAGCCCCAGTGTAGACACCTCTAGGACAATGGAAGAATGCTTCCGTTAGCCTAGCTACTACCTCTTGGAAAGGAGAATTAACCACAGCACCGGAAGAACACCTTCCATCACTGGAGTAGGCGTCTACGATACAGTGATGCAACTGCAGCGGTTCTAGTGTAGACATACCCTGAGGGCCAGGCTACATCTCCACTACAAGGCAGGGTGTAATTCCCCCTGCTCATGAATACAAACCCATGCTAGCTCTCGTTGAGCTAGGGCAAGTATAAATAGCAGCGTAGCTGTGGGACTGTGGGTTGCAGCAGCAAAGGGTCGGCTTAGCCATGCCAAGCACATGCTCGCTGGTGTCAGGTGGGTTTGTCCCCAGCACAGCCATGCCTGTGCTGCCATTCGCCGTGCGACCATGGCTACGCTGCTGTTTGTGTTCGTGTACACAAGCCGGGGAGTCACACCTCGTAGCGCGTCGTGGAGACGTAAGACTCAGAATGGTGGCATTTCACACCCACTTTGCACTGGTGTAAATGGCTGCACAAAACGAGGGAGAATCCAGCCCCAAGAACTGAACCTGGGCCATAGAACCTGAGCTAGTTTGGCATCTCCTGATCAGGGCCCCGATTCGGCACGCATATTGTTCGCGGACAGCTTGCACGTAAAGTTAAACGTGGGTTTGTAGGACCAGGGTCAAGGTTTGTTTTAGGGTAGTGAGTTGTCAGGACGTTTCCCCTGCTGCTCCCCAGGCTGTTCCTGTCCTATAAATGGAGGACTCCGGGCTCTGGGGCTGCCATTATGGCCTCTTTCTCCAGAGCTCACAATGTACATAAAGGGCTGGATTCTCCAATGGCTTCCAGCATGGGGAGGCAGTGTGGCCTAGCAGATAGAGCACAGGATCAGGACTCAGACCTGGAGTCTAGTCCCACCTCTGCCTCTGCCACTGACCCTCTGAGCAACCTTGGGCAAGTCCCTTCACCTCTCTGGGCTTCCCTGTCTCCATCTGTAAAATGGGGATAAAGATACTGGCCTTCTTTGTAACGTGCTTTGAGATCTACTGGTGAGTGGCACTGTGTGAAAGCAAGATTTTATTATATTTCACCAGAGCACAGTGGGTGTAAAACACTGCTAGCCTGATTCCACACATAGTCCCACTTTAAACCCCTTTGCCTCTGCCAGAGCAGTGTAAAGGGGCGGGAATGTTAGGGAACGTCTACACTGGAGCTGGAAGGGGTCATTTCCAGCTCTGTGAATCGTACCCGTGCTAGCACTTGATTCAAGCTAGTGCGCTGAAAACAGAGGTGTGGCCACCCTGGCACAAGCAACGGGCAAGGTTAGCTGCCCGAGAACAGGATTGATTCCCTGAGCCAATCACAGTCAGACACGGCCCTGCACCAACCTTGCTTCCTCTGGCTTGTCATTCTCTCTCCAACTCCTTTCTTTCCTTGTCATTCCTCCATCCCTCCTGTGTTATCGCTCTCCTGGCGTCTCCCTTTTCTGATCTCCAGATGCTTTTATTCCACCCCCCTTCCCACCCCCAACTTCCCAGCCTGGTTGCTATAGTACCTCACATATCGGAAGGAGCTTCCTTGCCCACCAAATCTGCGTGATTACAGTTTACAGGGTGCTTGTGAAAGAAAGGGACACTTGCAGCTTTTTTACACGCACTGTCTTGAAGTGTCTGGGGCCTTGTACAGACTAGAATTTAAAGGGGTGATGTTAGTCTGTGTTAGCTAACACTGGCTAAGGGTCTGTCTATGCTGCAAAAAAGGGGTGTTCTTAATTTGGGTAAGCTAACTCAGGTTAAAATAGCCGTGAAGACCAGAACTGAGCAAATAATGGCTTTTTCAGTTCAGTGTCATAAGAACATAAGAACGGCCAGACTGGGTCAGACCAAAGGTCCATCCAGCCCAGTATCCTGTCTACCGACAGTGGCCACTCCCAGGTACCCCAAAGGGAATGAACAGAACAAGTAATCATCAACTGACCCATTCCCTGTCACTCATTCCCAGCTTCTGACTAACAGAGGCTAGGGACACCATTCCTGCCCATCCTGGCTAATAGCCATTGATGGACATATCCTCCATGAACTTTTCTAATTCTTTTTTGAACCCTGTTATAGTCTTGGCCTTCACAACATCCTCTGGCAAAGAGTTCCACAGGTTGACTGCGTTGTGTGAAGAAATACTTCCTTTTGTTTGTTTTAAACCTGCTGCCTATTAATTTCATTGGGCGACCCCTAGTTCTTGTGTTATGAGGAGTAAATAACACTTCCTTGTTTACTTTTTCCACACCAGTCATGATTTTATAGACCTCCATCATATCCCCCCTTAGTCGTCTCTTTTCCAAGCTGAAAAGTCCCAGTCTTATTAATCTCTTCTCATACGGAAGCCGTTCCATATCCCTAATCTTTTTTGTTGCCCTTTTCTGAAACCTTTTCCAATTCCAATATATCTTTTTTGAGATGGGGGCGACCACATCTGCACGCAGGATTCAAGATGTGGGCGTACCATGGATTTATATAGAGGCAATATGATATTTTCTGTCTTATTATCTATCCCTTTCTTAATGACTCCCAACATTCTGTTTGCTTTTTTGACTGCCGCTGCACTTTGAGTCAAACCAACATATCCTCAAAAATGTGTTACAAGTCGAGTAAAAGGATTTAGTCTGGCCTGAAACAATTTTTCATTTTGCTTCGGGTTGGTTTGGGGGTGTGTTTCACCCCTTTTTCACAATGAACTGAATTTTGAAATGAAACCCCGATTTTAAATGAAAAGTTCAAATGTTTCATTTCAAGAACAAAACGGTTTGATATTGCCAAAATAAATTGCCAGGGTTTTTTGTGTAGCGTTTTGGTGCCCTGCAAAATGCATTTTTTGGCAAATGTACTATTTACTGGGGGAGGAAATTTACCCAGTTCTAGTGAAGACACAGCAACATGACTTTTAACTTGGGAAGCAGCCTGGATTGGATGCAAGCTGATAATCCAAGTTAAAAGTTTATTTGGCCTGTCTCCATTGCTTGTTTTTAACCCAAATTAGCTAGCCCAAATTAAGAACATATCTATTTCTACAGTGTAGATTTGTTTGGAATGAGTAGTGTAGACACTCCTTTAACACATGCTAAACTGGCTGAGTTAAAACCTCTGGGCTTAACTACAGTGTGAATTATTCACAGCTCTGAGCAACATAGTGAAGTCAACCTGCGCTTTAGGTGTAGACAAAGCCTAGGTGTATGAGAAGGAGAGAAGGGTACATGTGAGTCTGGGCCCCGCAGGCCATGGGAGGCATGTGTGTCCTTCTTACAATGACAGGAGTGTTGAGAGTATGTGGTACACATGTTAGAATTCAGGTGTGCTTAACCGGGAGGGAGGGGGGATTTCTGTGTGTGTTTTCCAGAGAGACGGACAGTATGGGTCCGATTCCCATTTTCACCACTCCACCTGCAGAAAGGGGCCTTAACGTGGGCATAAATTCTGTTTGCGCTGCCAGAGCAGCGTCAAGTGGTCTTAGGCGTGGTCCATATGAGACGGGCTGTGTCTCCACTAGGAAACAGAGTGTGATGTTTACAATGAGACAGCGACCTCAAGTTAGCTGTTGCTCCAGAGACTCCAATCCCTCTTATTCTCCTACTCTAGCTGGAGCTAACTCAGGTTAGTCATCTCATAAAAACCGGAGCTTTGTGGCTGGTGAAGACAAGCCCCCTCCTTGCCCTGGTTTAACCAAAAATGCAACTTTTAAACAGGTTTAGTTGAACTGGCACAGATAGACCCTAGCGTGGATGATATTATTTCAGTTTAGCTCAAGTCAATTTAGGAAGACGTTTAAGCTAAACTGAAATATCCGTTGCCACACGGGGGTTTAAACATTGATTTTTAAGTTAAACCAGTTCAGCTTTCTCATGTAGACAAGGCCTTGGGCTCTTATGCCTCTTTCTCCTATTTTCTTCATGTTTTCTGGCTCCTTTGCTCCTCCCCCATTTATCTTCTCCCTGCCCAGTACTCCTCTGTTCCCTTCTCCCTCCATTTCTCTCTTCCACCCGCTGTCTGTGCAGCCATCCCCTCTGTGTGTGTCCTCGTATCCCTCCACGCCTCTCCATCTCTCTGTCCCCACGTCTCCTGTCTCCTCCACCTGTCCCATTTCCCTGATGTGTGCATATGCCAAGCAGAATCTGTTCACCTGCAGACAGTGGCTCCGGGGATGGCTTGAGCCCGCCCTCCCTGAGACAGGATGCATCCAGCCAAGCCACTTGCGATTAGCCCATCAGCAGAATGAGTGATATCTGCATGGTGTCTGGGGGAGACCTGGGGCTCCCCGTCCTGCTTTGCAAGGCTCCAGAGACTCCATCTCTCCAGGTCCCCCCATCTCTAGCTGGAGCGATATAACACCAGCAGGAGCCAGGGGATTTGTTCCAGATCAGCTGCCCAGCTCCAGCAATGCCCTGAGCTGCCTTGTGCCTTGACAGGCTGTGGCAGAACTTCAGTTTCAAAGGTTAAAGCATCAAACCACAGTTCTTAACAGCTGCCAAACAAATGTGCTCGGAAGTCCTGGGCCAGATTTTGCTCCTGTTACACCTGTGCAAGTAAATCCAGTGGATTTCATTGCTATCCTCAGGGACCTGATTCTCCGCACCTGGACTCAATTCTCCATTGGGCCGGCGCAGAGCTGGTTGCTTACGCAGAGCACTATGAACTCCGCCGAGCAGAGACTCCAGCACTTGTGCAGTCGTTCACACCAATGCAAAGTGGTATCAAACCGCTATCAGAACGGAACAGTCGCTTTTTTTTTACTCTCGCTTTGTGCTGGGGCAAAAGACCGCACATGGTACATGAGAACAAGGTCCTGGTTGGAACGGGCCATAGAAATGCAAAGCGTCTCTATTATTAGGTTCAGTAATTCACAAGGGGGGGGAGGGTTACCACAAGGAAACCATGGGCCTAATTTCCTTCTTGCTTACCCCAGGGGGCAGACTTGGGCAGAATCTTTCCTGATTTACACCCATCCAGCCCCACTAGGGCATGGTTGTCTGTTACACTAAAGCCCCTTTACACTACTCTGGCCTTAAACTGGGTGGGAATTACACGCTGCACTGCTAGAGTGGTGTAAACGGGGCTTAGTGTAGGTGAGATTCGGCCCCCTAATGCTTCGCTGTCGTCCCTCGCGAGGGACTGTAGCGATGAGTAATGAGCCCAAGTCCCAAGCGCATTGAGGGGCAGGCACCGGGTGTGGGAGTGGGAACCGGGCCGGACTCTCCTCCGCGTGCAGGGTGGACGATGCTCCCTGGAAGCCTGGAGGGCCAGGCTCTGCAGCCAACGTGGAATGGCCCTGGCACAGCGAGATCCTCGCAAGGGCACATGCGGACAGCTTAGCGGGTGTCCGACAGACTCCATCGGGTGCATTCTGTCACGGGGAGCGGACGGGGCGTCTCCTCAATGCCCCGCGCGCCGAATCGCTGGGATCTGGCGAAACAGGTTTTAAAAAAACCAAACGCCAACGTCGCTCAGTAAATAAGGGACGTGCAGGTGGCGGCATCTTCAGAGCTGCGGCTTTGGGCACTGGCCGGGCAGAGACGGCCAGGCTGTGTCAGCCATTCCTTAGAGAGGGCTGTGTGGAGAGATCAGTTCCTCGGGATGTGAGAGCTGGTAGCACCGAGGAAAAAACGAGGTTATTTCCTCTTGGTTTCATAGCAACTCTCTCCTTGATGCGCCTAATGATGATTTCTAAACAGGGCGCGCTCCCCCTCAGGGCAGCAACCGAGACTGATTGGACCCTTTGGAATGGAATTAGCATCCTGTAGTCGCGCAAAGTGCACAATGCAACTGGGGGCAGGGCAAGGAGTTGCTTTGTCTCCCTGGGCGCCCTTGCTTCTCTATGGCGGCATCGGCCTCAGCTGGGGGCCTTCGCACAGATGCCTCCCGGCACAGGAGCATGCAGGGGGGATGTGCAGAATCCCAGGGAGGTGAGATCTCGCCACCTCCTGCAAACCCCAGGCAGATGACGGGTCGCCTCAATGCATGGCTTTATGTACGCGGTTTTGGGGATGTCTGAAAATGCTACCAAGGGCCCCGTTCCTCGTGCTTTCAGTGCCCAGGGCATCCCTTAAAACTTATCCCCAGTGCAATTTAAAATAACCCACCCTCAGTAAGCAACTTACAAATTCAAGTCCCCCTCCCCCGGGACAATCCTCTCCCTCCTCAGATGGCTGGGGGGAAAGATGCACCTTGCCACATGGCCCCAAAATGAGCAGGTTCCAGCTGTTTCAGACCCAGGCGTGGAGTGAACTGCAAAGCTGTAGGGCCCCCACAGAGAGCCTCTGGCTCAGCACTGACAGCTGTTACCTACCACTCAGCAAAAGGGGGCTAGGTCAGTGGTTTAAGCATTGGCCTGTTAAACCCAGGGTTATGAGTTCAATCCTTGAGGGAGCCACTTAGGGATCTAGGGCAAAATCAGTACTTGGTCCCGCTAGTGAAGGCAGGGGGCTGGACTCAATGACCTTTCAGGGCCCCTTCCAGTTCTATGAGATAGGTATATCCCCATACATTAAAGGGTCCACAATATTTGACTTGCATTATTCACCCAGGAAAGGGGGTGGCAGAGGATAAAAATGCCTGCTGATCCAGATAAGAGACAGCCCTGCTCAAATTAACCAGCAATCCCATATTTAATAGATTATAAGAAGTGATTAAAGAATCTCTTTGTGGCTATTGGATGCAGCATGTTTGGGGGGGCATATTCTATATAGGTTTTTATATCACGCTCATTAGCATTGTATCAGAGCTCCTCGGATTCTCGGGCGAATGTCCATGCATCGTGCTGCACGCTTCCTGTCTGTGCTTGTCTGAATGCATTTGCAGTGTTGCCCACGTCGAGTCAGGCCCCCAAAATGATGAAACTGGCTTAAAAAGCACAAGTGTTTTAAAAACAATGATGAATCTGGAATCTTTTTATTTGCTGTCTGTTTTCTGGCTTCATTTGCAAGCTTTTCTCTGCAACCACAAGAGCTGGAGACTTACGATTTATTTTGTAAATGAAAGCTGAGATTCTTACGCAATCTCCTGATTCCAGAACCTGGGACACTAAGAAAAAGGTCAAATATCATGATACCGCCGTGAGAGTTGGCAATGCTGCATTGTATGGTTGCATGGGTTCATGACTTGTTTGGGGGTGAAAGTTTTCATGCTTTGTCTAATCCCAGAGCTGAGTTATTCTGGAAAGAATGAGTCAAAGGCCATCAACTTGTTTATGAAGATGGAGGGCCAGATTTCCCTGAAGTGCCAGTAAGGAAGATGAGGGTTCACCCCAACCCACCGTCAGCTGAGAACAATGGGAGGTCTTGAACACTCTGCTTTTTTGAAAATCCAACCATGACGCAAGCACTCACACATTGGGACCGATACTTGGATCCCTTTGCACCACTTCGGAGGTGAAAGCTTGGACCTCCTGAAGGGAATGGGAGTTTTGCCGTTGACTTTAATGGGCCCAGGATTTCAACCTGACAGTGTAAAATTGCCTCAAAGCGGGTGTTAGTGTAAGAGTAATTGTCAAAGCAGCGTCAAGGGGGCTTAGCATAACTGAGCAGTAGGCCCACTGCGTTCATTGCAACATACGGATCTAGTTTATTTTTCTTTTAAATAAAGCTTTTTTAAAAAAAAAAAATTCTTTGGAAAACAACTGCATAGCAGGTTTTGCACTTGCAAACTGTACAATTTCCACCAAGTGTAGAGCAATGACATTATTTGCAGGACTCAGGAATGACATGAGCACGTGGGGATGGGGCCGGATTCTGTTCTTTGTTATGCCAGGGAGGAATCCTATTGAAGCCAATGGCGTCAGTCTGGATTAACGTGAGGATGAACGCTGAATGTGGTTTGACTATGTAGGTTACTAGGAGTGTCTTTAGCTTTTGCATTTCCTGACTTCAGAGCATTTAATTTGTAATCAGAGCATTGTATTACTATACAGGTTATACATGAGTCTCCTTTCCACCACCACTCTAGAAAACCCCACTTTCAGGCCCTGTTACATGACTAGAATGGTGTAAACTGGCTTTAGTGTGAAGGAGAATCAGGGCCTTTTGTAGATTTGGGCATCTAACCCCCTTATGTGCTTTTAAAAAAAAACAACAGTGGTGTATTTAAGTATATATGTGCATGTAGCCAGAGTGTGCCTGGGTCTGTGTATGTTTTGTGTGCATTTGGCATGTGTTTTTGTGCACACAAGTGTTTGGGTCTGCATAAGCGTATGTATGTGTGATTATGCTAGTCTGGATGTAGATTTTACAGTGTGCAGGTGTGGGCCCGTTTGTGTGTGTTGGCACAATTCTGTGCGTATCTGTACATATCTAGTCCTTGAATCTGAGTGCATGATTATGTCTCCATATGCACTCACACACAGGGAAAAAACGTAGAGCTGTTCTGAACTAGTCCAATTGGCGTTGCCAAGAGGTCGCTTCTCAGCACTGGCAGGGACGAGAGAAGTTGATCTACCCAGTGACCAGGTTGAACTTTCTGAGTTGCTTCAATGCCTGTGACTGAGTATTTCTGTTCATTAATTAAGCCCAGAAAATTAGAAACTGCCCTAAATATAGCTGTCCAATCAGACCGCACTACAGATGGAAAACATTGTTCTAAAGAGCTCTGCAGTCTTGCCCACCCACTCAGAAAGGAAAACAAAAGAGAGAGAGAAATTCAGATGTAAGCTACACTTCCCAAGTGTGTGATTGAGGATTAGGGAACCTAGAGCCTGGGAGAAGAAAAAATGCGCTTTACAAAGGAGTGAGATATTAGTAAAGTGGTTGATCTCCTTTTTCCAGCCACGCCAGGGGGGGCCTGATTGACTGCAGGTTAAAGTGCTAGGTTTCGCTGATGGAATCCCATTCTTTGCCAAGAGAGAGAAATCTTCACCTCTCTCATACGGCATTAACATGTGATCTCGATTACCAAATCACGTGCCTGCCGCCTGCTACGGAGGGTCTTTTGGGTAACTGGCATGAAGTCAGATCACCTGGACTTTATTAACAATCTTTCCCATCACCTTGGGACAGGACAATAGAAACTGGAGCTGGTCCAAAAACAATGCTAAGAGAGAAAGATCCTTGATGTCCTATCTAGTTGAGAGAGGACCACTGAAGTGTTATCCATGGCATAGATAGATAGATCAGTTGCTGCTACCCAATACAGTCCATTTGCCCCCAGGCTGTTTTCCTACAGTCTATTCGCTAGAATTTTGTCCAATCTAACTTTTAATAATTCCAGGCAAAGACTCACATCGCTTTCCCAGGCAGATTATTCCAGGGGATCAGTTATACACTGAAACATCCACTTGGAAAGATACTTGCCAAAAGCAAATTTCAGATTTGATTGCAATATTTCCAATTTATGTTGTGAGCCAGCCAATCAGGGAAGAGGAAAAATACCATGTAATTTATAGCATAGATAATTCTCTATGAAATTAAAGGATGCTGTTTAAAAAAACCTATTGAAATATGATCCTTTCCTATTAATTTTTATATGACATTTCCTTAAAGGGGTGTCTGATTCAAAACCGATGGAATTACACCAAGGATAGATTGGGCCATTGGGTTTGCACAGGAGTAAGTGGGAGCAGAATCTGCCCCATACCGTTTCATGCTTCACACTAGCTGTTCTCCTTGGTAATAGAATTACAAATGCAGCCTCTGCAGAAGTATGTTTCTGACCTTTTAACCCCGATACAGCTGGAGATGGCAGGTTTTTGTGCATCACCACCCCACACTGCACATTAGCCACTGGCCCCTCGGGAGCAAGACCATTCCCATCAGAGACAGCCACAGCTTTGTTAGAAGCTAAATCACCTGGCTTCTGCTCTGTAGGAGGTGTCAATAGGTTACTGACTCTCTGCAGATGACATGGTTCTGCCTCATTATCTGCCCCCTTCAGCAGTTCACATTGTGTAAGATCTTTTGTTTTTCACCATTCCTTTCTCCTGTTCTGACGGCATCACTTGATCCCAGTGGAGGTAAAGGCCCAGATTCTGATCTCTGGGACATTGATTTCCGTGGAGTGACTCCAGATTTACAATGCTGTATGTCAGAGCAACAGGATCTGGCCCAAGGTTTTTCCAGTTTTGTCGTCGTATATTTCATTCCAGCTTAGTGGGTTTCAATTTATATATGGCCCAAATCCGGCATTGGCTTAAGCAGGTGCAACGCCCATTGACTTCAATTGCACACACGACCCACCAGTGCAATGACTGGGATGCAGAGAGAGAGACAGAGATTCTGACAGAGCAGCAAAGTTTGCACTTTGCCTGGATCACAAACTCTGTTCCAGCCTTATGGAGGCAGGATTCCGGCAGACTAATCCAGGAGGCAAGATCGTTCAGCAATATGGGAAAAGCCAGGTGGCTATGGTACCCGGATGTCTACTGTCAACCCCTCAGGTTGAGAACCTATGGCTCGGGCTCTAGTGTTTCACAGTTGTCCAAGAGGAATATGGAGGCCTTGGAGAGGCCACTCTGATGTCTTACAAGAGAACTGGAGCTGCTAAGCAGGAATGGTTCCTAGGAATAAAAAAACCCTCTGTCTGTCTGTGGTAGCAGGTCACCTGTGTTATAAAATGAGCAGTGCTGGCATCAAAGAAGGATTCAACCTGAGAACTGATGTTACCCCTAAAGGAAAGGTCCTTCTAGTGCAGGGGTCGGCAACCTTTCAGAAGTGGTGTGCCGAGTCTTCATTTATCACTCTAATTTAAGGTTTCGAGGGCCAGTAATACATTTTAACGTTTTTAGAAGGTCTCTTTCTATAAGTCTATAATATATAACTAAACGATTGTTGTATGTAAAGTAAATAAGGTTTTTAAAATGTTTAAGAAGCTTCATTTAAAATTAAATTAAAATGCAGAGCCCCCTGCACCGGTGGCCAGGACCCGGGCAGTGTGAGTGCCACTGAAAATCAGCTTGCGTGCCGCCTTCGACACACGTGCCATAGGTTGCCTACGCCTGTTCTAGTGGTTGATGCTTCATGGCTGGACTTTGGGCAGTGCAACTAGTTGAGGGGGAAGCTTGGTCCAGTGGTTAGGGTGCTAGCCTGGCCCTCTAGAAGACCTTGGTTTGATTCCTTTCTCTACCACAAATGTAGACTGGGTGACTTTTGCCAGGTCATTTAGGCCCAGACCCTCAAAGGTGTTTAAGCTCCTAACCTCAGTCAATGGAAATTAAGAGTCTAAATACATCGGAGGGAGTGGGCCTTAATCTCTCAGTTCACAGACAGCACAAGGGCATTTCCCTACTTCACATGAGTGCAGGAAGGATACATGCGTTAATTATCGGGAGCACACCGGTGCAAGGGTAATGGAAGCCAGAGAAGGACCTGAGACTGATGGGCCGCCATTCCCCACACTGAGGAAAAGGAAAGACAGGTGGGTTAACTACTTTCCTCTGGGGCAAATCCTCCATCCTCACTTAAGCAAAGTCAATGGGCCCAAATCTAAGCAGCTCCCTCCTGCTAACTTCACTGGAGTGCCCCCACCTTTACTCTGCTATAACAAAAGCAGAGTTTCTCTTTCTCTCGTGTTTCTCTGGTTCAGCAGCCCCGGTTAGTATCTTGCCCTGCTGAGATGTTACTGACATGGCCCATTTGGCATTATGAGCCTATCTGTCTCTTCCTCTTTTTGGCTGCCAGGACCCGCGAGAAGAAAGACGAGCGTGGGGGAATGGATGAGTGACACCCATAAAGACAGGCCTGTTAGCTTTGGGTGCTTAAGTGCTGATGCCGGGAGTGAGTCAGCTACTAGGTGCCAGGAGTATTTTAGTGGCTCAGTTAGCAGCCACTGCAGAAGGTGAAATGACTAATGACTAATCTCACCCAGCTATTCCAGCCAGTTTTGTTCTCGTTTCATTCAGACAAAAAGACTCCGCTGCGGCCTATGCTGGACAGCGAGGCGTGATTATAATAATCATAATAAGAGTAATGCAGAAAACTCCTACCCTGGCAGCTTGTTCCGAGAGCGCTTGCCCCACGCGGCAGAGCCACCTCATTGTTCGCCGTCTCTGCGCAGCCCTCGGGGCTCCTACCCACGAGACAGCCCCGCACAAAGGAGAGATGAAGGGCAAACGGTTGATGCTTAATAAGGCTTCAGAAGAAAACTGAGGCTGGGAGAACTTCCAAGTTCTGGGAGGGCCTCCAGCCACAGAAGCAGAGGGGAGTGTTAGCATATCACTGGAGGGGTTACACACAGCACAGGATCGGGCCCTGGAAATGCATGGGCTCTGAGTGAGGAAGGGAAAGAGAGAGACAGAGGAAGCCGTCACTAAACAGTGGGAGAGGGACGCCAAAGAAGAAACAGCTAGGGAGAGAGAGTGGTATGGGCATGGAGATAGACAGGAAATGGGCAGAGAGAAGACAGACGGAGACATTGGGGAAGATGGATGGATAGATACAAGGTAAATAGAACAAACAGAGAGACTCCTAGCACTGTTTCCACCTCCCTTCCCTGTTAACGCCTGAGATGGTGCTGGTGGCAGGTTCACTGCCCATGGGGTCACAGGAGGGATGGATGTACACAGGATCTGCTCCCCAGTTCCAGTGGAAATCCAGATTACTTCCTTGGGTCCATGGCGCTAAGGCCACACTTCCTGGCTTTTCTTGCCCTCAGGTTTGGCGTGTCAGGCAGCCAATGGCAGCACAGTACAAAGAAGGAGGCGCTTCGGGGCCCTTGTAGGGATAGTAGTCTGCCATCAAGGGCAGTGGCACCTAGTGGTCAGCTCACCCAGCCACCTGGCATGGTCTTTAAGAGTTCAGCAAGGTCCAGCAGACACACAGAGAGGCTTAAGGATCCTGGGAATGAAGAGCGCGTGGGGAAGCCCTCTACATTTAAGGGACTGAAACCTTGCAGAGACGGGGAGGCCAGGCTCCCCTCTCACCCAACCAACTGGGAAGGAGTCGGGAGAAGGGAATCAGCAAAAAGGCTGCCTCCCTCCTCAGAGCTGGCAGACACTAGTGGGAGAAGGCTGGCCTGGTCAACCCTGCATAGGGGAAGGCTAATCTGAAAGGGCGTTCAGCTGAAGGGAACTGGCAAAAGTCTGGTAGCTGACATAAGTCACAACCCCAGCTCCAGGGGGAACTCCTGCTCGAAGCAGGAGAAGACTGATTAGCCTACGGCAAAGAGGCCTGAGAGGGGATCCTAGCTCCAGAGCAAGGGATGAGGGAGAACGGATCGGACAGTCTACCCTAAAGCAAGAACCAGTCCCGCTCCAGGAAGAGGGCTGAGGAGGGGAAACTCCTTCTCGGCGGAGGGAAAGGCTGACTAGTCCCAGGCAAGAGACACAAGAATCACCCATCACAGCCCAGCGGCCGGGAGTGCTTTGAGGAGGTACCAGTGTTCAGGCTGACAAAGAAGACGTGGTGAGGAGCCGTAGATCCCAGGTGGAGATAGTAGAATCCAGAGACCTGGGGAAAGATGCTGACAAGTTGGACAAAGGAGGGAGCAGCTCTGGGAACATGGTGGAGGGATTGAAGGAGCAGTCCCGACCTGCCTACACAGGGTCCCTAGGCTGGAACCCAGAGGAGAGGTTAACTCAATGAGGTTAAAAGGGAGGTGGGAGTGGCTCTTTGGGGAGAGAGGATCTATGGTGTGGGCTGAGCAGTCTGCAGGGAGGAGCCCTAGGAGCTGCTAAGATTGGAGAGAAGGCCTGGGTTCCCCTACCTCTCCCCCGGACCAAGCACAGGTGTCAAGAGTAAAAGAAGCCAAACATGGTAAGTGCCAGCTAAAGGTTGGGAGATAGGTCTGCAGGGCATTAGAGTTGGAGTTTCCTGTTTTCTGGGTAGGTTTTTTTCTGTTAATCCCCTGAAGGGAAATGGACGGAGCAGTGACCTGGCCAGTGAGGTAGGCCTTGTACAATGACAGACTGTTGTGGCATCAAAAAAACTGAGCGGGGGCGCTCGACTGAAAGAACCACAGCCATGCGGCAGCAGGCTGCTTAGGAGATTCACCTGCAATAATGACACCAAAACCCTTGCAACGAAACACACACACGCAGCGTAACGCTTTCTAACCTTCTGGCTTTATCTTAAACAACGCAACATTAATGGGCCTACGAGAAAAATCTTGTGGTGGGGGAGTGCCCCCCCCCCCCTTTTACAAAGCACCGTGTCCCCTTCCCCACTGTCCCAGTCCTGCTTCACTCACTAGCAAAGACTATGTCATGGCCTCACCCTTTCCCTGTTGAGTTTCCAGTGCCACTCCTGGAGCTGCTGATCCCCCCAGTCCTTGCACAGCAAGAACACAGGAAGAAAGGTTTGTCAACCACAACGGAGGGGAGATTCCTATTACCATCTTTCCCATGCCCTGTGCATACTTGCTAGTCTGGACACAGTCCTGTCATTCCTAGGCAATTCCCCCGAGCATAGCACATGATACATCTGGCTTTATTTGCCTGAAACGCTCCATTCCATTAGCAGGTGTGGATCCCACTGAGAAAGAGTTAGTGGGTTTTTGCTCACTCAATGAGGTTAAAAGGGAGGTGGGAGTGGCTCTTTGGGGAGAGAGGATCTATGGTGTGGGCTGAGCAGTCTGCAGGGAGGAGCCCTAGGAGCTGCTAAGATTGGAGAGAAGGCTTGAGCTGGACTTTGCTATGTTATTGTTGATAAAGAGTTGGACTCGGTTACATACGGTGTGGACTGCGTTTGGAGAGCAGGTTGGGAAAGGCGCCTGTTCACAGCATCCCACTCAGCTGTTCCACATTTAGAGTGCTCGATATTTCTCATGTAGGCTCAGCTTCCCCTGCCTAAACTTTCTCAATTTATTCGCTGCATATTAGCAGGTAAACTCCAGTCCTGCTGAACGACTGAGGGGAAAAATCACTCTGATGGCTGCAGATGTAAATGTCCCTCTCGGAAATGAAACTGAAGAGAAATCAGATGATTTGTTATTTCCCCGACAAATGTAACAAGTTGCTTTCAGCATCAGGCAAAACAGCACTGTCTGGGTCCACACCAGCTGAATTTCCTCAGAACCTGTGCTGGAGCTGAATTTGATCACCAATGGCCATTGTCCTGTTTGGAAGCTAAAAACAAACATGGACATTTTGCAGCATTTGCAAGGGCTAGAATGTCCCTGCCTCTGCTGATATGGAATGGTGATGCTGGGCCAAATTTGGCGGACAATTACACTGATGCAACTCTGGTGACTTCAAGGGAGCTATCGTGATGTAACCAAGAGCAGAATTCAGCCCTTTTTTTCCCCTCCTAAGGCAGAATTCGGGTCATAATGTTCATGATAAGGCAAAGTACCAATGACACAGCTGAAAAACATCAGAGGGGCAGAAAGCTATTCAAGTTTCCCTAGGCTTCCGTCATGGCATACCCCTATCTTGGGCTGAGTTGTTATATTCTATCCATCTTTAGCTGCTTTTTGTGTTAGCTGATGCTGAGAAAATGTTGATGTGTAAGAATCCAGTGCAAACACTTAGCACTCCTCTGCCGCCAGCATGATCTGCATTTGTATTCTCCCCAGTCCTGCAACACTTTCAAAATGTTTTGTTAAGTTAATTTGTAGCTGCAGCCACTTGTGAATTTTTTTTTCCAATTATTTGATCTGTAACTGAACTAACATGAAGAGGAACTATTGTTCTTGGACAATATTCTCCAGGAGCAGAGGGTCTCTCATGTGTTTAATGTGTGCCCAGCCTGTAACCCAGAATGAAGTCCCACAGCTGCCCACAATGATACTGTCAAAATACCAGGACAATCAAAAGAATTTCCACACCAGCAAAACGATCAAACCAGTCCCTGGGGGATCATTACAGCGGGGCTGCCTACTGGCATAGGAATGCAGTTATTGCCATACAGGATCAGATCAGTAGCCCATATAGACTGGTATCCAGTGGGTATGTCCACACGGCAATCAGAGGTGTGACGGCTGCATGTGTAGACATACCCGAGTTAGCTTTAATCCAGTTATCTCAAATCACAATAACAGTGAAGCATTGACTGTACATACCAGCCTGGAATCCAGGGTATGTACCCAAGCAGCTAGCCCATGCTACCACCTGTGCTGCTTCACTGCTATTGTTACTCAAGCTAGATACACTGAGCTAGCTTTGATCTATCGACAGGTGCTGCAGTCACACCTCTAATTGCAGCGCAGACTCTCCCTGTGTCTGAGTGCCCAGCGTCAATTGCTTGAGAGGAAGGTGCAAGAAACCTACTCCCCAGTGGACAGCTATGGAATAATCTATCCTGAGTTGAAAATTTCTTCCTTCACCCTGTTAGTGATTGGCTTCTGCCCTGAAGCAGGAGGGTTTATATCAGGGGTAGGCAACTGATGGCACTCACACTGCCCGGGTCCTGGCCACCGGTCCGGGGGGCTCTGCATTTTAATTTAATTTTAAATGAAGCTTCTTAAACATTTTAAAAACCTTATTTACTTTACATACAACAATCGTTTAGTTCTATATTATAGACTTAGAGAAAGAGACCTTCTAAAAACGTTAAAATGTATGACTGGCACGCGAAACCTTAAATTAGAGTGAATAAATGAAGACTCGGCACACCACTTCTGAAAGGTTGCCGACCCCTGGTTTATATCCTTCATTTATATTTCACCCTGTCTAACGTAGCTGTGGATGTTATCACTTGCCATTTAGAGCTCCATTCCTTTCTCTAAATCCTCTCAAGCTCCTGGCTTCAATGATATCCTGCAGCAGTGAGTTCCACGGGTTATTTCTGTGGCGGTGGAAAAAGCATTGCCTTACATCACTTTGAAATAAGTTGCGGTACCAGACTTCTGCTGTGCCATTACATGCTGCACTGTCCCCTTTCCATCAGGGCTCCGAGATCTGCAGATGAAGGGGACAACATAAATGCAAAGTTTTGTGATCAGGCTTGTTCCTGAAGTTCCTGATCCTACAAGTTGCTCCACTCCTCTTGAAATCAGGGGGACGTTCAGCACTCCGGAGGAGGGCACGGGGTCAGCATTATCGCCCGTGGGAACTCCGAGGGAGTTGCTAAAGGGCGAGGCCAGGAAAAGTCATTCCTTCCCACCCATCTGGCTGCACAGCCCCGGCCGGCTGCTGGGAGGGATGTTACTTAGGCTATTCTTGCTACTGAAAGACTCTGAGCCTAGTCTGGTGTTCGCAAGGTCAATGAGAGACGCTCATTGACTTCAGTAGGCGTTGGATCTAGCTCTTAATGCACAAGCTTAGGAACCAGTCTAGCAACTTGATCGCACAGGCGCATAGGGTGTAGCCCCACAGAGTTCCATTGACCAGGGTTCACCCGTAGGGATCAGCTGGCAGGAGCAGGGTGTTGGCTTGCATTTGCATTCTTATCACCCACCTGCACACCAGGCGCTTGAGCAGATGATGTAGCCCCAAGTTAGCAGGAGCGGATTTACCATTAGAATCTATACGAGGCTGAGCTGGTTGGGAAATCCGGGACTCGGCCCGTCTAAAACAACACTTGCCTGGAACTTACCACTCAGTGCTTTTGGGACATACGGAGCTATTCAGTATATTAGGTGTTCCATTGATAGAGAAAGGGAAAGATGACATTTGGGGCAATTCTTCGCTTGTGTTCTGTTTTATTCTGTGCAAGGAATGAAATCGCCTTTTCACTGAATTTTGTACGAATATGGATCTCGTTATGGATTAGGAAGCACGCTGTATCAGCTGTCTAGTTCTGTTCAGCTACTCAGAGCCCTGTGTGGCCATGCCTTCTGTTCCCACCCAGGGCCGACGAGGGGGGGGGGGGGAAGCCGGTACAAATTACCGGGGCCCGGCAGTCCGGAAAGGGGCCCAGGGCCCGGCTTCGTCAGCCCTGTTTAGCTGGTCCACCCTTGCTGGGAGGCCCGAAAAAAAATTTTCACCGGGGCCCAAACCCGCTCTCGGCGGCCCTGTTCCCACCTACCCTACACAACTCCGCTACAGGGCTTTAAGTCTTTGCATTGGCCCTCTTTACCTGTGTATCTTGCATCTTAGCATTTTGATAGTGCCACGGGTACCACAGACAAACTGTGCTAAGCAAATAATCCCGCCCCCCCCCCGAAAGCTTTCACGCTCAATGCACCGGCAGGTCCAATGCCACACAAAACAAACAGCACTCACTATGAAAGGAGAGATGGTCTCGTGGTTGAGGCTGGGCTGGATTGGGAGTCAGACGAGCTGGCTTCAATTTCAGGCTCTGCCAGAGGTGACCCTGGATGAAAATTTTCAAAAGCGACTAGCAGTTTTGAGTGCCTACCTTAAAACACCTTCAAGGATGCTGATTTTCACAGGGCCAGTGCTAGGCCCCTTCCAAAAAGCAGGCCCTTTCAAGGCATCTCCTGTAGGGCCTCCAAAATCACGCGTTACCTTTGAAAATCTTGGCCTGAGTCTCTGAGCCTCAGTTTCCCATCTGTAAAATGGGGAGTAGTGATCCTGCCTTGGTCTGGCTTGTCTATTTCAACTGTGAACTCTGCAGGGCAGGGCACTCTCTCACTCTCTGTATGCCGGGTGCAAAGGGGAATCTAGGCACTGCCACAATATGAAGAGTGGCATGTCCCTGAAAGTGCTGGCTGAACAGCCTGGGACACCGAAGGGGCCAGCTGGAGCTATGCAGCTCTAAACCAGCTGAGCATCTGGCCCGAGGCCTGTCTGGATCCCTAGAACAGGGGTTGCTTGTACTACTAATTACCCCCCATCTCCCTCCACTTCTGTGCCTCAGTAGCCTAGGGAATTTTTCAAAGAAGGGTCCGATCCCGGTAGCTAAAATCAGGGCCGGTGCTACCATTAAGGCAAACTAGGCGGTTGCCTAGGGCGCCAAGATTTGGGGGTGTCAAAAAGTAGTGCCCTCAATTTATTTTTACAGCGTTCCTGGGCTGGGCTGGGCTACCAGCGGTGCGCTGACACGTGCGGCTCAGACTCCCTCTCCCAGCGCAGCGGCCGCTCCACTTCTCCCACCTCCCAGGCTTGCGGTGCCAATCAGTTTGGCGCCGCAAGCCTGGGAGGGGAGGAGAATTAGAGCGGGGGCGGCGTGCTCGGGGAGGAGGCGGAGCAGAGGTGAGCTGGGGTGGGGAGCTGCCGCACGGCTCCCCGGGGGGGGGAGCTGCCGCGGGGGGGGGCGGCGGAGGGGGGGGGGGGGGGGGGGGGGGCGGCTGCGGGGCTGGGGGGGGGAGGCGCAAGGTGGAAGTTTTGCCTAGGGCGTGAAACTTCCTTGCACCGGGCCTGGCTAAAATGCTTCACGAAGCCCGAGATTATTTGGAGAGTTTCCCATTCCACAGCCTAACAGAAGCTCTGCAGTGACTCTTTCTCAGTGGAAGAGGCAAAACATAACACAGAGGCCCAGGTCTGGTTTCTTTGAGCTTCCGCCTGGGGGTTGTGCGTAGCAATGTCTCCTCGAGGGCTCCGCGCAGCCACATCAAACATGAATTAGCCGTTTGTTTGAACAGGGTCGCGGTTTTAATTTTTCTTTGTCAATATCAATGTGTCCTTTGCATTTGTGCAGCTCTGGGTGGCGGCTGGATTGCAGCCCTCCAATTTCCCATCATTTCCGCTGATGCTGTTTTCATTAGAATCTCTATTAACTTTCCCTCCCCCTCCTTCCCCATCAGCATGATTCTAGATACATTTATTCCTTTACCAGCTTTCCAAAGGGGGGCAGGGGAAGGAAAGGTTAAAAGATATAATTTCCTGCTCTTATTTCTCCTCCGTTCAAAGCTGTTTTGCATAATAGGCCATCTCCTCTCTGCCCTTCTGATACAGGGTGGTGCACAGTGTGTTTCCTTGTATTATGATGTGTGCTGGTCCCAGGATGGGGATTCACCCCTAGGAGAAACCAAGCACTGATTCCACCTGTGCTATCACCCTGCACCGCTGCAACCTTCTCCCCTGGCTCAGAGTCAGACTGAGATGGAACTGAGAATGGAAATGGCTGCAAGAGCCGGAGACCTGTCTACACTAGGACCCCACCTCTGCTAACACTGGTGCAGCAGAACCGGTGGTAGCAATGGTGGGAATTTAGGGCCTGATTTGACCATTGAGTTCAAAGGGCTCCAGATCAGACCCTTATTAGAAAAATATTCCTTGGGGCCTAGAACAAGACTGAAGCACCATACAGGAAGGAGATATAGGGACAGCCGCACAATGCATACAGAGGGCTTAGGCCACATCCTTGGCTGGTGTAAATCAGCATAAATCCATGAGAGTCAATCTCTGGCATTTTACACCAGTTGGGTATCTGACCCAAGGCTGACTCTCTTGCACCAGCATCACATTTACTAGCCCGGAATAAGCGCGTTTACACGATGGGGTTTTATTGATATAATGACAGCAGTTTAAACGCACACCTAATACTGAAAAAATTGCCTATATAGGCAGGACCTAAGGCCAAGGTTTTCAAAAAAACTGAGTGATTTTAAGGCTTCTCTGGTTGGGCCCTCAAAAGCTCACACACACAGACACACACACCTTGCACCCAATCACTAGGTCACTGCTAAAAATATTGGTCCTAAAATTCCATAATTAAAAATAAATAAAAACCCCACTTATCCCCCCCTCACTCCCCACAGCCTATTCTAGGTGGATGGTGTCTATGTATCCAACAGCTGCCAGGAGAGATAACAGGGGAAATAATGTCAAGATTGTCACCTGTTGAAAACACACACACACACACACACACACACACACACACACACACACACACACGTCTTTTCTCCCCCCCACCCCCAAATGATACAGGGTTATTTGCAATGCAGGATGCAGGAGAGTGGACAAAGCAGAATGTTCAGTTTCCTTCAAGTGTTCCAGAGATTCCCAATGAAACGCAAGACCCCTTGTTGTAAATGCTCTGGGTCAGGGAAATAGTCCCTAATTTATAAGTCTGGTATTTGCCTCCCTGTTGTATTTTGCGTTTGGTCTCTGTGCCTCCTGTTGTTGTTTCCACTGGTGCAATCAGATTGCAAAATAGGTGTCAAACGCCTGATCTAGCAGCATTTTACATCTGCTTTGCACATGTTTGCACAACACAGGAGAATGGAGAAGCTGTCCCAGGAATGCTGCATTCTCATGGGGATCCCAGGCCAGGGATTAGCTGTAGAAATACATGTTGCTTGTGGCTACCTGTGCTCAAGCAGAAGAACAATGCAATGGTGGAATTTAAGAAACTTCCACATGGGGCCCAATTTTGGGGCTGCAGTTGGAAGCTTGTAAAGGGTCCTTTCTGCCTGGATTTACAGGGAGTTGATGATCTGATTGCATCAGCTAAGGAGGGGGAGCTGTGAACAGCGCTGCTTTTCCAAGTCAGAGAGAAGATGGGGAGCCAGGCTCCCCTCTGCTTCTTCCTTGATTCCCGTCCCCGTCCCATGTTAAGCCTCCAGCGCCTGGATTCGGCCAAGAATCCTCCACCGAGTATGGGGATCTGGGATGTGTGGCTGGAGAGGACGTGGAGGGGGGGCACATCACTCTCCTCCATACCCGATGGAAAGCAGCCAAAATGTCAGTGCAGCCTAAAATGTATTAACATTTTGCAACCTCCATCCATGCTGGGGAAACACGCTCCCCCCTTAAAGGGGTTGCTGGGACCTCTTGTGCACCCTCAGAGAGCCAGAGGGGAGGAGCCGTGGGCTGGCAGGAAGGTCCATGCCTCTGTGATTCCCCCAGGATGCGGGAGTTCTGGGCAGAGCTGCGCGGGGGTGGGGACAGTCCCAGCTCGACAAGGAATTTATGGATTGACTTGCGCCCTTTCGACTCCAGAGCGGCGAGGCGCCATCGATCTGGCCCCGTGCTTGTTCTTTAACGTGTTGTTTTGCCTAGCTTTAATTTAAGAACTGAATTCAAATACCACAGAGGACAGATCAATGCCTTTTTCATAACTCAGCAGTGACAACGCTCAAGCTTTTCGTATGTAAAACTACGGGAAGCAATCTGCCTGGCCCCGAGACATACCAAAGATGGAACTAAGCTGAGAATTCATTCTCTCCCTTCCTCCCCCGCCCCGCCACGAAATCCTGATCACCGTTATCTGCTGGGCATGCAACTCACAGCTCTTTGCACAGAAGCATATTTTACCCACACGTGTGTTCTCTGCAGTAGTTCTCATATGGGTTAATAGCTACAATGACAACAGGTGGGGAAAGATGCTCAGAACAAAGTAGGATTCAGCATGAACCCAGAACCAAAATTCTGAAGCAAGGGGTTCACAACCGTTTTCTTTCTGAGGCCCCTCCAACAGGCTATAAAAATTCCATAGCCCGCCTGTGCCACAACTGTTTTTCTGCATATCCAGTAGATTTAAAAGCCAAGGCTGGCGTTAGGTTGTAGCAAGCAGGGTAACTGCCCAGGCCCCCACACCATAGGGGGCCCAGAGAAGCTAAGTTGCTTCAGCGTTCAGGCTCAGGCTTCAGCTTTCAACCGTAGGCCCCAGAGAGTCTAACGCCGGCCCTGCTCTCTGGTTTATTTTGGTGGACCCCCTGAAACCTGCTCATGGCCCCCCAGGTGGCCCCGGATCCCTGGTTGAGAACCGCTCCCTTATATGAGTCCATCGCTGTAATATATAAGCAGGGCCGGCTCCAGCTTTTTTGCTGCCCCAAGCAGCAAAGCGAAAAAAAATATATATATTTTTTAAAGATAAAGCCGCGATCGGCGGCACTTCGGCGGCAGCTCTACCGCGCCGCTTCATTCTTCGGTGGCCATTCGGCGGCGGGTCCTTCCCTCCGAGAGGGACTGCGGGACCCGCCGCTGAATTGCCGCCGCAGATCTGGACGTGCCACCCCTCTCCATTGGCCACCCCAAGCACCTGCTTCCTTCGCTGGTCCTGGAGCCGGCCCTGTCTATAAGTACTTGTCTCTTCCATTTTTCTGAGCTAGGTTTCCATATGTAATATCCTGGGGACCTCCCTTCCATGTTCCTGACCAGGACATTGGATCAACCAGCGAAGAGATTGTCTTAGAGAATCCAGCTCAAGTTTTAACCTCAAGTTCAGTGCAGGCTGGGCCAGGACTCAGGGAATTCACCGAGAATGGGACACCCGTGTGGTGCAGATATTGGGGCTGATTTTCACAATGTGATTGACCCCCACCCCTGTCAACAGTTTCGTCTCACTTTGCAGGACCCACAAGACATCGCGGATTGAAACATGTTGTTGTGACAAAACCGAAAAGTTTTGTTCTGATTTTGGCTTTTTTTCCATTTTATATTTTCATACACCATAAAAAAATGAAAACGAAGAGCCGCTTCAAAACTGAACATTGAAACGTTCCATTCCCAAAAGGTCAAAATTCAATATTTCAACCTCATGGAAACGCTTTCTTTCAATTTTCATTTCAAAACACATTGTTGTCACAGGCGACGTGTTTTCAGGAAACATTTCGCTTTTGATGAATCGGCATTTTTCAAAGGAAAAAACGTCATGGTGGAAAATTTCCAACCAGCCCTGCATTTTGCACCCACATTGCACGTCGTTGTGCCAGTGAAAATGATTTGCACCAGGTGAAGGGCAGCAGAGAATTAAGCTAATAAGATTTTGAACAGCAATATACCACTCATCTATGTACAAGCTTTTACAAGCTCTATTTACTTTACATTTCCCTTCACACATCTCTCTCAGCCGCAAAGTATACAATGATGTGTTGATTGGTCACCAGGGCAAACTCCTTTTCCTTCAAGAATATAGCGCATCAGGATATTTGAGCTTCCTAATTAAAAATATGTTTGAGAGTTGAATTGTAAATGAATCAATTTCTCCTTTAATTCCCCCCAACCACCCAGAAAAAAAAAATACCTGGTCAAGCAAGACCAAAATGGGTATTGTTAATAATTGCTATTTCTATTTCTCCTATGTCTGATCAAAAGATTTGCTTGCATGACAAATGAGCAAATTACTGTAAAATATGATACATCCCTCCAGAACACTGATGCACGAGATACAGTAACTAGAGTAATGGTGCTGTGATGTTTGCCACATGACACATTTTTGAATGGCTGTGTAACAAATTCAAGAAGGAAAATAGGGCTCTTGGACAGAGGGTGAGGAACCTAGATATAGCAAAGAGTGGAACAAAATAAGCCAGCCCCATTTTGCAACAGGCACTATTGCATAAGAACATGCCAGGTTATTAGGGATTAGGGAGAGGCTGTGCAGATCCCAGCATGGAATTCTGCATTAGAAATGGCATTCACCTCTGGATGTAGGGTCCATGGAAGAGCAGAACTGAGCAGTTTCCAGTGCAGCGAAGGTGGGTGGCTGTGGATCAAGCACTGCAGCAGGATCTTATACCCTGCCCTCGGGAGAACTCTGCATCACCTTTGCATAAATTAACTTGGGAAGGGGAAGTTCAGAGACAGGCCAGGGGATTTGGACACTGGGTCCATGATTATGTGGCCACTGACTCCTTGCATACAGGGTGCACCTGGGTTGCAGCCACTCGTCCATCCTAGGGTCTGGAGCCTGCAGCGGCAGCCTGGAGTAGCAGCTGTAAAAGGGGCTTTGGAGCCCTGCTAGTGGGTTGGGGTCCATCCACCACAGCCTTAGTGAGGTTCTACACACAAACCCTCTCCTAGGAAAGTTGTGAGCCATAATCAGAAAAGCTCGCCGTTCTGCTTCGCCTTCTTCCATCACCATTGGGGCGAAGCTAGGAAGTTACTGTCTTCTGCAGACAAGGTAGTGTCTCTCCTGTATCAAACTGAAGCCAGTACTGAAGCCAAGTGCCAGTAATGTTGGGCAGAAGTCCCTAGTCAGTCATTTCTCAGACAAACCTGCCTTTGGACCAAATCCTGAGAGACGCTGGGCACTTGCAACTTCTGTTGGATCAGTTATGCAGCCTGAGCTGTGGGTGATTGCAAGCATGAATTGGTCACACAAACGAGAGACACAATGGACCAGGTTCTCTGTTGTGTGGTCAATTACCCCCGTGCAAAGGGAGTGCAAAATACTACAGTTCTGGTGTAGTAGCATGGTACACGGGTGTAACTGACCACACAAATATAGGGCAATGGAGAATCTGACCCAATCACTATATAAATCACAATCACCCACATGGAGAGCTGGCTCTAAATCCCCACTCCTTCATCGCCAAGCACGCAACCCTCTCCCACCTGAACGAAGAAAGAACTTGAAGCAGGTCCCTTAGCTGCTCTGTATGCCAGCCACTAGAGGGCAGAGTCACTCATCCACGATGCTAGTACATTGCACTCAATCACGTAGAGAGTTTTCCCCCTCTGCGTAAGGACTTTAGGATTTGGCAGGGCTGATGCTCCATTGCCCTGCACCTTGTTGAGCTATATACTCCAGGGCAAAACGCACCATTCTGCCTGGCACTGACATGGGACTAGAAATTTTTGAGATAGCGAAAAACTTTCCTGCCCCAAAGCAGGATGAAAAGTCAAACTCTTGAACATTTTTGTGAACTGAGAATCCCCAAAATGTTTTGGATCGAGTCAATCAAAACGATTCATTTAGATAATGATGATACAATTTGTTTCGATTTTGACCTTTTAAACATATATTAACCTTTTTGGTAGTATAAATTAACTCCATTTTTTTTTAAAACAAAGTTGTTTTGTAGTGGAAGAACTCTCATTTTCATTTTTTAAATGTCAAAACATCTCATTTTGACAATTAAAACAAATCCAAACTTTTTTAACTGGGAAATTTGTTGAAATCGACCCTTTCCTAAAATCAGAGTCCGTTCTGACAAATTGGCATTTGCCAGCAAAAAAAATGTTGAGTTAGAAATGTTTCAACCGGCAATATGTACGACTACATTTGTGCAGTGCAACAATTAGTTGAACCCATGGTATCTAAGTTCAGATACACATCCTTACACCTATAATGTTCCTAATCTATTTCCCTATCCAAAGAGAGAAGAACGTTAAGTTAAAAACATATTGATAAAGTTCCTAACACAATTATAAGTACTGTGCAGGGTTAGCACCTGAAATAAAGCAAGCCGGTGCTTCAAGGTAAACATGCCTCCCTAGCTTATTAATCATATCAGTCCCTCCACATTTTATGACAGCGTTGATGTGTGTTTGTATTTCTTCTTCTATTGAGAAACCCAGAGCAGATTCCACATCCACAATTAGTTTTCAAGGCTGTAGCAATGGCAACCTCTTGACTGCACAAAAGATATCTATAGCTGTGTCTATATGACCATGGATGGCATTGAAGCTGCAATGAATTCTGAATCTAGGGCGGCTGTCCTGGCAATTGGCTGTCTTTTGGTTGCGTATGATCTGTTTGAAGTACAATAATCAACTGATGTTCTAATGGAGGGAGGACTATCTAGTGAAGTTGGCGGGTGAAAAGAAATGCTCTTGCTAAAACTCTCCTCCAGCCATTGGATAAATAAGGACTGATATGCTGGATTTGTCATTATAGAGCCTTAAAAACAGGCATGGACTCAACTTGGATCCGGATGGAGACGGTTTCTGAAATGGGGGATTTTATTTGAACTCAGGTGATTTTGCATCGAAGTCCGTGGAAATTTTCACCCGAGTTAAGCAATGAGTAAACACGGAGTAAAGGCCTTGGGATTGATCCCAACTATTATTATGATCGTTTGTAATTTTTATTATGGTACTGCCTAGAGGCCTTATTCTTGACAACTCTTGAGAGTGGCTAGGCAGCTGGTGTGCCGAGATCGCTGCCTGTCTTGCTGACCAGTATTATCTCATTGTTTCCTTGTGCTTCCTCCTCTGTCTATCTGCATCCACCCGTTGTCTCTTGTCTTATACTCAGGGCCTGTCTAAACACAGATGTTGTACCGTTTTAACTAGAGCAGTATAATTAAAGTGGTACATACCACCTTGCCAGTGTGGATGCAGTTATACTGGTATAAATGTGCTTATAACAGCATAGAGAATTCTCAGAGGGAAGGGAAATAATCCCCATGGGTATGAGGCAGCTTTATACTAGTTTAATTGATTCCACACTAGGGATCATCCTGGCATAGTTATGTTAAGAAAAAATCACAGTCCTATCCAACATAGTTATACTGAAATGAAAATGGCATGTACACCTGGCCTTAGATTTTAAGCTGTTAGCGGGAGGAATTTCTCTTTGCTCTGTGTTTGTACAGCACCTAGCACCATGGGGTTCTGGTCCATGACTGAGGCTCTACCGCAATAGAAATAAATGACTAATAACAGTAATAATTCATTAAGGGATCAGGGCCTCTTGTTCCAAGCACTGTACATCTGGAAAAAACAGAGTTTCTGCCCCATACAGCCCACAGGCTAAGGAGGGTTATGGCTAGATGACAGGTAGGCAAACAGTCAAACTTGAATCATGTTCTTAAGTGCCACCCAAGTCAATTACCTAACGGGGACCAAGCAGTAAGTTCTGAGTAAGAACAAAATAAAGCGGAGTATGGCTGCTGGGATTTGATCTCGTTAGTATCCACGCTATGATGGAGTGGCTCTGTTTATCTCTCACATATTGCCCAACCTGCTGAGGAGCTAAATAATAATATTTTCCTGCTGGTTTTCACGGAAGCAGTTCAAACTCATATAGAGGCTGACATTTGGTCAAGTATCCTAGATGCCCACAACAGGATCAAGCAAAAGTTCAGAGAGCAACAGATGCTTTACAGTGTAATATTTACCCTTCTGAAAAGAGTTCCCTGCTTTTTCTCAAAAGAGCAAAATGTTGTGCAATGAAGCAGGAGCCATTCAGTATGCTGAACTTTCTAAGGGCTGTGTTTGAGATTTTACGGAACACAAGAAGTACTTTTATCTCCTTCAAAAATAAAAATCCAAGGGTCTGATTCACTTATACCAGGGCAAATAAGAGGAACTCCAGTGAAGTCAGTGAAGCTACACTTGTGTAAAATGAATGTAAGTGAAAGGAAGATCAGGACCCAAAATCCTTAGTGGAAATTTTTCCCATAAAGATGTATAATGGTTTAGAAAGATAGAGGAAAAAACATTACGT
Source organism: Terrapene triunguis (assembly GCF_002925995.2). NCBI lineage: Eukaryota > Metazoa > Chordata > Testudines > Emydidae > Terrapene > Terrapene triunguis. Next base: position 7,149,414 of record NW_020664545.1, read on the forward strand.
AATTAAAGACGGTGTCATAATGTATATGCACGAGGGGGCCAAATTAAGGTTGCACAGGCAACCTTAATTCTGGCATTCCCTAGCTTTTGAGTGCTTGACTTTGCAACAACACGGCTGCTACTCTGAAACCTTAATAGTGTTATTTTAAAGTAGGTTGTTGTCATTGTGGTGTGTGCATGAAACCTAGATCTATAATGAGTGGGAGGAACTCTTATGGTTCTACATGAAACCACCTCTTTTAGGAGTGGGGCTCCCTGTTCCTTACACTCTTCCCACTCTATCGTAATAAAATACAAATATTTAAAAGCAAAAATCATCCAAGGCGTATTGAGGTTCAAACAGCACCAGTCATGGCCTGTTGGCTACTGCTATGCTAGGACTAGGAAATGTCAAAATCAAGTGAGAAACTTTACACCTCAAAACAAGAGTGATGGCCAGAATATTCAGAAGAGACTAGTGATTTAGGATGTCTCCATTTATGGGTGCCCAAATTGAGATAGCTTAAAGAGGCTTTATTTTGGGTGCTGAGCACTTGCTGAAAATCAAGTCAATTGAAGGGGTTTCCAGTTGTGCACACAACTGAACAACCCAAATCACTAGCCATCTTGGAAAATCTTGACCAATGCTTCCACATGCCAGGTGATCTTATGATCATATCTCTACCTGTCTGTCTGATTTGGAGCCCTATAAAGTAGCATCCACTCCTGGCACATTTTTGCAACCCTTCTTAGCATGATTGCTGCCTCTGTCCTTCCCAGGTGCTATTGATTCTTCAGTATTTTCAGAACTAACTAAACACAGGCTTCATAATAAAATGGGGGATGGGGGCTCCTTCTTTTCAAGATGTGCTTCTGTGTTAAACAGTTTCCTCTTCATTACTTCTCCAGTTTTGGAAATCGAGCCATTCAGCGATCAATATTCTTCTCTTTTGCTAAAGCGTGGCAGTTTGCAGCTTTACGACAGGGTTCCTCAGGTGATAAAATGAAAATGCCTCGGGGTCTTGGTATTAGTGCCCCTGTTTCCAACAAGTCAGGGCACAAATGAACTAATGCAGAGGGTGCCCAGAGCCAGCCTAGAGGGGACACACAGTCCTCAGCGATCCATAAGGTTGTCTCTGGTCACTCTTGGGCAGGATTCTCCTTTCATGGGTCTCTCCACTGAAACCAATGGCACTTCACCAGCATAAGTCAGACCTGGCCCTGATTTTTCCGACCGAGCACTGACTGTCAGGTCCTTTCCATTTTGGCTTTAAGTCGCAGCATGGGTGTGCACGGTTGATGTGCTCCAGCATGGTTGTGAGTAAAAGCTAAGGGTGGGTAGAAATAAGGCTGAACACAAGTCTTAGCCTCCACACTGAATGCAAATGTAAGACTCAGGCGCACTCCCTTACACAGACATGCGCGAAGGGTACTAAGGGGGCAATGTGTGGATGGAAAATGGACATGCCTGGAGAACTGTGGGCTTAGCATCCTCCTCAGCACTAACAAAATGCTTCGTTACACACTCATTCCAAACCTTACTCTTCCTACTAGGCAGGTGTAACTTGGCAAGTGCATCTCAGCGTCTCAATAAGTCCCTGATTCAGTAGTCAACCCCTATTGAGCAAAGTCCTTAAGCATGGACTGGTTCTTAAGCATCTACTTACAGTTAAGCATGTGCTTTGGTGAATAAGGATGCACTTGCCTAAAATGCTTTACTGAATTGCGGGCTGTGACTGGGTGTAGCAGACATTTGCTGCCCATTGCCAGAGGCCCCACCACTGCCTTGACACACCCTGCCCTAAGAAGGTGTCCTTCTGGAAGGAAAGACCAGCAAGGACAGACCTCCAGGGGTTGCCTAGAGAGGCTTCCCTTTCCCATAATCAGCTGCAGGCAAAATCAGCGAGAGTTGGTCCTCTGGAAGCTAGAAGAGCCAGGAGCAGGTGGAAGCCAATCAGAGCCCAGCAGGTCAGACTAGTTGTTTCTCTTAGGGGTCAGTTCTGGGTAAAGCCAGGGCATGGAAGGAAGCCTCTCCTAGCCCTAATCCAAGTATTGTGGCCCAGTTAGGGGCATAACCTTGACAACATTGGCCTTGGACGTCTGTGATGGACAACTGTTTGTTCTATGAACTTTAAAGCCTAGGGCTATTTTGAGTTCAGATTTAATTTGCCTTCTGTTAACGCTGGAAAGGGACTGGACTGAGCGTTGACCTGGCTGAAGGGTGAGGCCACAGAAACAGTGGACCATTGTGGAAGTAGGATGTGAGGGGGGCACGAGAGAGGAAGAACCCCTGCAATGCTGCGTCCTGACACAAAGGGATATGCTGGTGGTGAGTATCTGTGATAACAGGGGCCTAATACAGAATCAGGGCCACCTGTAGGTAGCACTTTTCTTTTCACTTACACACAGTGCGTATACACACAGCACTCCATGACTAACAGGAATGAGGATAATGCTTTTATTTGCTTCCCAAAGGCTACATTTAAGGGGCTTGAGACTTAACTTTCATTACAGAGGGCTACACCGAGCACTTAACTTTACTTGCACCTGTGCTAAACCTCCTCTCGCTTGCGCTGGAGTTTGTCTGCAGGTTCGAGACTTTAAATACGAGGGTGGTAGCATTTGCTTCATTTTATGGAAATGTGATGGGCTCCCTATTTATCTGTTGTCTCTGTCTAGGTATGTGTATTGCCCTCATCATCTCCCAACAAGATGGCAATATAAATGGGGAGAATCCAGACACTGCCTGAAAGAGCAAATCTAGATCTGGTCACAAAAGTGCTGACATACCAGAAGGACATAAACATTTTAGTCTTTGCACTGATGGTGACAGATGTCAAGCCAGCCAGCCAGGGTACAAAATATACTGCAGCAAACAATCCCACATTGGCTGAGGGATGGCCTAGAGGAATTAGCAGATCGTTTCTGCCTCTACTTCTAATGATTCTGTGATTAAGTAACCAAAGTCCCTTTGCCCCGACCTCGGCACCCTCAGGAAAGTGGGTGATGAGTTCATCTGCAGAGCTCTCAATAAGCCCCCCCGTGATGCATTTGATGAAAATAAATATGAACATGGGGATGCAATTATGGGTTTGGAAGCCTTGAACTGCAGTGGTTTTTATTTAGTTTTCCTGACAGCTGGCATCTCTGGCAGGACCTCAAAACCTCCAGTGGGAACCCAGGGCTCTGTCAAGAGATGACCATATGAAAGAGGGAGGTTAAAAAAAATAACAATGCTGGTGATTGATTTAGTTGGGGATTGGTCCTGCTTTGAGCAGGGGGTTGGACTAGATGACCTCCTGAGGTCCCTTCCAACCCTGAGATTCTATTATGAGAATTCTCAAACATCTCATTGAAAGGCAAAGGAGGGGAAATACCTCCAGATCAAAGTGACTTTGCTGGGTTGTGGTTTTGTGTTAGCTCCCTCATTATTCTCTTGGAGCGAAATTCACCCCTCTGTGGAGAGGTAGCATATGGTCTCTGTAGCATTTAAGTCCCTGCAGGGTTTAAGGGGGATTTAAATGATGCTTCGGGTTTGAGCTGTCTTTCTGCACAAGGGTGAGGCACGGACAGGGAGTTCGCTGTTAGGAGATGACCTTGGGCATGTTACCTATGTGTGCCCCATTAAAAGCAACACCCAAACCCTGGGTCAAAGCGAAAGCGGAAATCAGGCAACCTCCCTTCCAAAGGAGGGCGCGCAGGCCTGGCCGTGCAGAACCACAAGCTTGGCCAACAGGCTGCCCCACCGTTGCCCTCCTCCAGAGAGCTGCCCACTCACACCAGGTGCTCTCCCTCGCTTTAACCCCTCCCGCAGCCGCTGCGCCATGGCCTGGGGCTCCCCCTGACCTTTGACCCAGAGAGGATTCCTGCCACAAACACCCCCCTGCCTTGCCAAACTTCTTCCTCCTCCTCCTCCTCCTCCTCTCCTCCTGCTCTTTAGCCGCCCCCCCTGCAGCACGTGGCCCCACCCTCTGCCTTTAAAATCCCCCTCCCGCAATGGGCCCCCGCCCCTTTAAATCCTCTGTGCACCATGAGGTCGCTTCCCGCCCCGTGCGGCGCCTGCCCGTCCACCCACCCCACGTGCCGCGACAGACCGGCAGCCCCCCCTTCGAATCCCGCCACGTGCTCCCGCGCCCACGTGCGCCGCTCCCGCCTCGCCCTTTAAATCGCCCCTCCCGCCCTCCCCGCGTGACGGCGGCGCCGCCCTCCCATTGGCCGGCCTCGCGGCGCCGGCTTCCCTCGCCTCCGCGGTGACGTTGACCGCCCCGCCCCCTCTCCCCCCCGACTGGGCCCCGCCCCCGGTGACGTCAGGCGGCGGAGGCTCGGGGAATGACATCACCTGTGAGAGTGGCTGGAGCCCGGGAGGGAGCTGGAGCCGCAGTGTCCCCCGCGCGCCCCCTCCTCCGCGCAGCATCCGCAGCCGGGAGCCGAGCGGGTCCGGGGGAGGAGGGGGCTGCCCGGGATTAATGCGCCTCCTCCGGCCGGACGGCGGGCGAGGATGTGAGCGGGCAGCCCAGCCGCCAGGTAAGGGGTGGGGGGCGCGATGGAGCCCGGGGGGTGTGGACAGGTTGCACGGGAGCAGCGGGAGTTGCAATGGAGCTTGGGGGGTGTGGGGCAGGCTGGGTTGGAGCAGGAGGAGGGTTGCTGTGGGGGGGGTTGCAATGGAGCTTTAGGGATGTGGGGACCTTGGATGGGAGCAGCAGGGGGATTGCAATGGAGCAGGGGGGTTACATGGGGGGCAGATTGGGGTGTAGGGAGGTTGCAGTGGAGCAGGAGGAGGGTTGCAATGGAGCTTGGGGGGTGTGGGGCAGGCTGGGTTGGAGTAGGAGGATTGCTGGGGGGGGGTTGCAATGGAGCTTTAGGGATGTGGGGAGCTTGCATTGGAGCAGCAGCGGGATTGCAATGAAGCGGGGGGGGTTGCATGTGGGGCAGACTGGGGTGTGGGGAGGTTGCAGTGGAGCAGGAGGGGGGTTGCATGGGGGGCAGACTGGGGTGTGGGGAGGTTGCAGTGGAGCAGGAGGGGGTTGCATGGGGGGCAGATTGCAATGGAGCCCTAAGGGTGTGGGCTAGGGTGCAATGGAGCAGGAGG
>NW_020664545.1:7154580-7170054 GCF_002925995.2 Terrapene triunguis
GGGGGGGGGGGGGGGGGGGGGGGGGGGGGGGGGCGGGGGGGGCAGATGGCAATGGAGCCCTAAGGGTGCGGGCCAGGGTGCAATGGAGCAGAAGTGGGCAGGTTGTAGCGGAGCATCGGGAGTTACAGTGGCGTGGAGGGGGAGGCAGGTTGCAATGAAGAAGTGGGGAGGGGCTTCGTTGGGGACAGGATCAGGCAGCGCCCGAGCTCTGGATGGGGGGGGGATTGAACTCGGGCCAGATTGCAGTGGGTGGAGGTGAGACTTGCACTGGGAGTGGGGGAGGGGGCTGTGCTGGGGAGTGGGGGAGGAGGCAGGTTGCAATGAGGGTGTAACTGAGGCGGCAGGACGGATTGCGCGCAAGCATCGGGGGGTTCGCTCCGGATAGGACGCAGGGAGGGGGGGGGGGGGGGTTCCCCGGGGGCTGAGGGTGCAGCCGAGTCCCGGGGGGGTTGCACCGGGGAAGGAGTCGATTGCATCGGGCAGGGGAGGCTCCGGGGCGCTCGCTCTGGCAGGCTCGGGAAGGATGCGCTGGGGACAGCCAGACGCTGGATACAAAGGGAGGGGAGGCTCCGCTGGGGACCCGGCCGTGGCGGGGGGGGGGGAGGAGGAGGCGGCAGCCGGGCTCGCGCCGATCGGGGCGCTGAAGATGCGCCGCTGGTGCAACCGGCCATTGCGCTGGCTGGGGTGGGGAGCTGCATCCTTGGCAGGCGTTGCACTTGGGTACCAGGGAGGAGGCTGCTGCCAAGGAGCTCCTCCCAGCTCCCTGACTGCTACAGGCGATGCTGCTGGGAGAGGTTGCCATGCCTCAGGTCTGTGGAGAAGTCCCACGAGGGAAACCCCTCCTCGCCTCCCCCGCCCCCCAGTCCTGAGGATCTCCCCATTGCTTCTCCCTGCTGCCCCGCTCTCCTCCCTCTCTGCACAGCGAAGCAGCCTCCCCCCTCCAGCAACAGCCCTCCTCCAGCCCAGGATGTGCATAGCCCAGCCTGTCCCCCACGTTCCAGCTTCCACGCACAGGCGCCAGCGCCCGGCTTTGCTCCCCAGCCTGTGGGCATCCTGCCCCCTTCTGTTGACTCGGCGCCTCTTCCCCTGGGCACCAAACATCCTGCTCAGCTTACCTGCTGCCTTGTGAGCTCCGCTGCCCGCCGTGCTCTGGTTGTGTGGACATGTTGCCCCCCATGGCGATGCCTTTCCCGTGTCTAATGCCTCTTATGGCTGGTGGCCTGCCCCTGCTCGGCAGGACTGCACCCTCATAGGGCACCCTGGCTTGTTGCGTGTGTCCCATTGTGTTCCCCGCACCTCCTTGCAGGCTGTGCCTTATGGGCAGAGGTGATGTTAGCCCACTGGAGGCCTTAAACAGGAATATTTTGGGGGTCCTGGCCCCTTTTACCGTTCACCCGCCCCCTAAAAAAATTAATTGCATTATTTCCATGAACCAAAAAATACAGCAGCCCGGCACATGGCCACACACTTGTTTGGTCCGCATTAAAAGAGAGGAACAGTATTTTGGGGGTAATGCTAAATCGGGGCTGCCTGGGGCCCTGAGCAATTGCTTAATCTGCTTAAACCTAGTGCCACCACTGCTCCTGGGTCCCATTGTGGCATCACGTAGCTCATGCCATCATGTGCACAAGTAGGTCTCCTTCTCCTGTGTGATTTTTCTACCCCCTCCCAAGCATGTATTGTCACTGCCACAGACCACAGCTTTCCTTCCGTCACGTAGACACCAAGCCTGGTCTCCATTTCTCCTCTCCCCAGAGGCATTGTAAATGACCTGTACGTTTTGCTGATCAGAGGGTGGCTTCAAAAAATCATGGTACGCGCCCAGGCACCTGAAGTGGGGGGGGTGTGTGTGAGAAAAATCCCTTCTTAGAGGAGATTTTGGGGTGATATTCCTCCCCAATGGGTAGTTTAATAATATGTGGTATCTGGTGTATTTCAAAAGGAGGGGGAATTGTTCCTCTGAAGTACCTTTATAAGCCACAAATGGCTTAGCCGTGTCCAGGAAAAGGGAACGAATCACATAAGAGATGGAGAAATAACCCTGACGTCTCACTTCGGTGTAGATGCTGCTTAACTTGGGGGCTGGAGCAGTAAACGTTTTGAAAAGCATAAACTCTCGATGTGAAACCAAGTCACTTGTTCGCCTTTTAACAGAGGGGCTGCTGCTGTGTGTCCCCTGCCTTTTACCCCTGTAAGCAGCGTCCGAAGAGCCTCGTTTCCTCCGCTCGTTTGGAACGGTCGCCCTCGCTCATCGCCGCTCCGTGTGACTTGTAGGACCCTCCCTAGTTGTATCATTTCTTATCGGCACGCTCGGTGGAAACCGCCACCATCTTTCCTGTTATCTTTTTAGTTACGTTGTGTGGCCACCTCCTAAATCACCATACGGTTCATCGTGCTGCCCGAGGGCTGGGGTGGGAACATGGATCCCTCCCTCCAGCCTTCCTGAAAACTGCTCGCTGGGTGTGTTTGGATTGATTGCATTGTTCCCAAGGGGGCGTCCTGGGTCTCCGTTCAGCTCGGTGGCTGCGTCTCCGGCTCTGGCTTTCCTTTTTTCGTTTGTTCTTGCTGTTTGGTTTCTCATTAAACCACAACTGGGGTTTCTTGCGATTGCACTTTTTACTTTCTCTGTGGTTTGGGTTTCATGTATTTATTTGGCATGGCTTAACTGAACAGGAAAGGGGACATGGCACAGGCTGAGAGGGGCCCCGGCTGAGCTTTGCGCTCTTTGGAATTGGGATTTGGTTATCTCCAGCCCTGAATAAGAGAGCTTAATCTGCTTCCCACTGACCCTTCCCTCTAGGCTGGCTCTGTGGAGATCAGCATTCTCTCCTTCAATCGGAGAAATAACCTACTGTTTGCTTGGTGTATTTTACCTGCTGCTGCACCTGTGCATAGGGTCTGAAAAGCCTCGGCTGGCAAGTTGGTTCATTCAGGCTGGCTGTCCGTGTAGCCAGCCTTCCACTGGATTTCCCTGGTGCTGAGTCGATGTGATTGCCAGACCTTCTAGCGTTTGGGCTTGGGGGGGGTGGTGGTCTTTGATTACCGTATATATTCTACTAAATAGTCAGTTTTATCCAAGCTGCATTCATGTTTCTGCTCCGGATCTGAGAGAGACCCGTGTGTGTGGCTTTTGAGTCATGTTTTTTAATCTCACGGAAATTGGGTGTGACACCAGCATCCCTGGGAGAGGCCTCCGGTTTTAGCCATACACTGTTAAAACACCTGATTGATTTGGGCAGCCCTTTTTGGGGGGGAAATGAGGCAAACGGTCAAATCTCTCCCCTATTAAGCACTTGCTGCTTCAGCCAAGGGGGTTATTAATGGGTTCTGGGAATCCAGGCTCTTTTTATATTCCTGGTTTTTAACAGGTGTGTGATGCTCTGTGTCAGTGCTTGCTCACTGCAAAGGTGTTTGAGATCTCAGATGGCTGTTAATAGAGAGAGAGTCTACAGTCCAATTGGGAGTCAGAAAAGGGGCACAGGCATTTGCATAGGGTCCATTAAAAAAGGTATTGTGCAGTGTGTGTGTGTGTATACACATACACACAAATCCGAGGCAAGTAAGTGCAACTGGTGACGCTCTTCTAGGATTACAGCCACCTGCAAGGTGGGATCTAACAGAATAAAATTAACAAAGGCTCAGAGTTACAGGTGCCCGAAGCCCAGGTTACAAAACCTGGATTTTTACAGTGTCATTTGGTATCGGAAACCCAGATTATAACAGTAGTGCAACTGTGCCTCTCCAAAGGGGTGGGTGGGTGACATACCATTCTGGAGGGAGACAGGCGACTGGTGACAATTACAATATCTCAGAGCCAAGTTGCAGCTTTGTAGTCTGAAGCTGCCCCCCCCACCCCTGGTAACAGGATTTCTACCTGCTGTGTCTAATGGTGCTCTAATCCTATGGAGGATTGGCATAATTAGGTGCAATGTGCAGAAAGGGGGCGGAGGGGGATGAGAAACCGCCTAGGAAAGTGAGGCAGTAGGCAGAGAGATGCTATGGCCTCGACTCGCAGCATCACGGGGAAATCATTGCGTCATCACGGGGAGATGATTCCACCCGTCTTCCCGCTTCACTTACTTCGAAAACTAACTTCTTCTTCTGACAGCAGAACCAATTCCTCTCTAGCTTCTTGTATTGAAGATTTAAGACTCCCCCCCCCCCCCCCGCCTCTCTTCATCAGCAATGCACTGCATGTCAATTGGCACTCCAGTGGCTCCCCTTTGTTTTTAGGTGCGTGGGTGGGGTGGCCGGGTGGGGGGAGCTGCTGGATGCAGCCAGATGATGAGTAAAACGATCTGGAGTTTTGAGGGGACTGAGTGGTAGGATATTGTCAGAACCAAATGGATTTATCACAGGATAAGGTCTCTGGGCCTGCCTCCGGTCGTACCTACTCTGCAGACGACATCGGTCTGTGGTGTTCAACTGGAAACGCCGATGGATTAAAAAATACCCTCTTCTCTGTCAGTTCCGCACAGAAGGATGGCTCTCAGGTGCGTCGTCTTGCTTTTGCATGTGACGGTGACTGGCTATGGGGAGGAGGGGAAGAGAGTATTAGGGTCGTGTCTTCTCGTTAAGGGAACCCCCCATATCCCTGGTGCTCAAGATCTTTTATTCCTTTGTGTGAGGTTGTTTGCCCTCTACATTATCCCCTGTCGGTCTGTTGTATTGTTACGTGCCGTATAGTTCTGGGGCTGAAGAAACCCCGATCTTTAAGGAAATAGTAATTGGCTTTTTTGGGGCCATGTGGGTGAGGGGGCAGAAGGTAATTGGCATCCAAGCATTCTGAGCTGCAAAGATGGCTGGGCGCAGCGAGCGGCATGACTTTCGAGCTAATGCCACATCCCAATCCATGGCCATCCTGGATCCTGCCAGCACAGGGTTTTTACCGGGCTGGGACCTCAGGCGTGTAGTGTAGTGAGTGTGTGCTCTCTCTGTAAGTGTTGGTGGGGAAGGGGAGAGCTGAGACCTCATCCATTAAGTGCTTTATCCCTTTTTCTTGGAATTGAAATTGAACCCTGTTAAGAGAATGCTCCGGCTTCCGTTGTGTTTGTGGTGGAGCAGCTGGGTGTGAGATGGAAGGTACGGTATGTATTAGAGAATCTCTTCTTTCCAATAAAAGTCTGGGGGCTGGGGTGGGAGCAGTAGCAGTTGATGAGTGAATAGATCTTCTTTTACCTCTGGGCTGCATATTGTCAGCCAAACCCTCGTATTTGGTTCCCTTCCTTAACGACAGCCTCCTTCTGGGAGGTGCAGTTGTCTCATTAGCCTCTGGAATCCTGGGCTCGGCCACTGACTCCCAGTGTGACTTTGAGCAAGTTGCTTCTGCCTTGCGCCAGATCTGTAAAGTGGGTGTATCCGAGCGATGCTACCACGGCCGAGAGGAGGGCTGACAATCAGTCCACGTTTCTGAAGTGCTCTGATCCTTGGATGAGAAGGGCAAAGTGAAATTATGGTTCTGCTTTTAGTGGTGCTTCTGGTGTCTTGGTTTGGAGGGGAATTGCCTCTGTCCCAGCCCCAGAAGACAGGACTATACAAAACCTCTGGTTTACTGTGGGGGGAAAAATGTAAGTTCTGATGACTCTTGGATCCCTGAAGCCTATTGTTACATCCGTGATGCCTGTGTCTTACCAATGCAGAGCAGAGGAATGTACTATAAACGAAGAGAAGTAAACCTAACGTGTTTGGGGGATAATTGACAATGCTTTAATGTTTTCAGCTTGGAGCAATTTTCTCCTGACTGCATTAAAGCACAATTTACAGAATCAATCAAAACCAATTGAAAATATTAGGATGTAGAGTCTGTGTGTTTGGCTTGGGGTTTTTTATTAGTTTTTTTTTTGTTTGGTTTTTTTTGCAGAGCCATCCAAGTATTCAGGGAGTGTAGCGTCTCCTGCTCTGCAAGGAACTGCTCTTGCTTTTAGTCGTTGGCGTTGCTGTTAGAATAATGGTATAAAACATTAACATGCAGCCATGCTTTGTTCCAAGGGCGATGAGGAACTAGGAACAAATGCTAAGAGAACCGGGGCAAGCATCTCTAAAAGGAAAATGGTTTTCATCAACCCTGCAGAGATGCTGCCTGCACTGTCTGGCTTCTGATCCTGGTTCTGTGTGTGTCCTTCCCTGCCTCCTCCCCCCCCCCCTGTGTTTTCAGCATGAGCGGTTTACATTTTCCACCAACAGCTGAATCCCTCCCCCCCCTTGGTTTAAAGCGGTTGCATCTGCCTTCCAATGGACTTGCCACTGCTGCTTGCCTAGCACTGGGCACTAAAAGCCTGTTTACCCTCCTTCCCTGGCTTCTGACTGCCTTCTCTTGCTAAGAGCTACAGCTGGGTTCCCCTCTCTGTGCCTGGCGAAGCTGAGCCCTCCAGGGAAGTGGGGTTGTCAGAGGAGTTGCAGCCTGCTGGCTAGCTGAATAGAAAGGAAGACTGCACTGTGTGTGTGTGTGTGTGTGTGTGTGTGTGTGTGTTGTTTTTTTAACTTTTCCAAAGGGAAAGGATAAAAGGCAGCATCTTCCCGTTGTGTCCCCTATGTCTAGAAATTATTGATGGGGCTTCCCAATGCCATTTCTCTCTCTTTTTACCCATCTTGCTTTGTGTGTGTGTGTGTGCTTTTTAATTTGCACTCGGAGCTGAAACAGTGGTAGAGCACAGCTCCAGCCTGACCCGCTTGCAAGATAAGCAGGGGGTGTCTGTGAAAAGTACCTCCAATGTCTTGGTGACGTTGTGCCCGTCCCTTTACCCTGAGGGCGATGAGCCCCCTGCAGAGTCTGACCCAAAAAACCCCACTGACATGGCAACTTTATCTTACCAAGGAGATGGTACCCGGCACAGTGTCTGGATTTGCATAGGCAGGGAGGGTTGAATCTTAAACACTGAGTCACATCAAATTTGAATATCATCCACCCCTGTTCGCAAAAGCCACGGGGTTGCTTGATTGTTCTGTAGGAGACATCCAGTGAAGGGCTGCTGACGGGATGCGGGTGGTAAAATGCTCTTTAATCCGGAGAAGAGGCTGGAGTGGGGTTTGATTTCTGAATGAAATACATGATCTTGATCTGTTAAGAGGTGGATTCTGTGCGTGTCACCGGGCCCGAACATTGAACTTTGGGTGCGTTGGGGGGGGATACCAGCTGCTCCCCCTGGCGTGATGCTGGCTGCGGTGCTGGGAGGCAGATGGATATGGAATGCCTTGGGGATGGTGGCTGCTACAAGCTGCGGGTTGCCATCAAGCATGGGACTGACCATCAGGTAGCCAATCAATCTAGCACTGCAGCAGCTGTGGCAACATTCGCCTTGAAGCCACACAAAGCAAAATGCTCTGGAGATGGAGTTAACAGGATTCGCTTCTTGTTTTTCATCCTCTGCTCTGAACCATGTTTCAGGAGCTTCAGGGGGAAACTGTAAAAACAGTCAATTTTTCATTTCTCAGAGGGTGCAAATTAACCAGTGACTCACGGTGCAGAACTCAGTGTCACACCTTGGAACCCACGTGGTGCATGTGCTGGGAGGTGGAATTCAATGGCTTGTACGTGTCTGTTCCTTCAGCTGAATACTTGACAAACTGAGCTCTGACTTGACCCTCCCTCTGCCCCCGTCCCCACTCCACCCCTTCCATGAGCCCCCGCCCCGTCTCTTCCCACCCCTGCCCCGCCCCCATTCCAACTCCTTCCCCAAATCCCCGCCCCGGCCCTGCCTCCTCCCCTGAGTGCGCCACGTTCCCGCTCCTCTCCCTCCCAGAGCGTGCTAATGCTGCCAAACAGCTGTTTGGCGGTGGCCGGGTGGGAAACGCTGGGAGGTAGGCGGAGGAGCGGGGACCCAGTGCACTCAGGGGAGGAGGTGGGGCAGGGGGTGCAGAGCACCCACTAATTTTTCCCCGTGGGTGCTCCAGCTCCGGATCACCCACGGAGTCAGTGCCTATGTTCAGTGCCTCTGTAGGCATATGCTCTGGATGCTTTGAGCTGGCAGGTGCTATAGAAATGACTGGCCACAAGGATAACCTTGTGTGTTTAATTCCATTTCCCTCCCCATCACCAGGAGACTGGGACTGTGAGAAGCAGATGCTGGCTCACTAAGCCCATGGGGGAGAGCTGTGGACTTGGTGACTTTAAAGCTAGGAGGTCTCTGGTCCCCCTGGACTGGTGGGGAGGGCGGAGGCTCTGGGAAATGAATCCTGGAGGAGGAGGAGCCTCCTGCGTTCAGCACTCTTGCAGGATTGATAGGCGAGAACATCAGCGTAGGATGTGAAAAGCCTCTGGGTGCAAACGCCTGGGAGGCAGGGCAGCCTTTCCGCTCTGAGCAGTGTGCTCCATCTCCTGCGGGGAGCGCTGCCCCATCCCACGCTGCCTCCTTCAGCTTTTCCACTTCCCACCCCCTCGCTTGCTTTCCCATCTCGTCACAGACCCACGTCTTTGGGCAGGTGCCCTGCCTGGGTGGTGTCCTCTTGTATCTGCTCTATTTAATATACTTCTGTGTGTAGTATCGAGCACCTTGCAGTCTTTAATGCTAGCACCCCCGTGAGGTGGGGCAGTGCTGTTAGCCCCATGTTACAGAGGACGAGCCGAAAGTTAAGTGACATTCCCAGAGTCACCTAGGAAGTCTGTGGCGGAGCTGGGAATCTAGCCTAGGTCTCAAGTCCTAGCTTAGCATTATAACCATCCTTAGTCTGCGTTCGGCACGACTCATTATTGCTTCTCTTTGTGCTGGGTGGGACCATACTAGCCAACCGCTCCTCTCCTTTTCCCGGTCCCTCGGGGGAGGCGGGGGGAGGTGTGTGCATGTCGAGGTGGTAGAGAAGATATTTTCCATTCTCTTTCCTTCCACCTGGGTGCTCCAATGCCATCCCTCCTCCCCAGCCTTATTGCCTGGAAGGGGGGATGAAGGCAGAGAAAGTGGGTGTCCACCTTTTTCCTTCCCCTGTTCAGATGCTGGATGTCCTCCAAGTACAGTGAATTCCAGTGCTCCGCGTTCGGAGAAGTGCTGGCTCAGGGTGGGAGGGAGAAGATGACTTTCTAGTTAGGGATCATTCTGATTACCTTCTTGTGAACCCCATGGAGGCTGCATCGAACCCCAAAGGGAGGATCGTTTTGTGCTTGGGGCCAAAATGATTGATTTTCTTGCAGCCTGTCTGGAGTGTGGTTGTGGGAAGCAATTGGTCATTCCCTGCTGGGCCCAAAACTACTTCTAGGTGTTCCTGGGACTAGGACGTAGCATTTTGCTTCCTGCATTTTCGCAGTGCCATTTGTTTGCAGTCGATATCCGGTGTTTTGCATGGGCTGCTGTCATATGTTCCTGTGTAGCTGCATGTGTACCTGCCTTGGAGGAGGGATGGTCTGGTGGCGAAAGCACAGGACCAGGAGCACTGGTTTTAATCACAACCTGCTTGTTGACTTGCTGTGTGACTTTGGGCATGTTGCTTGTTTTACCCCTGCTTCTACTTTCCTCATACGCCCCAAAATGGGCGTAACTTATTTACCCACGAGGTACCGGGGAGCTTTACTTACATTCGTGAAAGGCTTTGAGATCCTCGGATGAAATCCAAAGAGAAATGCAAGGTACTGCTGTAAATGTTTGCCTGGCTTCCAGGAGTGCCTTGATCCTAAACAGGAGGCTGAATGCCAGTCCCCTGCATTCATGTCTCCCTTTGCTGTTGCAATATAAGGCCTGGCTTGGGGTCAAGCTGTGATGTGTGAGCAACGACCACCCACCCCCCGGCCTGATTCTCAGTGCGTCTGGAAGTGGGTTGCCAAGCCTGCAGCCATTAGCTGGACGGGCACTGTTCCGAAACAGACCCGACTGGCGGTAATTACAAAAGGGGCCATATTTCAGATCAATTGCTGGATGGGAGAGAATTGCTGCTCCTGCCTAATTGATTATTGGAAGCTGTTAATTGTTCCCTGCCAGATTGATTTATTAACCAATGAGTTTGCTGGCACTTTCCTTTTTCCTGTGTGCAGCGCGGTCCCATATTTCACAAGGGGAAAGGCATACGTTTTTCTAGTGGAGTAATAGGTGCCTCGGATTGAAATAATACTCCTGCTTTGCTTTGCTAACCGACTCCAGTTAAGTGTCCTGGGAAGGAGACTGTGAGCAGGCCAGAATATGTGTGTGAAAAATCGACTTTATAGAACAGTTGCGTTTTAATCTTCACTATTAGGAGGAGGCAGGCGGAGTAGTGAGCACTGAGAAGCAGTGTGGTCAGTGGGTAGAGCAGGAGATTGACAGGACTGGCTCCTGGGTTGAACTTCCTGCTCTGCCAAAGGGGTGTCTGATTTAGAGGCTAGGGCAGGATGACCGGGAGTCAGGACTCCTGGGCTCTGTTCCCGACTGGCTTACTGTGAGAACTTCAGCAAGTCACTCGGCCTCTCTGGGTGTCGGTAAACCCATCTGTAAAATGGGGTTAACGCTTACCAGCCTTGCAGCGGTAGGGGTAAGTCTTAGCTAAGGTTTGTAAACCCCTTCTAAGATAATTCGGTGAGACTGCATTTCCCTAGCATCTATGTATTGATTATTTCTATTATTGGAGCCCCCGTCATGGACCAGGACCCCACTGTGCTAGGTGCTGTACAAACACAACAAAAAGACGGTCCCTGCTCCAAGGAACTTAAAATTTAACCATCTCAGTCCGGTACGGAAGAGTGGCTGAATGCAGCTTGTGTTCTAAAGGAGAAGGGGTTTGTTTTTTCTCTCAATGGCAACAAATAACATTCAGATGTGGTTTTTTTTTTTTTTAGGGGAAAATATCCCTTTCTTCATGTAGTGTGACGTGTCGCAGTGAAATGCACGCTTAATTCTGTTGTCTTTATCGTCACCTGGCTTAAAGAGATCTCAGATGTCCAGCTAGGCAGGTCATTAGAGCATCTGATACATTGTTATTGATTCAGGGCACTGTCCCAGGTCCCTGTTTAAAAGGTATTTAGGGAAAGGGATGGTTTAGGATTCATTGCTCCCCTCCCAGGTCTGTTCAGGAGGCTTGGCACAGACAGACTCAAATATCCCAAATCAGGTGCAAACTGGACCTTCTCCAAATCCAGTCTTAGGCTTGACGCGCAGAGTTAATCACCTAGTGGTGGTAAGACAACAAAGTCCAATTTTCCTGATTTGGCAGGTAATGATGAAGAATGGCCTAGTTCACTGCAGCATAATGCAGTGTTTGGTCCTACAGCCTACCGGGCTCGTGTGGCCTAACCCAACAGGGGCGCCCTGAAGCACTTGGACCAGGTGGCTTAAATAAACTAACAATTTGACACCACACAGCGGGCTGAGACGACGATAAGCGTGGGGTTAGCTATAGATGGGCATCTGGATGGGAATCCTTACGGTGCTAGCTTGTCTTGTGTCCCTTGTAGGTTCAACATTCTGAAAAAAATCTACCTAACCCGATGCAACTGTACAAGTTTGATCTAACTACTTTGCTTCCTATAAAGTAAATTTATATGGCTTCCACAGCTGTTCATCCACTATTCCATGCTGTTTGGGGACTGAGTGGGCAGGGAGCTGAAACATAGCTTGTCCACTGGAGTGATCTCCTGTGGCCCGCCACAGCATATGGATTGTATCCCGAACCTTCGTTTCTAATTAACACATAATTTTGTAGCAATTACAAGACTGCAGGGTAAGGTACAGTGAAGCCAGCCCTAACCACGTCCGCAATCCAGATCTGTGGCAGAGAGAGTTTATTCAGTTGCTGTTATGTAATTATTTACCCATGAATTTTGAGTCTAAAGAGTGTTACTAAACCTGATAGAACTTATAAATCTCTACGTGATTTAAAAACCAAAAAGCATTCCACAAATAACCATGGACCATGAGTTTGTGGAGGGAGAAGGTAGGGAGAACTCAAACATTCCCAGGCTGCATGGGAAGCCCAAATGCATCATGAGAAATCAAATAGTGAAAGTGATCATGCGCAGTTGTGAAATTGACCAGTCTAGTTTCACTGCCTAAGCAGAGTGAAAATGTAAAATATTGGTGAAAAGTGAATGAGTGTCAGATCCTTCCAGTTTTACTACTGAACCTTACTCCCTCCTGTCTGAGGATCTCAGTGCTTTGACTTTAATCTAGAGATTGTGATCTAATGCAGTGGTTCTCAACCAGGGGTCCGGGGCCCCTTGGGGGGCTGTGAACAGGTTTCGGGGGGTCCACCAAGCAGGGCCAGTGTTGGACTCGCTGGGGCCCAGAGCAGAAAGCCGAAACCTCGCCATGCGGGGTTGAAGCCCAGGCCCCTGAACTCTGCCAACTAGGGCTGAAGTAGAAGCCTGAGCAACGTAGCTTTGTGGGGCCCCCTGTGATGTGGGGTCCTGGGCAGTAGCCCTGTTTGCTGCTCCCTAATGCTGGCTCTGGCTTTTATATGTAGAAAAATGTTGTGGCACCGGTGGGCTGTGAAGTCTTTATAGCATGTTGCGCCGGGCTCAGAAAGAAAAAGGTTGAGACCCCCTGATCTAATGCATCACACGCTGGTCTAGACGTTTGGAAACTTGAGTTCTCTGCCCAGCTTTGCCAGTGGTCTGCTGTGTGACCCTGGGCAAATCACTTCTCTGTCTGCTCGTCCCCTACCACTCTGACTTCTGCTTAGAAAACATCAGCTCTGTGAGGCAGGCCCTGTCTCTTGCTGTCTGGGCAGTGCTAGCACAAGAGGGCCCTGATCTTGGTTGAGGTCTCTAGATATTACTGTAATATAAAGATAATTGTAAGAATCAATTACAACTTTAAAAAATTCTTTCATAAGTCCTGGAATTATACCCCACAAACAAGCGGGGTGTGTTACAAACCAGCTTCCTTTTCCCAGCTGAAGTGTAATGTTTTGTGGGGCCCACTACTTCAGACATGATCCTGGCTCTTCCCTTTCCTATCTGATTCTTTGGCAATGAGCCCTATATTCTGGACATGTACTCAGTGGCCAAGTGTGCGGATTGTTTTATAACTGAAGTGATTTTTGGTTTCTTTGACGGCACAACCTAGTAAACTGGAAACCTTGTCTTTTTATTTATTTATTTTCCGTCTCTCACCAGTCTTCCGGGTCTGTTCCAATCTGCTTCTCTCAGGCTTTCATTGCCCACTCCAGTGTCGTTCGCTCGGCTTACCAATTTATCTAACTTGGCGTCCATATTTGCAGTAGCTGCCTGGACTCGGTCTGATTATTTTTGGCTCTGCTCGTCTAGTCCTGCATGCCCTGTTCGCGAGTTCTCGCTAAGCCACTGCTGGATGGCAACAACCCAGCCTTGGGGATTCTAAAAGTAATTTTCTGTCTTTGTTGCCCTCTTGACGCTCCTGGATATGGTGGCTGTTGGGCCACATGATTTTCCTAAGCCTGTTGGCTTTGAGCTCCAGAACAGCTTTTAAATACCGAACGGTGGATTAACATTCAGAGCTCCCCTGGGGACATGTTTGGCTGGGGAACGGCACCCCTCAGGAGCCCGGGTGCTAGGTGGCATGCATTCAAATGTTGACCTAGAGCAAAGAGCTGTCAAACTGCTAAACAGAAGAATGGCCAGACTGGGTTAGACCAAAGGTCCATCTAGCCCAGTATCCCGTCTTCTGACCGCAGCCTATGCCAGGTGCTCCAGAGGGAATGAACAGAACAGGCTATCCCCTGCTGCCCACTCCCAGACTTTGGAGGAGAAGAGGATCACGTTCTATATTTAATGGTGGCCTGTGGACCAGGGTGTACTGTAGATTAACACTGCATACTCCCTGTCAGTAGGAGGTCTGCACAGAGGTTGGGGAGTCGGGGGAGAAACATGGTCCTCCTGTAGTAAGCAAATGTCTAGTTGGTTGTTCAGGGCCTTCTTGTTCCTCCAGCTGTGCTGTCCTTGTGGCTGGCTGGGCTCCTGGGTGTGGTTGGGTCCCCCACCCCGCAAGTTGTGGCCAGGATGCTTGCTGGAGTGAGTGGCGGCTGTCTTGCAGCGATTCCTTCTGGGGTCCTTCTCTCTTGATGGCGTCACTGTTTGTGGGACTGGCTGCAGTGTCTGCTGGGGCCCCTCAAAGCTCCCTCAAGCCGTTCTGGCCTTGCCCACATGGTTGGACCGTGGTAGTTTGGTGCCTACGTCTTGTATCAGCCGTGGCCTGGGGGAAGGGTCTGCTTGTCCTGCGCCTGCAGCTGGGTGAGGCCTAGTGGTAGCCTTGATCTAAATTTGACACCTAGGTGACTTGGTGAGGATGATGGGGTGTGTGTGTGTGTGTGTGTGTGTGTCAACCTGCCTCAAAGACACCCATGTCAAAGAATCTGCTCGCACCTAACAGCAGAGGTTGGATCATAGCTATGTTACCTAAATAGACCAGACCTTTATTTATTGGATACGAAGGCTAGAACTGCAGTGGAGGTTGGGAGAGGGGGGCACTGTCCAGACAGACAAGAGATACTTATTGTAGCAGGCGGGTTCCTCACCACACATAGTTGCCTCTGCAGAGTAGCTGTGTGGGAGTGGGGGGGGCGCTACTGGCAGAGAGGGGGTTCATGCTCTTAGCTGGATTTCCCCCTCCCCCCCCTCCATCCCCTCTTAATGTCAAATATTCAAGCATCTGAATGCTGATGAGCAGGTCCATTTAGATCTGATGGCTTCCTCTGAACTGCCCTGGAAGAGCTCTGCCAAAATCCAATTAATGACCATGTTAGAAACCATTTATTTTCCCTGGCAGCTTGTTTACAGAGGAATGGGACGGGTGACAAGGGGTTACTGGAGCCCAGCTGTTGGCTTTCAGAGGAGAGGCCCCTGCACTGAAGTGCTGGGATATGTGCCTCTCTTGAGGCTTGGAAGGCACATCAGTATGTACCTCCCTTCTGGATCCTGGCGATACCTTTGTGGTCCCTCTGCTAGGGATGTAATATCCTGCCTTTCAGCAGAATGCCCCTTGCCAGTCCCATTTTTCCATCCTTGACTACTGTGGTCTCACTCTTGTCTTGCTCCCCCCTGTCTGTTGAATCATTTGTCTTACACTTGGATTGTGAGCTCTTCAAGGCAGAGACCAACTTTGCTTGTACAGCTCCTAGCACAGTGAGGCTGGGGCCTCTGGGTGCTATTATGATGCAAATAACTAATAATACAGCCCGTTTCAGTTTTTTCCATGTCAGTGTTTGCAAGTGTAAAGATTGGGGTACATTAGAAAACTTGCCGTGGTTTAACTGAACAGGGTTTTTAATCAATTTAGCTAAACTGGACAAACCTCTAATGTAATGTAGATGCCCTTAGACTGGCTTAAGCTTTGGTTAAACCAGTTTAGTTTAGTTTAATTTGGTATCTTGCTAAACTGATTTACAGTGAGTGTTAAGCTGGTTTAAGGGCATCTACATTACGTTACAAGTTTTCACGGGTGTAAATAAACTGTAAATACCCGTTCTGGTAAACCCATTCAAGTCTTCTGATGTAAACCAGTCCTAAATAGTATGTCTCTCTCTCTCTCTCTCTCTCTCTCTCTCTCTCTCTCTCTCTCACACACACACACACACACACACACACACACACACACACACACACAC
>NW_020664545.1:7170064-7185386 GCF_002925995.2 Terrapene triunguis
CACACACACACACACACACACACACACACACACACACACACACACACCACTTTATGTGCATTGTAATGTACTCATTTGTGCTGCCTTTGTGTTCTGCGTTATCAGCCTGGTCTTGGGACAGCATCCAGAATGCTAACTAAATAGGGTATTAGTTGAAATTTATCCAGTACCCTGTTGTCTTAATTTGCAGTAAAATGTGACACTTTAAATATGTACTCTGGTCATTCCCAAACCAGACAATGCACAATAACTTATTTTGTGTCTGGGGGGTTTTAATAAACTTTCTAAATGGTCTGGGTTGTGCTCCTTTGTGCATCCATCAGCAATGGGTCCAAAGGGGTCCGGAATTAAGCAGCATGTGGTTCTGAATTCAAGAATGTCCTGACTCTTTTGTGGGCTTCACATAACATGGCTTCATTTTCTTTTCCATTTGCAAACAGTAAACGTGTGTTGAGATGTGTGGTTACACCAGTTAACCCTATGCTCTGGGTACATAAGTCCCAAAGCTGGAGGCAAAGCTCTCTCCGTCTCTGGAGGCGAGCATCTGAAGAAGTGAGCTGTAGCCCACAAAAGCTTATGCTGAAATAAATTGGTTAGTCTCTAAGGTGCCACAAGTACTCCTGTCCTTTTTGTGCCTATGTGGCCATTCACCCTCACTCAATAAACTCAGCAGTTGCAGCGTTCAAAATGGCTTTAGAGGGGAGGGGAGATAATACTTTGGTACGTGCATGATTGTTCCATTTTGAGGAATCTCTTCTCAGGCAACAGTGGTCTTGTTTGAAAAACGGTTTGAGATGGTTAAATCTTATCTTAACATCTCTTTGAGCTAACTGCTTAAAGGGGTACTGCAAAGGGAAAAAATCTATTAAAAATCCTTGTGTTGCTGATAACTTCGCAGAGCATTGAAGCTGAGACGTTCTTATAAAAATCGAATTTATTGTTCTCCCCACCCCACCACCAACATCTTAGTTTTTCCTGCATTTCATGCTCACTGCAACAATTAAACTGTATTGATCAGTTTCGCTTTTGTGGGTAGTCGGTTTCATTCGCTGGCTTTCCAATGTCACCATGGTGCTTGTATGTGGATTGCAAACTTCGCAGGAACTGTTCTTTTAAAAAAGTTCCAATAGAGCTTAAATCTTAATCTCTCTCTCTCTCTCTCCATCCACCACTCTTGTATCTGGTTTCCTTTTTATTCTCACGAAAGCTAAATTAAGTGGATGGTGTTTCTTGGAGCCCACACTGATCAGGATTTTCTTCTTCCTGGCTTCTCTCGGATAACAGCTGCTTGCCTGCTTTCCTGTCACTCACGCGAGGAAGGGTTTTCATCCTTTCCTCTCTGTCCGTTGGAAAGGCGGAGGTCGTAGGAAACTGGGCAACAGTTCCCAACTCTCCACGTGACGTTCCTGTTTCGCCCTGACAGGAATCGTTCTGGATGCTGAGAAAGCGAGGGCAAAGGAGGTCACTGAGTGAATGGAGCAGCACTATAAGGCCTCATTCCATGGGGAATTCTAACATGGGATAAATGGGTTGGGGGGGGTAGTTCTCCCTCATCTGTTGGGAGCCCAGAATAGAAAAAGGGATTTTTTTTTTTTTTAATGGAAGATCAGGCAAGAGAAAGAGATGTGGGTTGGGGGGAGCTTTCCCCAGTGTTTTCATAACCATGTATATATTGTAGGGCAACTGGATTACTGCTACTATCTCCCCTTTCTCTGTAGCATTCATCCCTTGGCTGGACCCCTTACTCGTGTTGAGTAACGAATCCTTTTTTTTTATGAGACCTTCCTTGTGCCCCGAAATTCTTCCCTGTTCCAGCTGCCTCCCTCCAAGCGCTGGAGGGACTGAGGTGCTTTTGTCCCTTGACGGGGGAAGCTCTGCGGTAAAATAGCCATTCGTCGCAAACCAGCAGCAATCAGGTGTGCTCAGAACAGGGAAGGCTGTGGCGACAACCCTTCTTTGGGGATCGGAAACAGCGCGGTTCAGCGAAATGCTTGGCCTGTTAAAATGCTGCTGCTCCTCTGACACCTGGCCGCCCACCAGTTACTGCTGCGCAGGGTGACTCTTTTCATGGCGGTGGGAGGGCACTAACCTGTGTTGCTAGGGGAGGGTCTCTAAGGCAAAACAATACCCTAAAATGGACTCTTCTGTCAGCCTGCTTAGACTGTGTGTTCCTCGAGGCAGGGACCACAACTCCCCCTCTCCTCATACAGCACTTTCCATGCCGTGATCACAGAACAGGAGAAGCCAGCCAGTTAGAGCCTTCCTTTTCTCAACCCCCCCAGTTTATTTTTTTTTTAAAAAAACGTTGACATATAACGTACATGAACATAAAAAATTATTTTAGGACGGCTGCCAAGAAAAATCTCTCCCACTGCAGGGCCTTCTGGGTAACTCCCTGAAAATTACCATAAAAGCCGTAGTGCTGAGGCTGCTGGTCTGACGCTGCTGCTGTGACAGTTGCTAGAACGCCGCTCGTAACGCTCTGTATTTAAAATTCAGATGAACGTGTGGTGCATTCAAGTCCGGATTGCAGCAGCCTGTCACGTTTCTGGCTTCCGTGCCCTGCACCACGGTGTTGAACCCTTGTTGGAAGTGCTGCATTTTGTCGCATGCAACCCCACCAAAAAGCAACAGGTAACCAGATGTAGAATAGGCATGATCCAAAAAAAGAGAGATTTCCTATAGCTTCCTCCCAAGAGCGGGGTGGGTTGCCTGCCTGCCTCGGACTGGGGAGTGACTCTTCACTTCAGAGTTATGGAACGGCTTTCCCTCATTTCCCCCCACTCTGCCGCATATAAGTCTTTGGGCGCAGGAGATAGTTCTCTCCCCTGGGTGTCTGGTGAATCCCATAACCTAGATGGAAAAACGCTTTCATTAAAAGCAGTTTATTAGGAATGCAGGCTTGATAGCCCTGGTCTAGTGTTTAGAACAGGGGAAAGAAACTTTGGACTCCTGGGTTCTGTTTCCACCTCTGTTTGGGCAAGTCACTTTCCCTTCTAGGTATTTTAATTGTCTCCATCTGTGAAACGAGGATATTTACATACCACACGGGTAATGTTGTGAAGCTTGGCTTGCTCTTTGTCAAACTCAAGTGAAAAGCGCCGGATGGAGAGGTGGTATGCGAGAAACTATCAAATGAGTGTGAAATATAAGAAGTCTGTACTTACCTATCCCTAGCTGCTTTCATTGTAAGCAGGAAGCCAAGGTGACTGACTCATTTGCAGCTCTAGACCAGAGAGCCCCTATCCCCAAGCCACTCTGATAATTGGCAGCAGGCATTGCTGATCTTCCATTTGGGATGATGGATCATTTCATTTAAATCTTGCTGAAATATAATATTAATCATAGTGTCAGTGTCCCACCTTCATTATAGTTTCCTGATAAACATCTCCTAATCAGGGAGTGATCTCTCTGCTCTGCTCGAAGCCACCCAGGGATAATTAATACATTTTGGAGCTGGAAGAGGAAACCGGCGATGTGTCCCACCCCCATCTCTCACCTTGTAGGTAGAGAATTGCTCACTCAACCGATAAATAAAGCAATAAGCAAACCTCATCTTTCCTGGACAGCCCACTGCATTAGCATGCGTGGTCACCCTGTTCAGGGTCTTAAAGTCCATCTCTGCGTGATGCCTGGTTCCCTTTCTAAGCGTGTTCGGGAGCATTAGAGGAGCCTCTTACCAGCAGGGGCTCCAGAAGGTCACTGACCGCGGCCTTGTGCGTCTTTATCTGAGTGAGCTGTGCAAACGCAGCCTCTCCACGGCCCTGCCAGATGCAAAGCATTCTCCCCTACCTTGCAAATGGGCAACCGAGAGGCAGAAAGGACCGGTGACTTTCCTGTGATCAGTGGATGTTAGAGCTGGGAATAGAGACCAGAGTCCCCATCCTCATGCCACGACCCCACTGCCTGCCACAGGTGGTCTATCAACAGCTGGGCCCTTTCCCCTGACTCCCCCGCTTCAAGCAGATGTGGGAGCTGGGGCAATGGATTCTGGGGGACACTCGAGAGAGCAGGCTCATGCTAGGAGAAAGGCTGGTGTCTTCCATGCCCGTGCAGATACAGAGACTAATGGTGCAGCCGCAATGTGTCTCCCTCCCTTTGAAGCAGGGTAGAGCTCACGGTAGGGTAGAGCCAGGGTGTCCTATTGAACGCAGTGGAATAGCCTTTGAATCCCGAGATTTCCTGCCGATGGGAGGCTTGCTTCATTCCACTCTTGATTGGATTTACTATCACATTGCTTCACCGCAGACTCTGATCACAAGAACGAGGTGTCAGGCTCAGTCAGCCAGCCCCATTGGAGGAGCAGCGGCAGTGAAGTGGGAACAAAGACACCCCTCTGAAAGCAGCGTGGAGTGTATAGAGCAGGGGATCAGGAGTCAGGATTCCTGGGGGCTATTTCCATCTCTGCCACTGACTGCCTCCATCCCCCACTCCCTTCTGCAGTGGGGGTGACACCTGCCTCTCTGGCAGGATGAATCACATGGCGTTCCTTGACTCGAACTGCACTGTGGAACTGTAAATGGCTGCTAATATTTGGAGGAGGACCTAGCAGCAGAGTGCCAGCATGGTTCTGCTTCACCAGGAGAAACCAGAGCCGGAGAACAAGCGCTAGGTTGCTTATTGAATATCCCACAGCTCTTCTTTAGGGGAGAGACCGAGCGCTTTCTGCAGCTGGCTCCTGCAGCTTCTCTGTTTGACCTTCAGCATCGGAGTCAACCAGTTACAAGTCCCCAGAGGGCTCTGGGACAAACTTGACCTCAGTTTTTCTTTTATTTAAAAAAAAAAACCAACCCTTTCCTGTTTCTGCAGCATCTCTTCCTCCTTGGCCGGTGCTGGATCGTGTGCAGAATTTCCCTTTTTCAATTGAGATTTCCTGTTGTCTTTTGTACCTCTGGGTTCTGAAAATGGTCTCTCTCCCCTGCCACGAAGCTCTTTGGACCGGGGAGAGAAATGTCCACAGGTCAGCAGGAGCCGAGACCTGTTTGTAGATAAAAATCCGTTTACCCCGTCTCAGCTGTTCGTTTTGGTTTGCTGGGCTGGACTGTGTTTTGTAACGTCTCTGCTCTAATCCATCAGAGAAAATATGGCCAGTGAAATATTGTCATTGCTGAGCTCTTAAGCTGCCTTCTAATCATGGGCTGGAGACCTGTTTATTAAAGTCCAGGAAGACAAAGAAAAAACAGCACCCCCTTCCCACAGTCCTGAGTGGAGGGTTCCTCCGGGCGGCCCGAGCACAAGGGATTCAGTTAGTTTCCTCTCCATTCTCAGTGGCCTGGGGGCTAATGCTGTGAACTAGTAAGGGGAAGGGACTGCCTGGGGGGTTGGGCACGGCTGGATGTTTGCTCCCAGCTCAGTGGGTAACTAAATTCCCTGGTGCAGGCTACACTCCATAGTGCGTCTCCCCCTCTGCTAGACGCTCTTCAACTGTGATGCGGTGGGTATTGTCCGCCTCTGTGCTTGAATATGCAGCGTCCTGAACCCCTGAGGCGCTTACAGACCAGTCGAACACATGGGGCTGCAGCTCAGAGGAGAGAAGGCTGGGAGATGATTGAGGAGATAGGGAGCGATTTGCTAGTCGGGCTCTGTGGATCTCTGGAGGAGCTCCGACAGTTTCAGCCCAGCTCTGGCTAACTCCGGCAGGGCTGCTGTTGTAGAGCCAGAGAGGGAAGACTTGGGCTTGGGCTACGTTGTTATGAATTATGTTGGCATGGCTACAGTGGGGGGAAAAACCACATCCCTGCCCGATATAGCTATGTTGGACTAGAGCCTAGAAGTTCCTGGCTCCCAGAACTGTGCTTGGACTACTAGACTGCACACACCTCTTGCCATTGGTTCCTAAGAGGGTGAGCTGAAACCCTCGGGTGCCTCCGATGTGAGGCAGACAGGATGCTCGGAAGTCCCCTTAACTCCGAAGGGAGAGTGGCTGGCAGGCTGCCATGGGATCCCTAGGTTTCTAGACCTTGAATAGGCAACAGCACAATTTCAGGGTGGTTTTTATCCTGTGCCTCTCCCTCGCCCCACAGCCCAGACCTTGCAACTTCTGGCCTGACCAGCTGCTCAGGGATAACATGAGCGGGGTTCCCAATCCTGGCACAGCTGCAAAAGCTGGAGCAGACAGGAGGGATGTTAGCCCAGTCCCCCAGCAAATCAAGGAAGGGATTTTTGTCTGAGTGATCACTTCCAAATCCCGGTCTTTTGATGTCCTTGGTCACACAGATTCCTTCCCCAGTCCCCCACGCCCACTCATCTCCAGTGGCTCTTAACAAGTGTATGGAGGAAATCTCTCTCGCCACGCTCTCCCCCTGGCTCGGAGGGTGGGAACAGCAACACGACTTTCCTCGCCTGACCCAGGCAGCATTGGATTCTATTACCGGCCTCGCTTGCCTCCAGCCTTTGGGGCGTGTTGCATCTGGCGGGCGAGGAGACACTTCCCATCCCAAGCACTCTAAAGCAGCAAGTCTCCTTTAAGCAAGGAAGGGGCGGGGGTGATGTCTGAATATTCAAGATTTTCTCAGAAGTGAGAGAGGAAGGTCCATAAAATATGAAAAGGCCCTTGCAGCTAAGAATTCTCTCCTTTTCCAGTCCCAACAGCCTCTTGGAGCTCTCTGCTGGGGGAAGGAGGGAGAAGAAATACGGTTGGAGGTCAGCGTTCAACATTTAGTGGGGACAGGGGAAGAGTATCTATTGAGTCTGCTTTCAAGGGAGTCGCTGCTCTGATAGGATTCCCGGGCCAGGTTACGGATAATAATAGCAGCTCTTTCATACAGCAGTCTTCATCCATAGATCTTGAAGCGTTTTACGAAGGAGGGAAGTTTCATTTTCCCCAGGCTGGGAACCTGAGGCTCAGAGGGGGGAAGGGATTTGTCCAAGTGATTTGAGTGGCAGTGCTGTCTAACAGGGCTGTGACCTGGGAGATGAGGCCTGGCTCTGCTACTGACTTGCTCTGTGGCCTTGGGTAAGTCACTTCACCATTCTATGCTAGTTTCTCCTCGCACCCTTTGTCTTGTCTCCTTAGGGTATAAACTCCCTCAGGTAGGGGCTGTCTTTTATATGATGTATACAATACAGTGCTTGGCATAATGGGGCCCCGGTCTCCGCTGGGGTCTCTCTCTAAGTGCTGCTGTAATAAGCATTTACCTGTGCCTTCCACTGCGGGTTTTTCCTAAGAAATAGTATTAAAATGTGCTCATGCCGCTAGTATGTAGGGTGATTTGCATAGGGCCACCCAGAATGCTTTGCACAGCTCTTTAATCTTCAGAATGTAATTAAAGCGATGCTGTCAACTGGATTTTTTTTCTGAAGTTCACTTATTTTAAAAATACCATTTTCGGATAGACCCCTCCCCCCACCCCCAAACAAAATTTCAGTATATTCCGTTCTTTACATTTAACCCTCCCCCCCTTTGGCTGCTGCTGTTCCTGGGGAAAACTCCCACCGGCTGAGTCTGGGGAGGAGCATGCACATGAGCCTTGCCCTCCACGCCAACTCCCGAGACAGGAAGTGCAACTGAGCAGCACGATCGCGTAGATTCAGTTTCACAGAGGGTTGTCACTCGTGCCACTTTTTCTCTGGTCTCGCCCATTCTTGTCATCGGTCACTAGGGCAGCAACAGAAACTTTGCTCACGTGACTCTTTGATGTTCTAGATGGGCTTGCAGTGGGTATGATGAAGGGCTGGGGGGAGGAGGAGAAAGCTTAGCCGAGGGCACGTCCGCACTTAAAATGCGGCACCACGGTAGCGCTTTAATGCAGACACTCTAAGCCAGTGGCTCTCAAACGTTTCTATTGACCCCTTTCACACTTCAAGCCTCCGAGTGCAAACCCCCCTTATAAATGAAAAACTTTCTTTATCTTTAACACACGGGTTCTCAATGTTCATTGCACCATGACCCGCTTCTGACAACAAAAATTACTACATGGCTCCAAGAGGGGGATTGAAGAAGTCTGAGCCCGCCCAGGCTCTGTCTCCCAAAGCCTGAGCCCCCATCACTCTAGGCAGGGAGCCCAAGTGGCGGGAGGGGGGGGGCTGTAACCTGAGCCCCACCACCCAGGGCTGAAGCCCTTGGGCTTTGGCCCTGAGCCCCAGCA
Organism: Terrapene triunguis; assembly: GCF_002925995.2. Classification (NCBI taxonomy): domain Eukaryota; kingdom Metazoa; phylum Chordata; order Testudines; family Emydidae; genus Terrapene; species Terrapene triunguis. Next base: position 7,178,152 of record NW_020664545.1, read on the forward strand.
AGTCTAACGCCAGCCCTGGCAACCCCGTTAAAATGGAGTCATGACCCAGTTTGGGGTCCTGACCCACAGCATGAGAACCGCTGCCTAAGCCAATGGGAGAGAGCTTCTCCCATCAGCATCGTTAATCCACCTCCCCGAGAGGTGGTAGCCGTGTTGGCGGCAGAAACCCTCCCATCGACAAAGCTCTGTCTACACCGGGGGTTGGATCGGTATAACCGCGGCGCTCAGGGGAGTGGATTTTTCATACTGAGATAGGTCTGTAGCGTAGACCAGACCTGAGTCTAAGCGTAGCCCTGGGAGAGAGAGCAAGCCATCAGCAGAGCTGCCTGCCGAATGGGCTCTCGTCACAGAGAATCGGAGGCGAGGAGCCACCTGTAACTCCCTGAAAGATCGGGGTGGACTCTCTGAACAGAAGAGTGAGGCTGGGAGTTGCAGGGGAGCAGATGAGGGGTGTCTGCATGGGGGAAGCTGTCTGGTGAGAAGCAGGCGTAGGGATGAACGCCAGCCGTCCGGAACAGCATGTCCAGAAAGGCAGATGATGCAGAAGGGAAGTACAGATCACTGCCAACCTGCCCTCTCTACCGCTACACATCCGTCCTCTTCCCTTCAGACCTCAGGGGTTCAGGAGCGCTGCATATGCAAGCACAGAGGCTGAGAATACCCCACTTGAATACTATCACAGTTGAAGAGTGTATAGCAGGCTTTGTGGCAGGGGCGAGACAATTTTCAGAACACGGAACCCACAAAGGGAAATTCTGCACAATCCAGCATCGGCCAAGGAGGAAGAGATGCTGCAGAAACAGGAAAGGGTTTTTATATATATATAGGGACTTCTAACTGGTTGACTCCAGTGCTGAAGGTCAAACAGAGAAGCTGCAGAAAGCGTTCGGTCCCCCAAAGCCCTTTGGAGAGAAATTTCCAGAGGTCAGCATCACTAGGACCCTAGACCTGTTTCTCTTCACAGTTGAAGGGGTTCAGGTGCCAAATTAGCCATCAGCATTGGGTCGTGTGAATTCATTGTTTCATTTACTGTTTAGATAGATATAATAATTATTCCTGCAGCAAAATGACCGACCAAGTATTATTTTATCAACTACAATTGGCTAATACAATAGTAAAAGCACCCTGATTGGTTAATAACTTAGCTTGGTTAATAGTTCAATCACACAGTGTTTTAATATCATGTGCTGCGAAGAGCCGCAGGAGACACGTTAAAGAGCCACTTGCGGCCCGCGAGCTGCAGTCTGAGTATCACTGTGCTAGAGGGAGCAAAGACCACACCCCGCTTGTGGGGGAGCTGGCGAGTGACAGCAGTGGGTGCTTTGCTGGAGAAGGTCTCAGTGCAGACAGTCTCCTCTGCCCACCCTCCCGATTAGGAGCTGGCTGTCTGTTTGCCTACAGTTAGGCAATTGCAGCCAGGAAGGCCAAGGGGCCCAATCCTCCTTGCATTGAAGTGGATAGCAGATTTTTTCCACTGACTTCAGTGGGATCAGGTCAGGGAATGCACAAGGGGAGAGGGGGCAAGTCTACCCGGGAATCCTCTCTGTAAATTCTCAAGCCTTTCTTCTTTTTATTTCCTGGGGAAACTTCCTTACACAGAGGGAAGGAGCGAATAACCCAGCCAGCTGCAGAAACCGGGGCACGATGGCAGTCTTGTCAGCCTTCCGTCCAGTGATCTTTTGGGCCTCGGACAGAAGTTTCTGCAGCTCCTTGTCACCGTGGGGCCCGCTGCCGTGGAAGTCAGTGGGCTGCCCGCTGCTTCCTCGGAAGGATGGATTCGGTGTTAGCAGCAGCACGGTTTGTTTCGCATCTCTGCCTCTCCTCCTCGGAACAAGTTATTTATCATCCTTTTCAAATTTTACATCTTATTTTTAAACGCGGAAGCTGAGATGCTGATGCCTGGGCTCCAGTCAGTCCTACAGCGCGGTGCTGACTGGGTCAGCCCTGGCAGCTCTGCATTGCCAGGTTCGTTTTCAATTTCCCCTGCTCCACGCACCGGCTGCGGATCAAGCATGGAGACCATGAGCCAACAGCAGAGGCCCCTTAGCCGCCTGGGGCGGCATCTGCAGAAGGCTTGTTTACTGAGAGTAACCATGTGGCCCGTGTCGCCCCAATGGAGATGCCCACCCCCAGTAAACATCCTGCTGCAGGGGACGTACCGTGTTTAATCCAATCGCCAGGCTGCCGAGCCTGGCTCCGCACGCTCAGGCCGAAGGGACAAATTGGAACGGAGTGCCTGTCCGTTTGGAGCTGTCACTCTGTGCAGCCTCGGCTGTGTCGCCCAGGAGAGGTTTACTGGGGCAGACGAAACTGCAGCCATTCGCGGTGGGGACCAGAAATCGTCTGGACAGAACTGACAGGTCAGCATTGGAAAGACCTTTCAATCTCCCAGCCCTGGGGGCCTGCCTCGTTGTGACGCTGGATCCTATAAGTTGGGGATGATGACCCAGAATATCCCTGCTCTGCTCCCGCTCCTCGAGGAGCTCTGCTCCTGGTTGTGCACGTTACTGCGTCGCAGCCGCTCAGCGGCCCTTTGGCCTGAGCATTGCACAGTCGCTGCCCTTTGGATGTGTGCAGGGGACCCTGACTCTCGATGCGGTGTGAGGGAGGAGAGAGCAGCTTTGACCTGCCACCTGAAGGAGAATAAACCCTGTGGGGCCAGACTTCTGCCACTAGCTGTGTACCTGCCCCACTGGGGCTTGCTTGCCTTCCCCATCCCACGACCACGGTGGCGAGGAACTGCTTAGACGTAATGAGGCACAGTGCGTTGAAGTAAAGGAGTTTGGTGCTGTACCTGTGAGGTGCAGCCTGCGGTGTGGATCAAAGTGGTTTCATCACACCCCCTTCCCCCACTCCTGCCTTTCTGGGAATCTAGCCGGCATAAATTAGAGCAGCCCTGGGGACTGCTCTAACGTAGGCTGCCTGCACTGAGCAGCCCAGAATATCCAGAGCGCTTGGGCCATATCTGCGCCTGCCTACGTTGAGGGCTGCTGGTGGGGGGAAATGTAGGCCTGGTGCAATGACTCAGGGCGTCCCTCAGTGCCAAGTGTGCTCCCTGGTAGCCAATGACCCGTCTTTGGCGCCCCTCATTGGCACCTGGGTCAGTATGGGGATTTCAGGCAAAGCTTCTTGCTGCTGAGACCTAGGCAACGGTGGAATGCCTTCTTCAGGAAGATGTGAAAGCGCTAATGCTTGGGTCACTTAACGCCAGAGGGGACAAAGTGCTGGAGAACCATGCGGCAGAGAGATCGTGCATTGGCTGTTGGGGACTGGTCAAGAGAGAGCAACCAGCGCGTGCTCGCTCACTCACACCTCCCAGGATGATGTCCAAATGGAGATGCGTTTCAGGCGAGTACCAGTTTGGCGTCAAACGGAAGGAGACATCAGGCAGTGGTTGACGAACAGAAATCTGGAGCCAGCTAATCCCCCTGCAGGTAAACGTCTGACATTGCAGGAATGGTGCGTCTGCGATAAATGCAGTCAATGGGCTTGAAGGATCTGCCCTGGGGAGCGGAGCCTGCTTGGTCCTGTATGGGGAGCTTAGCTAATGCTGCCAGCCGTACAGCAATTATTAGTCACTTCCCGGCCTCTTCATAATTGATGAATCTGGGACTACAACACTGGGATACAAAAACAAAGTGTCCAGCCTTGCCAAGCACGGGATGGTCTGTTCCTGGCTGTCGAGAAATCCGAGAGAGAGCTCCAATTCCCCTCCCCACCCCCAGGAGATGGGTTGCAGTTCTCCGTTGGTTTCATATTAGACTAAAAAGTTCTTGACGACGAGGTGCTTTGGGACTGGTAATGACTGTTCCATGGGCCTTTCATCTCTAGCGGGCTGGCCCGAATGTGACCCAAAGTCTGTGTCATCTGCTGTGTGCTTGGCCTCTCTGCAATGAGCTCGGTCTCCGTCCCGGCGGACAGGTATACACGTCACAATCCTGCAGCCTCTGCCAAGGATGAAACCTGTGTGTGTGTACCTTGCGAGAGAAGCAGAGATCATTTGTGGAGGGAGGCAGGGTGAAGCCCTCCCCCCAGATAAGAGAAAATAGAAAATCTCTTCAAAAGCCTTGTTTTTTAAACCCCAACATGTAACGTTTCCAATCAGCTTGCTCTCTATTGGATAAAAGGCTGACTTTACATAAAGTTACTGTGGCTGTGTACTTCTGTTTTTCTGAAATCGTCAGGCAAGCTTTGCTTTTTCTCTCCCCCAGGGTGTGTGTGTGGATTGACAGGGATCCCGCCCTGTGCCTCACCCCACTTCCCCTGTGTGTGGAAGAGGACAGATGGGAATTTTTCTCCTCCCCCTCCTTCCCGTGGGGGTGGGGGCTCCTTCCTCCTCTCTCCTTCCCCTCAAACTCTGTGCCTATGTGGGAGGCACAGACAGGGGGTGCCTACCCCTCCTGCCCCCCTTAGGGGCTGGCACACCTCACACACTGAACCTGCAGCTGGGGATGGAGAATCTTGGGATCTGGGGCCTTTCCCTCTAGGGGGTGCCAGCTCCCATCTGCCCCCCAGAATACTGGTGGGGCCCAGGTCCCATGGGTCCCTATAACCCGTCACCCACGGGATAAATGGAGGGCTGCAACCATCAGTACTCTGAATCCAGCACCCACTAAATGCACTTAATTTTAGTGATGTCCCGCGCCGGCTCCAGGAGGTACCATCAATTAGTATAACTTTCAGGAGCAGGACACGGGCGTGTTGTTGGAAGGTGCTCGAGATCGCTGATGGTGGATGGGTGAGAATCTGCTGTCTACCTGCCCGTCGTTGAATGCTCCTGATCAGCCGGAGCATGGGGTGACCAGTCACTGGGAGTGTTGCTGAACCTTTCTTCTGCTGTGCTAGACACTCCCATTGACTTTAGTGGGAGCTGCAGGTATCCTGAGGGTGTGGGAGGAGAACCGGGCTCCAGGCTTAAAAGGCAGCTGTATGGAGAACTGTTGATGGGGAAACGCTTGCCCTGAGAGGATGGAGTAACAGACATTTTAATGCATGTCAGTTCTTCTTCTCCACCCTTCCCGGCGGTTCTTAAATCCAGTTGAGTCCCATACAGCAGTTCGTTTGGGGAAATCGCTCCGCTGCTGTGCCAGGTGGGGAGAGGCAGCGGATGGCGCCTCTAATGAAACGTTGCAGTGGTTGCTAATTTGAAAGGGGTTGCAAACGCCATTGAGCGCAGCAATAATACGTGGTGAGCTAAGAGTTTAGGAACATGGGCAGCAAAGACACTGAGAACTTGGCGGGGAGAGGAATGCAAGGTAATAGACCGGTGGCGGGGAGGGAGATTAACCTGACCCAACGTATCCAGCGCGGAAGACAATCCCGGAAAGTAGCAACCCCAAAGAGGTTGGGGTGAGAGGGGACAGCAAATCAGACAGGAGTTTGTCGCGGGATGTGGGCGATCAATGGCGCTGCATTTCGGGGGCATTACATTGCAGAGCAGGGAGGCAATGCTCCATCTCTGCCTAACGTGATTCATCGTCAGGGGGTTGAACCCGGGACCTTTGGATCTAAAAGCAGAAAACTCTGCTGCCTGAGCCACAGAACCGGAATCCATAACTGAAAGGGGGAAGCACGGTCATAAACATCTGTGTGTGGACTGTCCACTGGAGGGGGACAGAGTGCCACACTGCTCGTGTGGGTTAAATATAGGTGGCTCCTGTGTGACGGATCTGCTGCATCCATTCTCCGTACCACCTTACCAGAAAAGTATGAACCAACTAGGCAGAGTTTAGAGCAACCAAGGTGATGGGGTGAGCAGAGATCGAACTAGTGAAATGCTGAGTAGCTAAAGTGACAAGCCATGGGGTGTGTGGGTGTGTCCGTCCCTACAAACCGCCTACAACTCCTCGGTAGATGTGAATACCAAGGATCGAGGGACGTTCCGGATGGGGCCATAACTAGGAGAAACCGCGTGAAACTAAGGGAAACTGAAGCTGCATAACACAACTTCTGCCAGGAGGGGGAATTAGTCTCCCCAAAAGAAAGTAACGGGAGCCTGATTGCTTGGGACATTTGTACTGGACAGAGCATTGGGGGATGGGCAATCCTGCATGGGAAGACGGATTGGATAGGACTTGTTAGGTCCCTTCCTTTTCTAACCTCTGGTCTAGTTGTAGGCAGGGAGTGGCCTGGGAGCAGGGTACCATGCCCAGGGCAGCTCCTTCCTGGTCCCTTCCTTTGTGGAATGAGCAGAGCCTGTCCAAACAGAGCTGTGGGATTGAGTAGAGCTGGAACTGCAGGGTTCAGATTCCTGCTAGCCTGGGGTACATCACTTGGTTTTGTTTCCATGTCCCCCATCTGATAATAGCAAGAACATTCAACTGCTTCCGGGGAGTACTGAGATTTGGCATGCATGCAACGTGCTGTAGGGGCCACACTGTTGTCTTTGCTAGAGAAGGTGCGTCACCATCTTTTGCCTTCTCCGGGCGGGTTTGGTGGGTGAGGGGCTGAGTTAGTTCTGCCCAAAAAGAAGCGCTTCAAAGGCAGCTGAGCTTCGGGCCTTCTTGCCAGGGGTGGTGGAGAGGGACTCAGAAGGGACCTTTGCCTGCATGTGTCTCAGGATGGTTGGCTCGGGTTGCGTAGCCACCAGTGGATTGAGTCTCCATTGGATGTCAGGTTATTTTGGAGAATCGGGCCTGGATTATTGATTTGTGCTGCAAGCGTGCCTGGGAGCCCCAGGACCACGTGGTGCTAGACGCTGTACAAACAGAAGCAAATGCTGCCCCACGGAGCCTCCAGTCTTAAGTCTAAGACAAGAGACGACAAATGCCTACTACGGAGAGGGAAGCCCATGGAAACAATCCTCATCAACATGATCCACTGCGGTTTCAGCGCAGCAGCTGCCTGACCATTATGTGTGTAACAGGTGTCAAGGCGGGGGGTCGAGGGGGAAGGAGGACCGAGTGAGGGAGGTGGTTCTGAGGATGTTTTCTGAAAGCTCCTCCCATGGGACAGGGAGGGTCCTTTTTATTGTTCCGTGTTTGTACAGCACCTAGCCCAGTGGGGTTCTGGTCAGGGACAGGGGGCTCCTGGGTGCTACAGGGGAGAAAGCAGGAAGGGGCTTGTTTGAAAACGTAACAAGTGGGCGCCGAAGGCTGGCGTCAGGGCCGGTTCCAGGCATCAGCTTACCAAGTAGGCGCTTGGGGTGGCCACTTCGGAGAGGGGCGGCACATCCAGCTGTTCGGCGGCAATTTGGCGGACGGTCCCTCACTCCTGCTCGGAGTGAAGGACCTCCC
>NW_020664545.1:7185396-7289871 GCF_002925995.2 Terrapene triunguis
AATTTGGCGGACGGTCCCTCACTCCTGCTCGGAGTGAAGGACCTCCCGCCGAATTGCCGCCGCAGATCGCAATCGTGGCTTTTTGTTTTGTTTTGTTTGGCTGCTTGGGGCGGCCAAAACCCTGGAGCCGGCCCTGGCTGGCGTCATTGGCAGAGAAGAGTGGGGGGGGGGGGGAGGGTTGACATGGAAGCCTGAGTCGTGGCTTGGCCCGTAGAAGAGATGCAAAGAATCCATGCCTCATGCAGCGGGCCATCAGGCAATGAGCTAATGGCCCACCTGCCTCATGCTGTCCAGCGCTCAGTCCCCCTCCCGGCCGGGGTGGAGGGGGAGATGCGCTTAAATTCATTTCCTTTCCTTTTTTTGCTTCCTACGGCTGTCCCCTGCTCTGCTATCAAGTGACTTGGTGACATGGCACGTCTCAAATGTCTGAGCAATTTCATAAAGAAAGGAGCCGGCATAAATGAAACGCTTTGCCTCTTGTGTCTGACAAATTGGATTTGTTAACCTGCAGCTTCCGGGGCCTTCTCTGGCAGGCGGCTGATGGGACGTAGGGTAGGGGGAAGGGAAGGGGAAGCATGCATGAAGCGGGTGGGGGGAATCCAAAGCACCCTATAACATGCTGATGTTCTGGTAACACTCTCTGGGGCTCTTTGCTTCCCTGTGGCTTTGGGGGAAGGCCTGAACTTTGCATTGCTCTGACTTTTCGCTGTGGCCCTAGCGGGCATCCACAGTAGATGCCCGCCTCCTTCACGCTGTTCTTCCCCAGAGGCAAGAGCACCCATGGATGCCTCTGCCTGTGTCAGCCTGGCCAAGAACTCCAGACACCTGCAATCTGTCAGTGTGGATGGGGCGGGGAATTTGCAGCTGGAGGTGGGGCGAGGCGCCGAGGCAAGGGGCCAGTTCCCCACGATAATGGGAAGGGGATTTACTCCCCGGGTGGTATGGGAGGATTGTAGATTAACTCAGTTTTGCTGCCTCGGAGATGGGAACTTTCACCAATCTGGGGTTTGTGTTGCCTGTGCTTGAGTGGCCAGGCTGCCCCCCAGCTGTGGATCAGCTGCTGGTGGTTGTGGGGCTCTTTGTCATAGACCTTCATATTCCCTCCCAACCCCAAATATGGTGGCAAGTTAACCCCTGAGCATGTGGGCAAGATCCACCAGCCAGACACGTGGGAAAGAATTTTCTGCAGTAACTCAGAGCCCTCCCCAGCTAGTGTCCCATGACCGGCCATTGGAGATACTTGCTGCTAGCAGTCGCAGATTGGCTACATGCCATTGTAGGTAGTCTCATCATCCCGTCCCCCTCCATCAACGTATCAGGCTCAGTCTTGAAGCCAGTTAGGTTTTTTTGCCCTATGGCTCCCTTCTGGTGGTTAGAAGCCTTCATCTAATTTCAAGCCTAAAGTTGTTGGTGGGCAGTTTATATAGAGAGCAGTCCTATCTCCCCTCAGCCTTTGTTTGGTTAGGCTAAACAAGCCAAGCTCTTTGAGCCTCTTATCATAAGGTTGGTTTTCCATTCCTCGGATCATCCTAGTAGCCCTTCTCTGCACCTGTTCTAGTTCGAATTCATCTTTCTTAAACATGGGAGAGCAGAACTGCACACAGTATTCCAGATGGGGTCTCACCTGTGCCTTGTATAATAGTATTAACACTTCCTTACCTCTACTGGAAATACCTCACCTGATGCATCCTGGAACTGCATTGCCTTTTTCACAGCCATTTCACATAGTCATCCTGTGATCAACTAGTACACCCAGGTCTTTCTCCTCCTCTGTCACTTCCAACTGATACGGCCCCAGCTTATAGCAAAAATTCTTGTTGTTAGTCCCTAAATGCATGACTTTGCACTGCACTATTAAATTTCATCCCATTTCTATTGCTCCAGTTTACAAGGTCATTTAGATCTTGTACGATATTCCGGTCCTCCTCCATCCTGGCAATACCTCCCAGCTTTGTGTCATCTGCAAATTTTATTAGCACACTCCTTTCTTTTGTGCCAAGGTCAGTAATAAAAATATTAAATAAGATTAGTCCCCAAACCAGTCCCTGAGCAACTACACTAGTAACCTCCCTCCAGCCTGACCGTTCTCCCCCCTCTCCTCCCTTGACTCTGATATTTGCATTACTGAACTCTCCTCCAAAACCTAACTGGGGAAAGAAGGGGGACCCAGGTGGACACATCTTCCATCTCCTCCCCATCGATGGCATGGAGATTGATGTTGAACAGTGCCCTAGTTTGGAGAAGGCTCCCCGTCTCCGCCCAATCAGAAGTCCAAAGGGCAGGCAATGTGATGTTTATTGGGGTTAGTTTCCAGCCAGCATGTTTCCCATAACTGACTCCGCAGACCCTTGTTTCCCAGTGTCCCGTCTGCCCCCTTGTCAACAAGCATAATTATCTGTGAAATGCACGCCCACAGTCCCACCCCTTACAACTTATGGTCATGTTCCATTTTGGGGGGGTTGTGGGTTGGGGGTCTTCGTCCCACCTTTTTTGTACCCCATGGAGAGGTAAGGAGTGAGGTTGTGCTACAGTCAGGGGCAGGCCTTTCTCTGGCCTTAGTGTTTTACCTCCCCCCCCATCCCCCCTTGCCCCTCCCGACTGATTGCTTGAGATAGGAATTGAGGCAGTCTTCAAGTGTGAGCTCATATTATATTCCCACCATGCCCAGTAACACTTTAACTGCTCTTATCTGTTCCCATTATGCTAACAAACCCATCTGGCTTCGACAGAAGCAACATACACAGTGTCTTTGTTTACACATATTAGTAAGAATGTATCTGTATCAAAAAATCACAGGCAAGCAAAACCCCAAATACTATCTCAGGCGGAAATACAGGCCTGGATCCTACATTGGCACTAGCACCCCTTATACTCAGTATAGACTCTGGGCTCATGGACAGCTGTGTCCCCATATTTCTCCAATCTGGGGTGCCTCTTACACTGCTTCGCTGTGAGAACAACCACTCCTGGTCTGCTCACATATACAACCCTCAGCGTGTAAATCTCTCTCCGTTATATTGTATGAGTGCTATAGCCAGCCACTGATTAATTACACTGTATGGTAACACCAGCAAACTCCCAGTCCCAGACTTTCCCGCAGAAATGGGCATCTGGTACTGCCCAGCTCCCTCCTGGACAATACAAGCTCATATAAAGTCTGTCATTTCATTAATAACAAGATTTGTGCATATCATTTTCTATCTCACATGAAATTTCCCAAACACCCTGGTTTAGATAAAACAATAGAATAAGTTTATTAACTACAGAAAGATTTTAAGTGATTGCAAGTAATGAGGCATAGAAGTCAGAATTGGTTACAAAGAAATAAAAGATAAAATGCAACTAACTCCTAACTTAACAAGCTGAATGAATTCAGTGCAAAGGTTTCTCTCACCACATGCTATCAGCAGTGTTACTGGCTGGATTCCTTTCGGCCAGGATCCCTCCCCGCACATCAGTGTTAATTTCCTTGTCCTTCAGGTGGTGTTGATGCCATGGGCAGAGAGAAAGGGGCATCCCTTCCTCTTTCTTAGTTATTTTTTCTTTGAGAATCATCTCCAGCTGAGGTTCAGAAGACAGAAAGTCTGTGGCAATGGGAAACTCCAGCTGTTTCTTTGCCAAAATGTAGATTTTTTTTTTTCCCACTCAGACCCTTTTTTCCTGCCAAAGAATTGCTGCTTAACCAGGGGATAGTCCATTTGATTTTGCTGATACCTGGCTGAGGCCTCAGTTTGCCTTTTATCTCCGATGAACTGTTTTGTAGCTGCTTTTCTAAACTTGAAACATGTCTGAGGAACGTCATATAGTAGAATCTTATAACTTTATTTACAATGTTGCCCCACATATTTTACCAGGACAATAATGATCAGCAAATTATGAGTTTTCAAGTGATATCTTACAAGGCATACTTTGTAAGATTACCCATTGTAATTTTGTAAAGAGTGTGACCATAGGGATACAGACGGTTATATCATGTATTTACCTAGCACAATATTTCCCAAACTTGGGATGCTGCTTGTTTAGGGAAAGCCCCTGGCGGGCCAGTTTATTTACCTGCCGCATCCGCAGGTCCGGCCGATCGCGGCTCCCACTGGCCGCGGTTCGCTGCTCCAGGCCAATGGGAGCTGCTGGAAGCGGTGCGGGCTAGGGGACGTGCGGGCCAAGGGACGTACTGGCCACCGCTTCCAGCAGCTCCCATTGACCTGGAGCAACGAACCGCGGCCAGTGGGAGCCGCGATTGGCCGGACCTGCGGACGGGGCAGGTAAACAAACTGGCCCGGCCAGCCAGGGGCTTTCCCTAAACAAGCGGTGTCCCAAGTTTGGGAAACACTGACCTAGCACCTTACAAAGCCAGAGTAAAACTCTTTCTTTGTCCTGGACAGCTCATGCTCTGGGATGCGTATTGTATACTGCATAGTATTAAACATACGCTCAGATGTATTTAACAGGGAAACAGCAGGTTTCCAGTTGCATTGGCTGGCAGGAGCTGCACTCGGAATGCATAGCCCCAGGCCTGAGCATGTTGTGTTTGCATGGAGGAGAGATCTTGCTTTACAGCTGGAAGAGTGGGAGTGGGGGAAGGGAGAAATCCACAGTTGCTGCACTTGGTGGAGTCGGCACAATACGGTGCTGTGAGCTCTGACACGCTGCTCTTGGAGTGCGGCTATTTCAGGGAGAGGCAGAGTGCAGTCGCCCAAGCACTTTCTTTTACAGCACGTTAGGTATCACATTATTTATTGTGTGTGTGAGAGAGATTCAGTTACGAGATATCGAACCCCCGAGGGGCAGCGGAGTGCGGGAGGAGGGGGAGATCGCTTCCTCTGTTTTCGTGCTGTTTGGCTCTCACCTGGTGTGACCCTGTTGGAGGATTTGCATAGAGAGACTCGTGCCCCCAGGAGAAACTGCAGCAAAGTTTCTTTTATTTAATAAAAAAAAAAAAAATGCAGCTAAACGAAAATGGATGCTTTTAAAAGCGCCAGAGACGAGTTTCCCAAAGCCGCTTCCCGGCCGAATTATTGCAGGAGGCCCAGTTTTTTGAGGTCTTCCTGGTGAGATGCTTGGCTAAGCAGAACTTCACTGCTCCACCTAATGCAGGGAATGGGGACAACGTCCCGGTGAGAAGCTCGGCGTCTGAGACGGGACAGGCCTGTGGGAGCGCAGGAGGGTGCGGGAGGGAGTTCTTGAAGACAATCCTACCCTGTCACAAGCATTTCTGGCTTACGTCACTCGGGCACCGCTGCACGCTGGGGGGCTCTGAAAGGCAGCCTGGCTCTCTGAGCATGGCTGAAGGCGGAGACTACGCCAGGAACTTATTTCAGGGAACACTTGGAGAGGGCAGGGGGTGCAGGATATTACTGATGCTTTTTTCCATAACCTCTCCGCCTGTGGGAGGTGTAAAGGGCTCTGGGGAGGCTTATGCTAGCAGAGGGGTGTGTGTGTGTGGACGTTTTTCAGTCTGCTGCCAGACAGAGCTTGACATTTACCAGACTCGTCCCGGTCAGGGCGCTGCGACTGCGGTACCAGCCACTGGTAGATACCAAAGCCGGGGCGGGGAGGGGCTCCAGCAAGGGCAACGTCCTGGCGAGCAGCTCGGCTTCCGAGAAGGGGAAGGGGGCAGTGCTTGGCTATCTAGCAAAGGGCTGTCCCCGTTTCCATCATCTGTATTACTCTGACTTGCAGGAGTCTGGCAAATCTGCAGCTCCGTCCCCTCTAGCTGCTGATGGGCTCTGCTCCCTCCCGCCAACATCTCCAGACCCTCACAAGGGGTGGGAACGGCCTCCCCATCTCGGTTCTCCCCTGTCTCCGTGCTTGGAGGTCTTCTCCCTGGTGAACAATGCCTGGGCCTGCCTCCGCTGCTGCCCAGAGCTTTCCCAAGCAGTGACACTGACGTGATCCTTCACAGATTCACTGCTGCCCACAAGGTTCTGAACAGCTGGGAAGCTGCATTGAGTCTTGTTAGCTTTGCTCCGTGGCTGCGCAGCAAAACTTTAAGCAGCTGCTGAGGCACTGGAATGAGCTGACTGCAGATTCAGGAAGACTGCACCGCTCTGCATTCGCTGCACATATGAAAGGCACTCTGTCTGCAACCGGAAAGGCTGGAAAATAGAATACAAATAAATACAAACTTAAATCTGCACAGCATTAGCTGTAGGGTCTCCTGCTTGCTGGGGAAGGCTCAGTGGGGAATCTGGGAATGGGCATGTCTTGTCCTGATTGTTAATTTCTGCTGGGTTCCTGCATTGTCTGAGCTACTGCTGTCCCTAGCAAGCAGGACAAGGGTTGGGAATGTAGTTCTGTGCACATTGCAGCCAGGACCAAATGCTTCCTCTTCTAGGACAGCTCTGTCTGAGGATATGTCTTCACTACCCGCCGATCCGGCGGGTAGCAATCGGTCTATCGGGGATCGACTTACCGCGTCTCGTGAGGACGCGGTAAAATCGATCCCTGATCGCTCTGCCGTCGACTCCGGAAATCCACCTCGGCAAGAGGCGGCAGCGGAGTCGGCGGCAGCGTGGCAGCGGTCGGCTTTCCCCCATCCTCACCGCCAGGTAAGCCGACCTAAGATACGCAACTTCAGCTACGTGATCTTAGGTCGGAATCCCGCTGTAGTGTAGACCTAGCCTGACAGTGCTCTAAAGCCACCTCGTGTGGGATCCTAAACTTAGGACTCTAAGGATTGCCCCTCCTGAGGACTAATTAATCCTGTTTTTTCAATAGCCTGCGTCCTGGAGGATCAGCCATTGCATCAGATATGCCACCGTGCCTCCCGATGCAACATTTCTTACCACAGGGGGAACGGCTCATGGAAACTCTGCCGGAGGCAAAACGCTAATTGTCCTGCTCCCTCACCTTTAGAGTGGCTAGAAGCTGCGGGGGGCTGGGAGGGGAAGAGAAGCGTCCCCCACCCGCTGATGGAAACACAATGCAACAGGCAGCTCCCGTTCCTGCGTGCTGAATGAGCCTCTCTTGGTGGTGAGCGCTCGCAGCACCATGGCTCCAGCCTGGCACCTCCTTCTTCATCCGACTTTCCTCCTGGGCATGTGTAGCTAGGAGAGCCGTGTCCCTGGGTGAGGCCACCCCCTTTTCCAGCGTCCCGAGCTCTAGCACCTCCCCTCCTGCTGCAATTGCTGGAGAAGCCCACTGCCTTCTGAGGGGAGGGGGACCGGCAGTTCCTCTGCTGCAAAGGCTCCGTCCTACCCCTGCCGTCTCGGCTTCTCTTCTATAAGAACGGCCAGACTGGGTCAGACTAAAGGTCCATCTAGCCCAGTATCCTGTCTTCCCACAGTGGCCAGTGCCAGGTGCCCCAGAGGGAATGAACAGAACTGGTAATCATCAAGTGATCCATCCCGTCCAGCTTCTGGCAAACAGGCTTGGGACACCATCCCTGCCCATCCTGGCTAATAGCCATTGATGGACCTATCCTCTATGAACGTATCTAGTTCCTTTTTGAACCCTGTTATAGTCTTGGCCTTCACAACATCCTCTGGCAAGGCGTTCCACAGGTGGAGTGCGCCTTGTGTGAAAAAATACTTCCTTTTGTTTGTTTTAAACCTGCTACCTATGAATTTCATTGGGTGACCCCTAGTTCTTGTGTTATGAGAGAGAGTAAATAGCACTTCCTTATTTACTTTCTCCACACCAGTCGCGATTTTATAGCCCTCTATAATATTCCCCCCCTTAGTCGTCTCTTTTCCAAGCTGAAAAGTCCCAGTCTCTTTAAACTCCTCTAATTATTTCACTTGTCCCGGCAAGTGAAAGGTGACGGTGCTGTGGACAGCAGCGTGAAGGATTAGAGATGATTTCACTGGGGAAGGGGGTGTCTCTCTCTCTCTCTCTCTCTCTCTCTCTCTCAATAAAGAGGCTTTGAAGGGATTTGGAGAATTCAGTTAAAACCTCAACACTCTCTCTACCCTCCCCCCCCCACTTGCCCAGCCCCCAACACTGTTCTCTAAGGTGCTGCTCAGAGCTATCCCCTTTCCCTGTACGTTATGGTGTCTCCAAAGCCGCACCCTTCGGTAATGGAGGACATGCATGCGCCGATTACAGAGACTGGTGTGCGACCTGCCCCTCCTGTTCCCTCCTGCCCTAGCATCACCTGGAAACGTGCAGTAAGTCGCCTCAGGAGTATCGTCCCCAGGGGGAAATCGGCATAAACGCTCTAACCCCAGCTGCTCTCCATGGGAACCCTGCTCTCGCAGGAGGGGGAGGGTAGAAAGCCATCAGTGGTGTCACATCCATGAATGCAGAACAAACCTGGTGTGGCAGCATTTTGGGACGAGTGCTTGACACCTTGCGCTCCTTTGAACAATCCCCGTCTCCCTCCTTCCTAAGTAGGGTGAGGAGACTTGGACCCAAACTCCCCTTGAGGTGGGAAGTAGATGGGGTATCTGAAGGCCTGTGGCTTGGAGACCTTACCTGGCCTGACTTCACATGGATGTTTTGAATGGGGCCAAGATCTGTCCCTGTGAACTCCCCAGTTCCTCTGACTCCGTAGCTCAGATTTTGAGGCCTTAATGCATCCTGCAGTTTACAAATAAGGAGCGCGTTGTTTTGGGCCGGGGAGGCAAACGAATCAACAAGCCAGTGATTTCTTCAATCATCCTGCACGTTACACTGGGGGAAAATGAATACAGCGCCTGCCATCCCCAGAAGCTATTTGTTAAAGCCAAAGATAATGATGGGCAAAATTGAGCCTGGCTCAGCTGCCTTTTAAGAATCCTTCCAAGAAAGGGGATCTGTTTATTTGTGAGCTCTGAAATCTGTGTACAAGCCTTTCAGCCCCATAGGGGACAAGCTAATTTGGGGGGGAGAGGAGGGAGCAGGACTTGCCAAAAAAAACCCCCAAAACAAATCACATTTGAATGTCCAACTTAAGACACCGACTAAGGCCCTTTTAAAGAAAAACGCTGAGCACCCAAGCCCTGAAAATCGGGCCCCTTAAGGTGTCTCAAATGCTGAAAATTATGGACTAGCACGGTCAATCAATCGCAGTTAATGCATGTGATTAATGTAAAACAAATTAACTACATTTAAAAAAAATTGTGGTTAATTGCCATTTTAATCGCACTGTTAACTATAGACTACCAACTTGAATTGATTATAAATATTATTGGAAGTTTTTTCTACATTTTTCAAATATATTGATTTCAGTTACAACACAGAATACTAAGTGTACAGTGCTCACTTTATTTTATTTTTTATTAGAAATATTTGCACTGTAAAAAAGGTAAACAAAAGAAATAGTATTTTTCAATTCACCTCATACAAGTCCACTCAGTCCTACTTCTTATTCAGCCAATCGCTAAGACAAACAAGTTTGTTTACATTTACGGGAGATACTGCTGCCTGCTTCTTACTTACAATGTCACCTAAAAGTGAGAAGAGGCGTTCTTATGGCATTATTGTAGCCGGCACTGCAAGATATTTATGTGCCAGATATGCCAAACATTTGTATGCCCCTTCATGGTTCGATTTCTAGGCTCTAAAGTTTTCCATTGTTTTGTTTTTAAGTGCAGTTATATTTAAAAAAAAAAAAAATTCTACATTTGTAAGTTGCACTTTCATGTTCGAGATTGCACTCCAGTACTTGTATCGCTTGAAGTGTCATGTGAACGTTAACCAAGAAATCCCGCTCTGACTTGCGCAGTTAGGAACAGAGTGCCCTGCGCTAGTGGATCTGTCCCCTCCTTGGTGCACACTGTTGTGCTTCCATTTTGCAGTTCATAATGTTGTTTGAGAGTTGGCCCCCTTGCCATCAGCTTGGTTGGAGCATCATGCCTCTGGCCATAGCTGGACTCGCTGTGGAGTGAGTTCTGTAGTATGAATACCCAGAATCCATTGCCTCTCTGTCAGAGCAGTGCTGTGCTTATCCCTGAACTTTCTGGTTTTTCAGGACTTCAGAACAACAAATGCCCACCATCTGGGTGGCACAAGAAGTGGGACCACATCATCCCATCATCCTCCAGCACCTTCACTGGCTACCTGTTCACTTTCAACTCTCTGAAATCATTCTCTACCCTACCTTGCAGAATGTCTCTTTCACAGTTTCCGCTCATATCTCTCCTTCCATGCGGTCTAGCCAGGTGTGTGAGTGCCACCTTCTTTCCAGCTCCTGCCATTTGGAACAGCCTTCATAAATCTCTCCCTCTTGCTTCAAATCTCGGCTGGAAAAATGGCTCTTCTCACTACCCAGGTCTCACGAATGGATGCTTTAATTTTCACTACCCAAACTGCTTTAACGCTAATTGACGTTAGGCGTTTGAGTCTCTTCTGTCGCCGCAGACTCTCCGGCGATTGGAGAACTAGTGAAATTCTGAACTTGCAAGAGGCGGAGGGCTTGTCTAAACACAAAGTTGAACTGTTTAACTAACAGAGTGATATTGCACCACTTAAACTGGTGTCACTGTGTGTGTAGACCCTTACGTTGCTATAAACTTGGCTTATGTTGGTTTTAGCCTGTTTCTAGTTAAATAATCGGCCTAACGACATCGCGTAGCCCAGACCTGTAAGCTTTGGGAGTGGGCAGGGGGAGCTTTGGGCTAATGAACACTTCGGCTGTCTTTGCGGATTCATCATTCTTGCCCCTTTTGCCTTAAGGCTGAGAGCTCTGAGTGCATATCCACCCCCTTTCCCCCAGAATCACTCCAGCAAAACCATGGAGCTGATATTTCTGGTATTTTAAAGGTACGATGCAGAAAATAAATCTTTACAGGCCGTCTTTATATCAGAAGAGAGAGAGGCAGAGTCTCTCTTTAGATAAAACCCGTTGCAGATCGCTTCTACTGGTGAGTGGAAGAGGGAGGAGCAGGGCCGCCCAGAGGATTCAGGGGGCCTGGGGTCTTCGGTGGTGGGGGGCCCCCGCCGCCGAATTGCCACCGAAGACCCGGCACTTCGGTGGCGGGTCCTGGGGCGGAAGGACCCCCTGCCGCGGGTCTTCAGGGCACTTCGGCGGCGGGTCCCGGGGTGGAAGGACCCCCCGCCACTGAATTGCAGCCAAAGACCCGGAGCGGAAGAAGCTCTGGGGGCCCCGAAAAACTCTCGTGGGGGCCCCTGGGGCAAATTGCCCCACTTGCCCCCCCCCTCTGGGCAGCCCTGGGGAGGAGAGGGTCTGGATGTAGCACAGCGTACTGGCAATGAGGCTTTTCTACCACTAGAAAGAGCAAAGATGGTCTGTTGCTGTAGGAGACCTCGGCTTCTCTGCTGTGACTCACGGAGGAATATCGGTGTACGTTGTTACAAACTGACCTTTCAGCGGAAGATAGCAGAGGTGGCGGTAGGCCCTGTTTTATTATTTGGCCTATGCAATCTGGTCAAGCCGAGCCCCGGCGTTCTTATCAATGATATTCAAAGGCACAAAGACCTCCAGGAAGTTGAGTCATTTTGCAGCCCTCGAGAATGTGTGTCATGGTTTGTGGCTGCCCACATTGACATAGTGGACGGTCTCTCAGACACCACCGAAATTCTGCTGCAGCACAAATTCCATGTCTGGTATGAAACCAGCTCAGCGGGCTCCGTTGGCTTCGCAGCAGATCAAACCCTGTTGACATGGAGTGGGGCGCGAGACAAGGTAATTATTTGTCACTTTCTCTGCAGACCATGAAACTGCGCATCCTCTACTGTAAATCCCTCACTCGATAAACTTACCCACAACAGGCGCCGTGAGGGCAAATGACCACGTGGTGGATTAAAGGAGTCTTTTATTGACGGTAGATGTGACATATCACACAATTTCATCACAGGCTTTGCTATGCTTTCCTCTCTCCGAACACTGGGCGGAGCAGTATTGCAGGCCCTACGTTGCAGTGAGACAATCCTTCCAATCCATTAATCAATGGCTGATCAGTTCCCATCCAGGCTACCATAAATATTGAGCTGAGAGTTAATTGGTGTTCAAAACCTTTTTAAATAGATTTTGTTACTGCTTCTTAAACTAGGGTCTAAAAGTTTGTGTAACTTGCAGAGGGACAGTTGAAAACCGTGTGGTATAAAACGTTCACCACCTTTGCCAGGCAGCAGTGTTTCTGTTCTCCTTGCTAGGCCTTCCAGGTTTGCCAGGGCATGGGTCGCTTCCTCGGAACAGCGCAGGCAGCCCATTGGGGCCGAACAGGGAATAGACTCCACAGATCTATGCAAGCACTTCAGTGCCAAGGTTGAGCCTATGGGCAAATAATGCACTGCTTTTTCTGTCAGAGGACACTGGGGTATTTACTGGCTATAACTGAACTAAGCCTTCACCCTTTAGAGAGAGAAACTGAGGCAGAGAGAAGGGAATTCATTTGCAGCACAGCATGTCGTGAATGACAGAGCTGCTGATGGAACCCAGGAGATCTGCCTCTAGTACCCAACACCGCAGTCGCATCTCTCCTCAGGGGCTGCGGAGATTGGTGCCCTGTTTCATCTTAACCCCACCCCTGTCAATTTCTATTAGGACCCCTAGAGCCTTGGTGAACGTTTCCTCCCCTTCCATGCTGTCTCCCCAATGCTTTCCCCTGCTTCCATTTTGTAACAGATCGGGAAGTAGCCGTGTATACACTTGATAATGCCGTGTAGCAGTAACTCCAAGCAGCGCTGGGCCTTTTCTGGCATAAAAAGGACAAATTAAATAAACATGCGTGATTGCTTAAACATTTGTTTTTTAAATTAGCAGCAGGTTTTTTTTTGTTTTTTGTTTTTTGTTTTTTTAAATTAAAGTATTTGGATATGCTGCTGCTAGGGAACATTTTAGCAATTTTTTTTTTCCTGGTACGATTTTTCCAGAATAATTACTGCTTTTTAAAAAGCAAATTCAAAACTGGGGCCAGGTTTTTGGCTTAATCCTGTCAGAGTCGTGGAGGGGAAGAAACGTCTCCGTTTGGAGCTGTGGGGTCCGGGCAAGTGTCTGGCAGGTTAGCGTTGGCTCGTGGCAGGGAGGTAGGGGCGCTGATGCTAAGACGATGTAGAAAGCTGGGATGAGGCACATCTGTGTCTCGTGGGAGAGCCGGGAAAACCCAGAGCTTACTCCTAATGGTGAAAGCTGGCCCCGGGGTTCCCTCTGTCCTCAAGACTTAAGGGAAGGGTGAGGGAAAACTAGATTGAGCTTGCAGTGTGGTCTAGTGGATTGGTGATTGGCTATGGATTCAGGAGACCTGGCTTCTATTTCTGGTTCTGCCACTGACCTGCTGGGTGACCCTGGGCAAGTCCCTTTGTCTTTTTCTTCCCTGCATAGATGGTAAGAAACAGTCCCTGGCCAAAGAGCTTGCAATGTGTATGTACAATGCCTAGCATAAGGGGATCCTAACTCTAGGTCGGACCTTTGCTGCTACTGGGATATGACCAAGGATCTCTAAGCAGACTATCTCAGGCTTGGTCCACACTGGGGCGGGGGATCGATCTAGGAAACGCAACTTCAGCTACGAGAATAGCGTAGCTGAAGTCGACGTTTCCTAGCTGGAATTAAGTTTACTTACTGCGGGTCCACGCGGCGCAGGCAAGCTCCCCCGTCGACAGCGCTTCCTCCTCTCGGCGAGCAGGAGTTCCGCAGTCGACGGGGGAGTGCTTCTGGGATCGATTTATCGCGTCCAGATGAGCCGCGATAAATCGATCCCAGAAGATCGATCTCTACCCGCCGAATCAGGCGGGTAGTGTAGACCAAGCCTCAGAAGTGTGGGCTGCTAGACTAGTACAGCTGATGAGTTAGTGTTGTTAATGACTATTTCTGTTATGTGGCGCCTTTTACCTCATTTGATTTGAATGCAAAAATTACACCTCGCCCCAGCTATAGGTTCCCTGTAATTGAAAATGACATTCCATGCAAGGAGGAGCCACCATCTGGCTAACCGGGCAATTTAAAGAGCAAAAGGCTCTCTGAGCCCACCCAAACTTTCATCACTTTCCAAAAGTCCTATCAAAACAAAGCAGGTCCTCGCAGCTTGCTGTAACGCTCCACAGGCCTGGGTTATTTTGGCTCTAAGGTGTCTTTGAAAGTTTCAGCTCATTTAAAGGTGGGAAGAGGGAAGGGTGACGTGGGGAAGGAGCAGAGGAGCCCAAAATAAGGCTGGAGCCTTTGGGGAAACCGGTGCTGGCCCGAACGTTTTATAACCGCATCTGCCAGGACCGGAACACGTGGCTAGACCAGGCTGGCTAGCGAGAGGTTCCTTTCAGACTCGGAGGGTTCGGGGCACTAGAGAGCCTCAGCTACTCTCAATAAACTCCTATGGTTAAGAGTTCAAATGGTGGGGAAGGTGGAAAGAGAGCCAGGAGCAGGCCAGGGAGGCCTGTGGGTACTGAACCTATAGACGAGCATGCAGTGGGGGCGAAAGACCTCTCTGGCTTTAAGATTAAGCTTGATAAGTTTATGGAGGGGATGGTTTGATGGGATAACGTGATTTTAGTCAATAGGTCATTAACGTGCCATCGCTGGTAATTAGTAACAATGGTCAATGATGGGATATTAAAAGTTACTACAGAGAACTTTTTTCCGGAGGGTCTGGCTGGAGAATCTTGCCCGCATGCTCGGGGTTCAGCTGATCCCCATATTTGGGGTCGGGAAGGAATTTTCCTCCAGGGTAGGTTGGCAGAGGCCCTGGAGGTTTTAAGCCTTCCTCCGCAGCATGGGGCAGGGGTCGCTTGCTGGAGGATTCTTTGCGACTTGAAGTCTTTAAATCATGATTTGGGGACTTCAACAGCTGAGTCAAGGGAGAGAATTATTCCAGGAGTGGGTGGGTCAGCTTTTGTGGCCTGCATCATGCGGGAGGTCAGACTAGATGATCATAATGGTCCCTTCTGACCTTAAAGTCTATGAGTCTATGAGTTAAATTCATGGGCTCCCAGGGCATGTCACTGCTGCGGTGATGAGTACACGTTTGGGGTGGGGGAGGAGGGGTGGTGGTCTATTGCACACCCATAGGTGTGCAAGAACAAAGATGGGCCTTGCCCGGAAGAGGTTCATAAGAACAGAAACGCTGGGTCCATCTAGCCCAGTATCTTGTCTTCCGACAGTGGCCAGTGCCAGGTGCTTCACAGGGAATGAACAGAACGGGGCAAGTTATCGACTGATTCATCCTCTCTCCTGTAGTCCCAGCTACTGGCAGTCAGAGGTTTAGGGATACTCAGAGCATGGGGTTGCTTCCCTGACCATCTTGGCCAATAACCAGTGATGGACCCATCCTCCATGAATTTATCTAGTTCTTTTTTGAACTCCGTTATACTTCTGGCCTTCACAACATCCCCTGGCAATGAGTTCCACAGGTTGACTGTACGTTGTGTGTAGTAGTAGCTCACATTACTAAAGCCCTGATCCTCCAGTTGGAGCCATATAGAGGGATCCTTGCTTCTGACTTTGAGCCTCCCCATTGCAGTCGGCAGGGTCCATGTGGCTCCAATTGCAGGATTGGGACCTTTGCATGGACAAAATGCAACCAGTGGAAAGTAGATGGGTGTGGGAGGTTATGCAATAGGAGTGCAGCTTCCCAGCCTTGCTCGGCATACTTCCTGGAGATTTCAGGGAGTATTTTTTTTAATAATAAAAACTTAATAAATCCGTTAAATCCAGTGAAACTTGAAGTAATTAACTGTTGTAAGCGGGGGATGGGAGTTTGTAGAGCATCCTCTCCAGGAAACTAATAGACCTTGCGCCTCCTCATCTTGATGATTTTTATAATTTAACTGAATGCTGGGGTAATGGATCTGATGAACTTTTATGGAGCTAATTTTAGATTGAATGGACTTCTTGGGTTGTTTTTATAAAGGTACTGTTTTTAAAACGTTGACGCACTCGAAAAGTAAGAGAAGAGCAATAGAAGCTGAAATAAATATGAATAATCTTCCAGGGGTTTCAGGTAGCACCTGGTCCACTCTGAGTGCACCGACCTCGCCACCTGAAACCGTCCTTGGAAGCCATCTTAAGAACCCAGGTGCTTTTCCCCCTGGGCAGTGAGCTGAGCACATGAAAGGAAAAGAAGCAGAGACGCTGCCTTCATGCCAGAGCATCACTGCCAGTGTTTTTTGCCTTTCTTGCATAACCTTTGACCCTTCCCCCCCCCCCTTGGAATGAGGGAGCTGCAAAGCCGGGATCATCTATGTTAATCTGGTCTCATTGAGGCAGGATCAGTGAAACCACCTCACAGATTCACTGTATTATGGAGCAGATTGAGGGACTTAGAGAGCAAATTTAATAAATATCATTTCGATATTACTTGGTGGAAAAAACCCTCGGAGCAGCTGATGTCGGAAGCACTGTGGTGAAGGCTGAGGGGATGGGGGCTGGTTATGATGGGGTCTGTGTTGGGGAGAAGGGTGGAAACACCATCAGCGTCTCTCCCCCCCTTTAGAAATGGGGCGTGGGGGTGAGGTTCGCTTGGGTCAGAGGGAGAGGCTGAGCCGACAGAGCAGATGGCACATGTTTGAGCTAGGGCCGAGTAGTGTGCACCTAATGGTGGGGCAGGGCTGTATGGGTGCTGGGCGTGGCGTGAGTGGAGGCACATGTTTCAAATGAATTGGAAGTGGTACAGGATTTGGTGAGGACATGGGGTGGGGGGGCTGTTGAAGGATGCACTGTCCCTTTAAAAAAAAAAAAAAAAAAATTTAGGTCCTAATCCTGCTGCAAGGCCCTCTGCAGTTTGACCCCCCTCTACCCACCTGGAGCCCCCCGGAGGCTCCAGCAATGCTCCGCACAAGGGTAGGGATCTGTCCGTCTGAGGCAGCTTGCAGGACCAGGGCCCTTAGAAGGTGTGTTAAGTGCTAGAGCTTGCTGTATGGGTTTTAAATATTAAAAGGACACGTTGAGCCATCAGCTGATAGGAATCTGTGGAGCTCCATTAAAGCTACGCCCGTTTACACTAGTCACTGAAGTCAATGGAGCTACATGGATTTACACTGGCTGAGCTTGTGATCTGTTTGGTGGGATATGAATAAAGCCATGTTAACCCTTATAAACCTTCCTTGGTGGGGTCAGAGTTTACCGGAGGGGAAAGCCGGGGCGTGGGATTTCCCCAAGAGTGGGGAAGGGTTACGGATTTCTTTGGTGGCAGGAGAGAGGATATTTTTCCCCTGCTTGGTCCTTTGTCTTATAAGGTTCCTTGTAGTTCCTGGTAGAGTCTTTGAGTTGTGCTCTAACATGCCTGAAATGTCTTTGTGAGCTTTTCAGTGGAAAAACCAGTGTTGTCCTGACAGGCTCCAGGGGCAGGGGGATGGAAGGGAGGGACTCGAACACTCATCACATTCATATATAGCTTTTAAGCTTACACTTCGGCTCCATGGTGGGCGTCTGAGGCAGGTAGACGTATTTACCTTTCTACGGGAGGAGGTTTGGAGGAGAAGGAAGCAGGTTTGTGCCTGTGTTGGGATAACAAGGGCATTGATTTAGCCGGAGTCTGTTCTCCGCATTAATCCTAGCTCATCTCTAGATACCACTTGCAGATGGTGTCTTCTGCCTGGCTGCAACTGGATGCTGTTGACAATGCCCAGGGAAAGTTCCAGTTGCAAAGGGTGGACAGCTGTAAGAAAACTCTCTTCTGAGACCAGCCTGGTTCACTCCGCTATAGGGAGAGAGATGGAGGCAGCAACCCATCTGGGGTGGTGATTGTAGCTTCTCTTGCTGATGCCCCGTTCTGGAAGCGATCTTTTACCCCGTGTAAACTGGTTTGCTAAGATGCACTGCAAATCTCCGCTCCAGCCTCTGGAAAGCCCTTGAGTGGAAGGTGTAGCGCTTGCAGGCAGAGAAACTGACTGACCGCTTTGTCTTTGTCTCTTGCAGGACCCCCTGCCTGCTGGAAAAACACTTGGTTTAGAATAAATGTTTGACCTCTTGCTAACCCCTCTTTCCTCCCAATCTCATTTGGTGAAGAGTGAAAAAGGCTGCGGCCAATCCCAAGGAAGGCAAGAGCTGGGGTCCATATCATTAAAATGCTAAAAATGAATGCGCTGAAAACAGACACAATTGGGTATTTAAATCCCTGAATGAAAAGAGTGTGTGTTACAGGGCTTGCAGGGAGCTGGTCTCCCAGAGCCCCTGGAAAGTATGCGGTCAGGCCTGCGCTCTTAATTTTTTGTTTCTGGTTTTTAAAGGAACTGCGAAACCCACGAGGGAGGCAGATGCCCCTGCCTCAGCCGTGGGCTGAAAAACCGGAGAGGGAGTTTTCAGTTGTCCCTGGTGGTGTCCACTGGGCCGCGGGGAGGATAATTGCCCATCACTAGATGCGTGCAAGGATTGTGTATACATGCTCTGTCTACGAGTGTTCACGTGCTCAGGCTTCAGCTGTTTCACCCTCACTCCTTCATGGTTGAACACTTGTCCTCTTTGTCCTGGCATGTGCACACTTCGGGCATACGGGGATCAGCTCTCTCTGTTTGTCGCTCCAGCTATCGTGCTTGTAGGTAACCAGCTTTTCTACCTTGGTGATCACAACTAGTGTGCGTTGGCAACACCCTCTTTGGGCTTTGTAGGCGCTCGTGCGCCACTCTTAATTGTGCTCCTTGCACTTTTTAGTGCGAGACGGTAGCAGTCAGAGCTAGAAAAGACAACTAGGCCTTGTTAACCCACCCCGCTGTCTTGCCTTATTCTTCCTTCTGCAAAATCCTGCCACCCTTGTTTTGCGGATTCCCTAAGTTTGGTATCACCCCTCTGGCAAGCCCCTGGATGCAACCCCATTGTCACCCCTTCTTGCAAAATCCCCCATTTACATTTAGCGTTAGCTTTACTCCGGATTCTTTTGGGGGAGGGTGCGTGTGGTTAGAAAAAAACACAGCTTTCTCTCACTTCTCTGTGCGAGTGTCTAAGGACCTTTGTGGGTGCTAAATACCTATGGAGCTGCCCCTAAGTCAGGTATTAACTGGCTGGCTGGGCTTTGGGCCAGCACCACGGAGCAGATCCATTGGCTGTTGGATTCTTAATGATCAAATGAAACATTTCAAAGTTTTAAAAACAACGCCACCAAACTGCAGGCCTGTCTGCTGCCAGAAACCCTGCTTCCCATCAACCCCAGGCAGTGTGAGAGAGTGGGGATTTTAAACCAAACAATTTTTTTCCCCTCTGACGGTTGATTGGCTGCCAAGGTTCTCTGAACGGGAAATTCTGCCCCGCCTCTCTTGGTATCGGATGTCAGGTTGGCATGGAAAATCCCATCTGTTTTCAATCAGGATCCCCCTTCGCATCTCCTAAGCATCTTCTCCTCCCTGCTCCCACTCCTACATTCCCTCCTCCACATCCGCTGGGGTGCACACATCAAGGGAGTCTGCTTGGGTGACTTTATTTTTTTTTTTTTTTCTTAAATATGAATGTGACCTCCCTTATTCCCTGCTCCTCCCTTTCCCTAAATACTCAACGCTAAGGCACATGCAGCCCTTCCACATTGCCTGCCTTGTATATATACACACAGGCTTGCCAAGAGAACCTCTGAGCCCAGGGACTACGCCGGTCTTCAGCTTGCAGAATTTCCAAATGACCAAGATTTTTAAACTCGGATCCATCAAGAAATAGTGAAATCAAAGTCTGGGATGGGGCTGGGGGGAGCCAGGGGTGTTCCTTTTTGCGGGCTGGAAGGGACCTCAAGTGGTCATCAAGTCCAGCCCCCTGCGCCGAGGCAGGACCAAGTAAACCTTGATCAATCCTGACGGGTTTGTCCAACCTGGTCTTGAAAATCTCCAGTGACGGGGAGTCCACAACCTCCCTTGGAAGCCTGTTACAGTATTTAACTACTCTTAAAGTTAGAATGTTGCTCCTTTGCTGCGGATTAAGCCAATTCCTATTTGTCCTACCGTCAGTGGACATGGAGAATAATTAGAGAGACAAAGGTGGGGGAGATATTTTTTTATTGGACCAATTTCTGTTGGGGGTGAGAAAGAAGCTTTTGAGCTTACACAGAGTTCTTTTTCAGGCCTGGGAAACCTACTCAGAGTGCCACAGAACAATTGACCACTGTCCTCTTAACAGTCCTTAGTGTATTGGAAGATTGTTACCAGGACCCCTTCAGTCTTCTTTTCTAAAGACTAAATATGCCTGCTTTTTAACTTTCCTCATAGGTCGCGTTTTCCAAACCTTTTTATCATTTTTGTTGCTCTCCTCTGGACTCTCTCTCCAATTTATCCACATCTTTCTTAGAGTGGCAACCAGAATTGGACACACTACTCCAGCTGAGTAGAGCAGGATAATTACCTCCTGTGTCTTATATTTGGCACTCCTGTTAATACACCCCAGAATATTAGCCTTTTTCGCAACTGCATCACAGTGTTGGCTCGTATTCAATTTGTGATCTGCTGTAACCCCAGATCCCTTTCCGCGGTACTATCACCTAGCCAGTTATTCCTAATTTTGTAGTTGTGCATTTGATTTTTTTCCTTCCTAAATGTGGTACTTTGCACTTGTCTTTATTGAATTTCATCTTGTTGATTTCAGTCCAATTCCTTGATGTGTCAAGGTTGTTTTAATTCTAATCCTGTCCTCCAAAGTGCTTGTTACCCCTCCCAGCTTGGTGTCATCCACAGATTTTTATAAGCAGACTCTCTCCATTATCCAAGTCATGAATGAAGATATTGAATAGTATCGGACCCAGGACTGGCCCCTGCAGGGTCCCACTAGAAACATCTCCACCAGTTTGATAGTGAACCATTGATAACCAGGGCCGCCAAGGGGGGGGGGAAGCCAGGCCCTGGGCCCCCTTCCGGACCGCCGGGCCCCGGTAATTTGTACCGGCTTCCCCCCCCTCTCGTCGGCCCTGCTGGTAACTATTCTTTGAGAACAATCTTTTACTCAGTTGTTCACCCACCTGATAGTAATTTTATCTAGACCACATTTCTCTAGTTTCCTTATGAGAATGGTATGTGGGACTGTGCCGAAGCCTTACTAAAATAAAGAGATATCCCATCTACTGCTTCACACCATCTACTAGGCCAGTAACCCTGTCAACAAAGGAAATTAGGTTGGTTTGGTTATTCTTGACAAATACACGTTGGCTATTCCTTAGAACCCTGTTATCCTCTAGGGGCTTACAAATGGGTTGTTTAATAACTTTCCCCAGTATCTTTCCAGATCTCGAGGGTAGGCAGGCTGGTTTATAATTCCCCAGGTCTTCTTTGTTCCCTGTTTTTAAAATCCAGCACTATTTTTGTGCCCTTTTCCAGTCCTCTGGGAACTCATGCGCCCTCGATGATCATTGCTAATGATTCCGAGATTGCTTCAGCTGGTTCCTTAAGTACCATCGGCTGAATTTCATCAGACCCTGCTGACTTGAATACATCGAACTTTTATCAATATTCTTTCATCTGTTCTTTCCTGGTTTGGGGTTCCCTCCCCTCCCCCACGTTATCAGTATTAATTTTGTTGAGTATCTGGTCACCATCCGCCTTTGTAAAAACTGAAGCAAAATAGGCATGAGGCACCTCTGCCTTCTTGATGTCATCAGTCATTAGCTTTCTTTCCCTGCTAAGTAGACAACCTACCCTTTCCTTCATCTTTCTCTTACTCCTATTTAAATAACCTCTTCCTGGTGCCTGTTGTGTCCCTTGCAAAGGGGTAACTCATTTTGTGTCTAGGCCTTTCTGATTTTGTCCCTGTGTGCTTGTGCTACTCTTTTGTGCCCTTCCTTAGCCACTTGTCCATGTGTCCACTTTTTGTAGGATTCCTTTTTTGATTTTTCTAGTCATTAAAACCGCGAATACACAACGATTTGCTTCCACCCTCAAGCCAAGCGTAGCATCTCTATGGGATTTCAGATTAACTTTAACACACGTAGGTAACAATAAGCATATCATGGTCTTTCTCTGCAGAAGCCCTCTCTTGTCCCAGATCCCCTGCTGTAGTCTTTTGTTTGTCAGCCCGTGCTGCGTTATGTCTTATTTAGACTATAAAGTCCTCAGGCCACGGATTATCATCGCTTTTTTTATGCCTGTAAAGAGCCTTGCACACCTATGGTGCTTCATAAATAACAAATGGGTTTTAAAAAATCCCCAGGCCTTTCATAGTCCGATAAAGTTTGCCTCCACAGTAGCAAAAAAAATTGATGTTTGGTTTATTTATGTTTCGTCTTGTCGAAATTTGTAGCGGCGATTATCCTGCAGTCATTCCCCTTCCAGCCTTCCTGGGCCCTGGATGTCATGGGCTGTGTCCGCAGTATCCTCTTGTACCAAGGTTTCTCATTGTTGCTATCCACAGTTCAGCTCCACCAGTGGCAGTGCTAGTGCAGAGAAGATACCGGCAGCTTAGTGTCGAACCGAGCTCGGCGCAAACCTGTGTGACGCTGCGGTTAAAGCACCAGTGACTGGCTGCAGCCCTATTGGTCTGTTTGGCCTCTGCTAGGATTGTAACAGTGTTGGCTAACCTGTATTTAAAAAACACACTTCTTTCTCTAGTGGGGACAGGGCCTGAACGAAGGGAGAGCAGAGTTCGAGTGCTGGCTGCTCCATTGACTGTGCTGTGCGCCCTTGGCAGGTTGTTCAGTCTTTGTGCCTCAGTTTCCCTTCAGTATAATAGTGAATAATTAACTGCCTTGCAGAGGGGGCACGTGAGGCTCAGCTGTTTGCCGGTGGCTCGGAGATTCTCCAGCTGGAAGTTGCCAAGATGGGGAAGCAACAAATAAAAAAGGAAGCTGGAAGACTTTCTATAATAATAAGCCCCTAGAAACAGTAACACAGAGCGTGTCTTTCTCTCCTTGCCCCGGTTCTTGCCTTCTGGGGTGTGAGGCTAGCAGCCGGTTTGGAAAGGGAAATGTATGAGCCGTCTCTATTAGCTACATTGCAGCTGGACCAGGCTGGGGCCCAGGCACAAATCCCCCGCTCCCCACCCACTCAAAAACAAAATCCCAACCTTCTCTGCCTCTCCAAACTCATGGGATGGAAGAGAGATTTACCCCGGGGAGCTAAATGTGTTACTGGCTGCTATGCCTTGGGGGTGGGCAGGAGGCCCCTCCTGCCCCCCTCCCGCCAAGGCAGCACATCCTCTATGGGGCTTCCCCCAACTCCATCCCTATCCCTTACAGGGCCATGCCAGCTCAAGTACCCCCTCTCCCCCATCCCACCTTCCCCAAGGACTCTCCCTTTCCCCCCCACACCCATCCCCCCCATGGATCTCCTCCCCCTCTTCCCAAAGACCTTCCACTATGGATTTTCTTCCTCCCCCCCATCCCACACGCGTTCCCCTATAGATCTCCCTCCGCCTCCATGGATCAGCTCTCCCTCCCCCAGGGGGGCTGGAACAATGTGAGTAGTGGGGGTGCTGGGAGCCATTGACCCAAACCGTAAACCCTGCATATGATGGAAATCACTTCAAGCTAGGGGGTGTCGCAGCAGCCCTAGTTACAGAACCTATGCCCTCCCCTATGGATCTGCACCCCCCTCCTTGCCCCTCCCACACCCCATCCCCCATGGAACTCCCCTACCCATGGATCTGTGCCCCGCTCCTCCCCTGTCCCTTATGGATTTTCCCCTACAGACCCTGTCCTGCACAGCTGCTCCCTGCCCCTCCCCTGGCTCCTCCCAGTCTTTGCCCCCCTCCCCCCGTCCCATCCCGTGTCTCGCTCTGGACCCTGCAGGAGGTGTCACCCCCTACCCCCCTCCAAACCCAGGTTGGATTAACGGGAACCGGGCGCCTCATGGATCCCTAGCCGCTGCCTCTGGCCACCAGTGCTGCATCTGGGGGCCCCTCTCGGGGGCTCCGATGGGAAGGCTCCAGCCCACACGGTGAGTCCTGCAGCCCGACTGGGTCTGAAGTGTGTGTGGGGGGTGGCTCCTGGCACCCTGGGTCTGTGGGACCTGCATGGGGCTGTTCTCCATCCTCTGCTCCCCCCATTTCATCCCTTCGCCCCTGCTCCGTGTCCTCCTCTTCCCCCATCACCCGCTTCCCATCCTCTGCCCCCTTCACCCTGGTCTGCTCCCCCATTCCTCCTCCCCCGCCCCACGCCAAGTTCACTTCTCCCATTACCTTTTCCCCACCGCTTCCTTTCCTTCCCCGTCGCCTGCCCCCTTTCCCCTCTCCACATTCCCCCCTCTCCTTTTAACCCTTCTGGTGCTCAGCTCAGGAACTGCCCATTTAGGAGCTAGTCCCCGTCGCTTTCCTGGTGCAGGATAAATAGAAACCCCCTTTCCCCTCTGCCCCCCACCCCCAATCCACCGGGAACCCTAGGGCTTCTCCCCTGGCTCTGCGCTAGATTAGACCCAGAACAGATTCTACTTGTTACTTTACGTTCTGGTGGCTGAGTTTAAAACATCAGTCCAGAGTTTCCTTTTTAAGGGAATAATTCCCTTCTTCAGCTTGGGAACATCCAGAGCCAGTTACAGTTCAGAGAGCTTCCCTTGGGCTGCTCGTTAATCCGTCTCTTGCCTTCTTTAATTTTATGGTTGATCCTGCCTGTCTCTGTGTATGTGTTTCTCTCTCTCTCTCTTTTAAACTGGAGATGAAGGGTTTTTTTTTCCACCCCCATTTATTTGCTGTGGGTTGATTGTGTTTCAGCAAAGATCCCCCCCCTTCCCCCTCCCCCCACGTCTGTAAATACCCCTCCGTCTGTGTCTGGCACATTGCATCTGGTATCAAAATATAAGGTTTAAAAATAAAGTTAAAGAATCCTTCTTGAGCCAGCTGCTCCCAGACTTTAAGGGAAAGGTGGATTTGTTTTGTGTGGGGTCAGACTGGGAACTGGCTTGCTGCTGCTTGCAGATTTCAGTGGCATCTAAATTA
Organism: Terrapene triunguis; assembly: GCF_002925995.2. NCBI lineage: Eukaryota > Metazoa > Chordata > Testudines > Emydidae > Terrapene > Terrapene triunguis. The sequence continues at coordinate 7,210,037 of NW_020664545.1, forward strand.
TAACACAGAGATTTCACTTTTTTCCTCCCTTTCTGTCTTAGGGCTTTGGGGGATCGATGATGTTGTTTAATTGAAAGGGGGGGGGATTCTGTGCAGTGAAGATTAATTGTGTAGGTCAGCATTATTTTGAAATCATTAAAGGCACATTGATTCTCCCCCACCCCGCCGCCTTTAAATCTGCCCAATCGTTTACTGGTGCGTTTATTTGCAAAACAAGGGACAAATAAATGACAAACTGTGTCAAGCTTCCCCGCTTTGTGCAAAACTCCTCTCTTCCCTTTATAAAAGTGTACCAAGGACCGGCTTCCTCTGTTTAAAAATAGACATTTTCCAAATCATCCTTTTTATTACTTATTTTTCCAATCACTCCAGCTCCTCCGTGAGGTTTCCTCTTTTTTTTCTGAACAAAGGGCGGGCTAGATGAAGGCACGATACACAGTTAAGACATGCATAGCACTGGGACTTGATTGATACCGTCTCTTTTATGTACAGGGCTAATGTGCATATTTACAAGGTGTAATTTTTGTACAGTTTCTGTATTCTGCTGCAATAAAATGTAACCGGTTTTTTGCTGCTTATAGAGCTTCTTGGATGCATTTACATCTATTACACCACTATTTCCATTGCAAAAATGTAATCCTTTTTTTCGACCAAGAGGTAGAATAGACTAAAACCCTTCACTTTAGAAATGTGAAGTTGAACGGGAGCAGCTTTGTTGGAAACTTTCAGAGAGAAGTGGCCATTTTCCATCCCTTTATGATTTATATCTTCTCTCTCCTCTCCTCTCCTCTCCTCCCTCCCACCTCGAAACCCCCTGGAGTTCCCACTCCGGCAAGGATTAATACCCTTCTGTTAGAGGGAACTTTTCACAGCAAAACTCCAACTGGAATTCTCAGCAGCTGGGCCGTTAAAGTGTTCCTCTAACTTAAATTTAAATTTATATCGTTCGCTGTCTGAGAACTCTCCTGCAGTTAAGGGGGAAAATGTAAAGATTAAGCAGATCGTTACTGTTTATGAAAAGCACTTTCAAACATTAACATTATGGTACTTTTTTAAAAAAAGAATTCTCTAGATTGTACTTTGCCAAGTAACGTCCGTGCTTACTTTCCTTTTCTCTTCTGAAAATACCAGTTAGAAGCCGGCAAATCACAAATTCGGCTGCACTGAGATCACCACACGTGCTAGAGAATAAAATCCCTAAGAATATCATAGTAGCATGCTAAAAAAGAGACTTTCCCTAAATAGCCCACCACCTGCATTGTGTGATCTTGCTTCTTTTTTAACTGGTTTAATGTACATCAGGCATGCTTTCGTCCACCCACTTACAATCAGTTATGCAGTCTGTGAAGGTGCTTGTCAGTTCCAGAATTTTACGAGGTGGATATTTATAACTGATGCTGTTTGGTTTGTTCCAGAGGAGGAGTGTGTGGGGGGGAAATCTTTACTGAACTGCTAATTTTCTTGTTTAAAATGTGTCTTCGTGATTGTTTTTTCCTTAGATTCATTTTAGTATAGGATACCTAGTATTTGTGCATTTAAAATAAACCTTACACGTGTTGGGCGTTAGTGCGTAGGTCTCTGGGGGAGGTGAATGGGGTTCTGTTTACACTGCAGTGGTTCTGGTTAAATCCTTGCTGGATTGAACTGTGATGTAGCAGAAACTGCGCAGGGGATCACTGTTTTGAGGGTGTCTCTTCCCTTTCTCCTGTCTATTCCCCCCAGGAATAAAATCAGTTCCACTCACAATTCTTTCACATTGACCATCCAGGAATGGGAAGGAACTTTTACAAATATTAATGAACATATCTTTGTCAGGTAGGAAATGTGTCATTATCCCCATTTTACAGACAGGCAAACTGAGACACAGAACAATGAAGTTACTTGCTTGAGATCATACTGCCAGACGGAGGTAGAAATGAATCAGGGAGTCCCTATTCCCAGGCCCTTGCTGTAACCACTAGACAGCCTCCTTTCACAGTAGAGACACAAGGCAATGATTGTTGTAGTAGTTAATAGGGTTGCCAACTTTCCAGTTGCACAAAACTGAACACCCTAGCCCCGCCCCTTCCCTGAGGCCCCGCCCCCGCGCACTACATTTTCCCCTCCCTCGGTGGCTCGCTTTCCCCCACCCTCACTCATTTTCACTGGACTGGGGCAGGGAGTTGGGGTGAGGGCTCTAACTGGGGGTGCGGGCTCCAGGGTAGGGTTCAGGGTGTAGGAGGGGGCTCTAGGCTGGGGCAGGGAGTTGGGGTACAGGAGGGGGTGAGGGCTCTGCGTTGGGGCTGGGGATGAGGAGTTTGGGGTGCAGGAGGGGGCTCTAGGCTGAGGGGTGGGGCCAAGGGATTTGGCGTGCGGGAGGGGGCTGCAGGGGGTTGGGGTGCAGGAGGGGGTGAGAGGTTTGGGGAGCAGGAGGAGGCTCCAGGCTGGGGAGTGGGGCCGAGGGATTTGGAGTGCGGGAGGGGGCTGCAGGTTGAAGCAGGGGGTTGGGGTGCAGGGGGGGTGAGGGCTCTGGGGTGGGGCCAGGGATCAGGGGTTAAGGGTGTGGGAGGGTGCTTTAGGTTGGGCGGGGGTGTGTGGGGTGGGCTTACCTCAGGCAGCTCCTGGTCAGCGGTGCAGCAGGAGGGCTAAGTCAGGCTGCCTGCCTGGCCTGGCCTGGCCTGGCCTGGCCTGGCCTGGCCTGGCCTGGCCTGGCACGGCACTGCGCTGCACTGTGTGTGCCTGGAAGCAGCGAGCAGGTCCAGGTCCGGGGCCAGGAGGCTCCACACACCGCTCTCGCCCATAGCCCCCTCCGCCCCCATTGGCCAATTCCCAGACAGTGGGAGTGTGGAGCCGGGGCGCGGGCAGCGCATGGAACCCCCTGGTCCCCCTGCCTAGGAGCCAGACCTGCTGGGCACTTCCAGGGCGCAGCGCAGTGTCAGGACAGGTAGGGACTAGCCTGCCTTAGCACCGCCAACCGGACTTTTAACGGCCCGGTCAGTGGTGTTGACCGGAGCCTTCAGGGTCCCTTTTCGACCGGGTGTTCTGGTCGAAAACTGGACACCTGGTCACCCTAGTAGTTAAGTCTATTTACCCTCAGACCAGAGAAGACGGTATTGTGCATTCATGTGGGGAAAGAAGTGCCTCATTTTGGGTGTTCCAAAACTCAGAAGAGACTCTTGGAGGGTTCAGAGTGGGGATGGTTAAATACAGTTGGAGTTGCCTGCTCATTTCCTGGAAAGGCAATAGTTGCATTATATACATAAATCCCTCCTTATCACATGATATGTTATCCTGTTTCTTAACCTCAGTCCCGGAGAGTTCCAATCCTCTCCTCTTCCCAGTCTGTTTGGTAGAGGCCATCCCAGAATTCTGCCTATAGTTACCTCTTCTTCCTATGGTATGACTAGTTAGTTTAGAAATGTCACAATAATAACCTGGGAAATTGAGACCTCTTTTAGGGTAGGATCAGAGCATCAAAACTGTCCCTGCCCCAAAGGCAGTGTGCTATATAATAGCAAAGAGTATGGTTACGGATAGACCACAGATACAGATTCGGGAATAGGGTTATGTTTCTGGCTCTGCCACTGGCTTGCTGGGTGACCTTGGGCAAGTCACTTACTCTTTCAGTGCCTCAGTTTCTCCATCTGTTAAATGGGGATGATGTTTCTTGCCTTCTTTGTAAAGTGCTTTGAGGTCTGATGGAAAGCACTGTGTGAGAGCTAGGTATTATAAAAGAGCCAAGATGAAAGGTGGGCACAGAAGGATAAAGTGACTAGCTGAAGCTCGCAGCAGGTTGGTGGCAGGGTCAGGTATAGAACCCAGGTCTTCTGATTTCTAGTCCAGTGCTTCTGGCATCTTGCCTATGTCTGTAGAGTGAGTGCAGGCCAGCCAGCAGCAGTGCATCTTGTCCATGCTGCCTTGCCATCCAAAGGACTCCCCTGTAGCATAAGGGTAGAAAATTCGAGCTGCATAGCCAGTCAGGTCTTGGCGCTTCTGCTGAGACAGCCAAAGAGGGTGCCAAGTGCAAGAATGGGTTTTGTGTGTGTGTGTGTGTGTGTGTGTGTGTGTGTTTGACACCTGTCCATTAGGAGCTAGACTGAAGCCATCCGTGCATGTCACGTTGGTCTTTGTATAGCCATCACGTCGTAGCCGTTATTCACTTTAGGGTGGATTTTAACCAGTGGCCTAGAGATGAAAGGCTCTATCATTACCTGCTTCCCCTGAGCCATCCTGTGCCCCTGTATCTGAAGAGACTTTGTACACACCAGGTACGTTTTATTTCTGCTCAGGGCTTTGCTGTTGGACTGAGCAGAGAGATTGCACCAGGTCCTTTGGCAGCAAGCGAGTGTAATCTTGTTACATTTGAATTTATTTCATGCTGTGTTTGTGGATGTGAAAAATGAACTGGTAAAATTAGGGGCTCTGGAGAGTGTAAGACATTGTGTTTGTTCAAATGCTGACTATAGGAAAACATCTGTCAAAAGCTCGCTTTGAAGGAGTAGCTGCTCTTCCAGAAGTATTTTGTAGGAGTAATAATAACTGTTTCAATATATGAAACCTTCTGAATCAAGAGGCACCGGGGAGATGTTACAGCAGTAAATGCAGCCTGGCTGATGTAGGTATGGAGATGTATCAAACAGAACCATGCAATACCATTATTTTCACTAAGCCCATACATCCTGTGACATTTGCATGGTGACTCACTTCTTAGCTTGGTACAAGCTCACTTGCTGGGACAGGTATGAACACTCATGGCAAGGAGGCTTTAAGGAAAACTATTCGGAACTGACTTTTTATTTACAAAGCTCTTCAGGCATGCTTATGAGGGGTGCATGAGTTTCCTTGCGTGCTGATTGGTGTTCAGATTACTATGGTAATAGGAGCATTTAAAAACCAAGGGCCGGATTCTGCAACCTTGACATGCAGGAATAGCCCTTACTCAAATAAGTCACACAAGTTAGGGTTTCAGGATCAGTGCCTGAGTCTGTAGGGTGACTTCCCTCCTGTTTCTGATCTGTTAAATGTCCTTAACTGTCTGACCTGATAGACGGGCTGTTTGCTGCTCTGTAACTGTAGCCAAAGAATCCGATCCAGCCCCTGTTTTGATCATTTTTCAATAGTTCATTTGGGTTTAATGCCTCTCTTGCAATTGATTCTCTATTACAAACAGATTTTCTGATAATGGCGCCTGTGCCATTCTGATGGGACCATTAGTATAATAGCAAAGAGTATTGTTACGGAATCAGGATATGGAATTTATATAGAATCATTATACTGACAGAAGTCATACCATAAATAAAACGGTGCTGTAACACAAGCACTAAACCCACATGTAATGGAGAAAACGACAGTCCACGCTTACCCCGAGCCTGGCACTTTGAGATTTCATCGTCGAATGGTGAGAGAGGATTTTCATGTATGGCCGCTGCCCCTGGGGAATAGAAAGGCTATTCCTCACTACCAATACAGGGCTAATGAAGATCTCCTTTTTCCAGGGATCTGTTCCAGTACGGTTGTGATGCTGTTGGAAGTGGGAGGGGAAAGCACTTGCCATGTGACGTGTTGCCCATACAAATCAGGGAAACCGTCACTGGAGCCTTTTCAAAACCCAGCCTAGGAGATTGTTACAAATAATGAGTGGTATAAATGGGCTGTCGCTTTTCTCCCGCAGGGCATTCAGTTTTGCTCTTGGGCTGGCCGTGTAGCCCCGTAATGTTCCAGGACTAATTTGAGACGGGGCTTCTGTACACATGCTCTTCTTGGGTTGTGTGCAAACAATATACATCTGCATCGCTCCTCCGGCCTTTGTGCTGTGAGTGGGGGAGAAAGCCAGCAATTACACTTGTGGGATTCTCAGAACGGGGGTGTGGGAATAAACCTCCCAGAAGTCTTAACATTGCAGGCATGATAAACCTATGCTGCCCTGATACAGCAAACGAGAATGTAAAAGACTACCCCGCCCCCCAAAAAAATTGAGTGAAGGGGAGAGTGAAAATAGTTGTGTTGGGGGAAATTATTACATGTTTAGGGTGGGAGGAAATTTTTCTTTCGCTTCCCTCCCTACAAATAAATCCCTGGAGAAAGACGTGGCAGGCTAGTCTTCAGGCTGTGTTTTTTGTTTTTTTAAGTATAGATAATCCAGATGGCTAATCTGTAGCCTGGTTTGGCTAGCAAGACCCTCTTGGGGAGGGCACAGGAGGATTCTGGGAAGCAGTGCTTGCAACAGCAGTGTTTAAACAAAGTAATTGCTAAAGGCTGTTTCATGTGGACAAGGCATAGATGTCTTGGTCTTTTTTTAAATGGTGACGGTGACTCCTGCCTTCTGTCCGTCCCAATCCGCCCCCCCCCCCACTCCGGCTGGGCTATTTTAGCAAAGAGTAAAACAGGGGACACTCTCTCAGATGTGGTTTTGGTTTTGTTGGCGTGTCCTCTGGCGAGAGACACAGCCCCTTTATGGCAAGGCCATACATCTTGCTGAGATCGGCTAGGGTATTTTAGCTGGGGGGGTTGGGAGCAGAGGGAAGGTTAGTTGGTTGGACAGTAATTTGCTGACAGCCGGGTCTGGTGTGTGCTTTGAATTTCTCTTGCCAGAGGCCCCAGTTGGGATACGGAAGGTGGAGGGGTTACTTTTTTTTTTTTATAGCTCACTCTCCCTTTGTCAGTGAACATCTGGTGCCAGGGTTATGGTGGTTGGGGAGGGGGGCGGGAGGGCCTTTGACTCTAGAGAATTTGATGGAGTGGGGCAGTTTGGGAGATGGGGGGAGGGGGGAAGTGAGGGCAGTACTTCAGGGCTGCTTGCAGGTAGAAAGAATGCTGGGATTCAGATAGCTTTTATATTCACTGTGAAGGAGCAGGAAGGGAGGAAGAAAAAGCAAAAACTTCCCAAGAAGTGAGTCTCTCTCTTTCCTTCCCCCCCCCCCGCTTAAAAACATCACTTTTTTCACTGTGTGCATAGGAGGTGGGGGGCCATCAAAACAAATCTGTTGCCAATTCCCTCCTCTTCTGGCAGCCCCTCCCCACCGGCTCAGGCTTGGAACCAGCCCTTTGTAATCTCAGTTCGTTCCCCCCAGTTTTAGGACCACTTGTTCCTTCATTTGCTCCATGCAGCCGCGCGCGCGCGCTCCGGATTCAGTAACCTTCTCCCTTCCCCGAGATGAGCTCAAATTAAAACTTCATCCTCTTACTTAAATAAGAAAGAAGAAAGCCTCCAAATCTCCTGTCATCTGATCTGGGTAGTTTTGTGCATCATCTTCCCTTCGGCTAACAGATGGACCAGGGATTCCAGACAGGGAAACAGCCCGGCTGCAAGCAGGAGGGGGTGAATGGATGCTAGGTTCCTACTGCTCCTAGTTCCTTTGGTAGAGGAGTGGGTGAGCAGATCTTTTGTTTCAGAGCCTTCCCCCAAGGGCAGATCTTTCAGTCCACTTTCTCCTCTCCCTCCTGTTCAGTGATTTTGGGGTGGGAGACTTGCACCAAGTCCCTGGCAATAAAAGTGGAATCTCCCATTTCTTTGCTTTTAACCCCTTCCACTGGAAACTCCCCCCACCCCCCAACCCACCATTATGGTCTGTGTGTGCAAAGGGGAATGTTTATGTAGCAGTGGGACTTAAAATGGGGCCTCTAAGAAGAGTCTTGGTGAAATCCAATATCCTGCCACCACTCTCAGTGGTAGGCTCAACCCTTTGTGTAAAAAACTGCTTGTAAGATGTAATGTCTATTCGACCTGGCTTTTGCAAACTCTACCCATGGGGAATTAAGCGCTCTGAGGTGCTGTTGGGACTTTGATTCATGGGTTTTTGGGGGGGGGGAATATATATCATAGCCTGAAATCATACACCCCCAGAAAGCATTGATCATGTTCTGAAAGGCAGATGTTTACTTTATACAGTGAAACATACACAGCTGTACTCTGCACTCTTCCTCTCTACCTGCTGTGTGTGATAAAGACCCCCAAAAGGAGGTGGACAAATTAGTCATGATGGAAACTTAAAATGCTTTGCGAGTCTTTCCCATTCGTGTAAATAGTTCTTTCTGTAAGACCAGCTTCATTATTGTTTCTGCTGGGAAAAAAATTCCAATAATGACTTTTTTTTGGGTGGGGAGGGGGACAATGACGACAGGGTATGAAATTTGTGCAGGAAACTGGGACTAAAACGAATGATGTATCTCAAAATATCAGAGGGGTAGCCGTGTTAGTCTGGATCTGTAAAAAGCAACAGAGAGTCCTGTGGCACCTTTAAAACTAACAGATGTATTGGAGCATAAGCTTTCGTGGGTGAATACTGACTTCGTCAGATGCATGTGAGACGTATTCAAAATGTGAGGGACAGTTGAGAGGCATGTGCTGTACAAGGGTAAATGTACTAGGCTGTGATGCCAGCAGCTGAAATTTGCATTTGTGATTGTATAGTGAATAAGGTACTATGCATATCAAAGGTTGGTTTCACTCATTTTTTAAAAAGTGAGGTTTTTAGTAGAGCGGGTCAAAATTTTTAATTCACAACTTTGAATGACCTTTTCTGAAACCGATCCATTTTCATGAGAAGCTTTTAGTTTATTTAATTTTTGCTTTGTTTTTCATTTTAAACCAAAATGTTTAAATCTGTGAGGTTTTGTTTGCTCATTTGGGGGAGGGGGGGTCTCCCTCTTTTTGCTACTGAATGAAACGGAATGGATGGTGTCTGGATTATTTTACTTTTTTCTTTTTTCCTTTTGCCACTTAAACTTTTTAGACTTTCTCTATTGGAGAATTGCAAAGAATTATAGAATACGTGTTAGTTATAGTATAACAGAAGGAGAAACAAAAATCGGTAATTCTGCCATCCTGTATATTTTGAAAAAGTTGGCAAAGGTTTGAAATGTTAGGGTAGCAAAGGGAAAAATTTAAAAAGTGGGGTTAACTTATTTGAGCTCAGTGACAGAAAAGAGGATAAAAACAAAAATTAAAAAATGGTTTCTGTTTTACAAGATTCACAATGAAACAACTTAAGAAAATTTGATTATTTTGCTTTTTTTTTTTTTTTTTTTTTCATTTTATTAACCAGCTCTAATTACCTTGTGTGTGGGAAAGGTGGGGTCATGGAACCTGAGCAGAGTCAGACTAGGACAGGCGCTGTTGGTAACAGCAGGATGGACTACCCTATGCTGCATTGTTTGTATGCTTTAACCCTGCACTGGAGGGTCCTCCATTGTGTGGGAGGGGAGTTCATTCTCCAGAGCCCATTCAGTCTTTGGGCTCCGCTGAGACTGCCGATGATGGCTTGAGCTTTTTCCCCACCTCGTTAGGAATGGCTCTGAAGCCACCGATTCATTGCATGTAGGCCACCAAACAGCTATCTCATGGGAATGACTTGTTGCCACGGAATGGATTTGAACTGGTGTCTTGGGCCCTGAATGGTGCAAGGTGCCTGAGAACCAGAACTCCCTTGATTCCCAGTGAAGACGGGGCTCAGTCCTTGGCAGAATTGAGCCCCTCCTGCTTCAGGGTTTCACATAAGCATTAGCTGTTTGGAGTCAGGAAGAAACTCCCCTATGGACAGACCATTCCAACAGGGTTTCTTGCCCCTTTTTGTGAAGCCTCTTCCCCCTGCCTTGTGGAGAAAGGCTTCTGGACCATTTGTCAGATCTGGCCTGGTATGTTCGATGGGTGTAGTACCAGGCTCTCCGTGAGGGAGGACTCGTATTGCATTGCCACTAGCCCATTTCTTTGTTTACAGAAAGAGGAGCGTGGCTAGATGCGTGTGCCAGTGCGAATCCCTGAATGGGCACAGAGCCATAGAGCCAAACTACTTGGGTGGATTGAAATGCTTATTTCATAAGAGGTGCCTGGGCTATGTACCGATATGGATCGTATGGGCTAGAAATCAGAAGTTCTCAAACTGTGGGTCGGGACCCCGTTTTAATGGGGTCGCCAGGGATGGTGTTAGACTTGCTGGGGCCCAGGGCCGAAGCCTGAGCCCCACCACTTCCACCCTGGGCAGCGGGGCTCAGGTTACAGGCCCCCTGCCTGGAGCTGAAGCCGCACAGGTTGGTGGGCTCCAGCTTTGCCTCTTCCCCCTCGTCTGGGGTGGTGGAGCTCAGACGGGCTCCGGCTTTGGGCCCCGCTCCTGGGGTCGTGTAGTAATTTTTGTGGTCAGAAGGGGGTCGTGGTGCAATGAAGTTTGAGAACGGCTGGAGATTGTGCATCATGCACAGTTGTGGGCAAGAGGTGGTGTGTAAACTGCACCGCCCAAAGGAGTCGCTCCAGGAGCTATTAACTCTGAGGGCATGTCTACGCTGCAGTTAAAAACCCATGGCTAGCCCTTGTCAGGTTTTGCAGGCTCGCAGGACTCTGGCTAGGGGCTGTTTAATTGGGGTGTAGATGCTCAGGCTGCAAGCTCTGGGACCCTCTCCCCTTGCAGGGTCCTAGATCTGGGCCTCCAGCCTGGCCCAAATGTCTACCCCGCAATTAAACAGCCCCTTAGCCCGAGCTCCATGAGCCGAGTCAGCTGGCGCAGGCCAGCCGCGGGTTTTCAGTTGCAGCATAGGCGTACCCTGAGACACAATTCCCTCCCTGCTCCCCCCTCGCTCCAGCAGTGTAGTAACTTGCTATTGGTGCAGGGTTCAGTGGGAGTTCTAAATACCTTTGCAGATCTGAGACATTTTAGGTACTTTTGAAAAAATGTACCCTTGATGTCATTGAACATTGGGCTTCTAAGTCACCTAGGGCAACATTTTCAAATGCACCCATGTATCTAAACTAGAGCTGGTTGGGAATTCTGTGGTGTGTGTGTGTGTGTGTGTGAGAAATTGCTAATTCACTGAAATTGAAACATCTCAATTGGGAAAAGTATCAGGTCCAATGAAAACCTTATTGAAAGGTTTCTCAGGTGACAGTCCAGGCTGGAATTTCTGGTAGGGAAGTAGAGAGAGAGAAACCCACCCCAGAACAGGCAGTGGCCCAGTTCCGAGCAGAGCAGGGACTTGAACCTGGGACTCCCAGATGTGGAAAGAAAACAAATGTCAAAACTTCACTTTTTTTTTTTCTAAATGAAATTCTTGTTTCCTGGCCATCCCTAGTCTCAACCTCCTAAGCTTCTTTGGAAGTCTCAGCCCATACGATTCTACTGAAAGGCACAAAACATGGATTCCAGTGCCTCCCGCTTTCTGAAAGTCCTCTGTTGTAGATGTGTGTGGTTCTCATGGCAGCCGCCTTCTGGAATATGTATATGTTTTATTTGTGTTTGAAGAGCTTCGTAGTGCTGCCTGACATTCTAGATTCAAGTGTCTTTTAAATGTAGCGGTCATAGGCATTCTTGAAAAAAATCAGGCTAAACAAAACAAAGTATCCTCAGAGTGTGTAGATATCACCCTGTCATGTAGAAGAGGACTTGACCCTCCCCCTCCCGAGAGTTCTTAAATCCACCTTTATGACTAATTTCACTGTTTTTTGATAATGAGGACTATAGCAATTAAAACATGCCTGTAGTTTCTGCAGACGAACGGGAGATTGACTGCTCTCTCCCTATTACGAAGTACAGTTCTGTAGCTGGCTGAATAAAATTCTCAGTTCAATATATTTCTGTAATGCACTAAAGTTTATGGAGCATTGAACAAACTTTTTTTTTTTTTTTTTAGTGTGTGATAGTTTACAGTACCAGCAAACAGCAAGGTAAGAACCCAAGCGTTGCACTGTGGCATCAGGTTATTTTCACTACACCAAACACACCACACTGGTATCTTCAGTTTATCTTGGATGTATTTTTAATACGCAGCTGAACATTACAAATGTGTCCTTAAAAGCTAGAAGGCACATTGGGAGTGGCTGAATTTTTGAGAATTTATTCGGCGAGGTACTTACACGTGTCTCTAGATTTAAGCATGAGAGTAATCTCCGTGACTTCAGTGGGGGCTAGTCACCTGCTTAAGCACTATACTGACCTGGGGTGCAAGTAAAACCCCATCTGAAACCCTAGGTCCGTGCTTGTGTTGGCTAGTCCATCTTGCGGCTGCATTGCTGATTTTAGCCTGTGAGCTTGAACAGAGCTAGTTGTGAGTATGTTAACCTGAGCTGGCAAGAACCCCTCCAGCTGCAGTGCAGCCTTAAGGTGAAGTCAATGGAGATTTTGCCGTGGACTTCCATGGGGCCACGATTTTATCCTTACTGCACAAATTGAGACTTCCTTGGAGACTGCCTCTCTCCCCCATGCTGTTCTGCCACAGCTGAGTTAAGCAGATGAGTTCAGCCTGGAACCTTATTGACATAAACATGAGACTGCTGGCTGGCTGTTCTGTGTGAGGGCCCCCCCCAGCTTTGGGGTTTGCTCTGGACTTGGGACTGAAACAGCCTGGATCTGATGTGCTTCAGGGAATGTTGCAAGGTCTCAACATCATCTCCCCACAGCGTTTGAAAATGAGGGGTGATGGGGATTGTAAATGTAGAGAAGGGGGGAAATTTGTGCTAGGTTGTCTTAATTTAAACCTCCAAGTGTAGCAGTTTGTCAAGGGTGCCTAGACTGTGTGTCTATCCCTTGTATACAGTCCAAATAAATAGGTGCAGAAACTCAATACAGCCACAATAATGCATCGCAAAATGTGCTTTATTCATTTATTTTAGGTTTAAGTATATTATGATATTATTTCAGGGTTAATGTATTGTGTGTGTGTGTGTGTGTGTGTGTGTGTGTGTGTGTAAATAGCATATGTTCTTAAAAAATGAAACCTTAGTTGAACTGAGACCTCACTGTGACATACGCTATCATATCTTGGCTGACAAGTGGAAGGGCGTATCTTTTGTGCGGATTATGAAGTGTATAGATTATTGAGGTTCAGCTATTATAAGGGGTTTGGTACGTGGTTCAGGATGTGAATTTCATCATGCCGCGTGCATTCACTCTCCGTTTGCTTCTGAAATTTCCTGTGGAGCAGGAGACAGCATAAAATGTCTTATTAATGTTGATGTGATCTGTCATCAGCGCTAACCAGTGATTTGGTATATGACCGTGGCATGTAAGCAAATTTGAAGCAGAAATAATCTGACTTTATATTATTAAAAACAAAACCAATATGCAGCAATATAATACGAGGAAATTCTATTTTGAGGTTCTAACGGCAAACCTTTCTTGCTCCCTTCTCATGATTAATATAATTGCCAAATCGCTTTGATGGTTTGATGGAATTATGGCCTTGTATTACACGATGGCTAATCAATCACAATAGAGTGTGTTTACCCTTTTGCTGTAGCATGTGTATGAAACAGATACATTATTGCGTGAAACATTCTTTAATGCCGGTATTCTCATTCAGTGGTGTATGTGATTTCGGGCTCTGATAGCTGCGTGAACCTGACCTCACCTTGTAGACTTTAGAATCTTGCAGGTTTCGGAAGCCGCTTAGTAACTTGCTGCTTCTATTGAGCACCCAGGAGCATTTGTGCGTAAATATGCAGTATGCGTGTTTGTATAAATATCACAATAAAATCACAGCAGCAGCAGCGAAATGAAAGCTGCCAACCCCCAGAGCGCTTCATAAGCATTAGCTAAGGCTTGTGGATAGAATTTTTGCCTCACTAGTCAAGGTTAGAGTTTAAGCATTTGATACTTGATAGTATGTTCCCAGCCTCATTTGGTGCACAAGTTATTTCATTTTTAGTCAATGGGTCTAGAGTAATTCCTTGCTTAATTGCTGGATGCTTTGCGGTGACATTTTCTTACACTGGAATTCCGCCTAAGAGGGGTTTTAATGGTTTCTGGATTTTAAAAAAAAAAAAATCTTCCTAGTGGTGTCAATTATGATAAACTGTATCTGGCATATATATTTTTTAATAGGCTGAATTGGAATTTGGGGAAAACTATCTGATTTCTTATAGCAAAAGACAAGGATCTAGAGTATGTGTTTCTGTGGTCTCTTAACATTTTTTCCAACCCTCCTTGTTTTCCTAATTACGCTGCAGGATTTTTGCACAATTCGTTTAAAGGGTTTGATGAGGTTAAGCGTTGCTTATTCAAATGGCACCCTCAGTTTTGCTGTCTCCTGTATGCACAGAAACCCTCCACTTTCTCTTATCTGTGTAGCAAAACCTTTCAAATCCTTATGAAGGAGGAATAAAGTGGATTAGACTTTTGGCTTTCTGCCGAGGGTCTGTACCCTCTGCCTAAGCTGCAAGAATGGTCCTCTCCCCACCCCCCCAACCCCGTCTCTTTGTCGTATTATTCTCTGGGTGGGGTTTAGTTTTGGACTAACAGGATTCTTTCTCTGGCAGGCAGACGGATCTCCTGGTTCCTTTCCCCTGGAGAATCCCCCCCTGGTGCTGTAACGGGATCACAGCTGTTGAGTAAATGTTAAGATAATAGTGTTATTACGGAGTAATTATACAGCAAGTTATTGAATTAACGGTGATGAAGACGACCCATAATTCTGAATGGTAGGGGTGGGAGGAAGAGGAGAGTTGGGAAGATGAAGAGAGTCGACAGCACCTAATAAATTTCCCCTTGTTGAGAGCCCCTCGCTGCTGGGAGTCAGATTGAATATGAATGAAAGAGAAGCTCAAAGAGCTAATAAATAAACCATTTGCCTGAGAATAGAGGGGATAATTAGAAACCGTGGCCCCATGATTTTGTCTCTGCCCTGGGGTGGAATCTGTTCAGAGCTGTACCGTGGTGATAAAACAGGGAGACAATACAGAGATGATGTTGCGCTGTTGTTAACATTGGAGGGAAAAGATGCATTGCTCTTCCTTGTTTTGTTTTGTTTTTTCTTTTTCAAGCTTTATATTGCAAAACGTTAATAGGCTGCACATTGGAGCTTCTGCCTTGATCAATACCCTTGGCGAAGCCTAAATTTTTTTCTTTTAAAATCGTTGGGTTTTTGTCCCCTCTGGGGTTTCCTTTTGTTTAATAAACACAGCTAAACTTTCCCCCCATCTTGGGCTGGTATTTAACCCCTTGGCATCGCCTCATTTCTCAGAGTATCCTCTTAGTGTACAGCACAATTTCCCCTTAGTCAGTTTCGTTTTAGTTTCCCCCCATCTGGACTGCACTCCCCGCTGCATCTGCCTGCCCATCCTTTTCGACAACGACGGGCAGTGCCTGCAGGCAATTGATTAGATGAACTCTGGGTCTGAGCTGGCTTTTTGAGTATCTGCCCTTGGAGGAATCTCCCATGTTGTTATGATGGCCACCGTCTCGGCTGGCACACTCGGGATTGAACCAGGGACCTTCAGAGCTCAAATCGTGAGCTGCTACAGGTTGAGCTAAAAAAGGAGGGACAGTCCAGTGGCTGTGGTGTTAGTCTGGGACTCGAGAGACTCAGGCCAGGTCTGCACTGTAGAGTTAGGTCGACCTAACTCTGTAAGTGTCTACGCTACCGCATTGCTCCCACTACACTGACCGAATAATGCCACCTCCACGAGAGAAGTAGCGCTCAGGTCGATGTAGTTAGGGTGACGCAGTGTCTGTGTAGACACCGTGTTACTTACATCGCCTGTCGGCTCCGCACCGAGCTCCCAGCTGGACGCCGCGCTGACAGCCTGGGCTGCAAGCCAGCCATTGCAAGTGCTTCTGGTGAGGACGCGCACCACTGACAGGAGGAGGGTAGCGTGGACATGACAAAACGCAGTGATTACTACAGTGGCTGTACATCGACCTATATTGCGTAGGTGGACACGGCCTCAGGTTCAGTTCTGTGCTCCAACACAAACTTCCTCTGTGATTTTGGGCAAATTACCTGGCCTCAGTTGTTCACCAATAAAATGGGGATAATAGAACTGCCCTACCTCATAGAGGTCTTGGGTGTTGAAGATTGCGAGGTGCTCCGATACTACAGTAATGGCGGCAGGGAGAGGCAGATAAGTATCATAGATGTCTAGAGAGATAGCCAGGCTCGGCAGATGGGGCTGAAATAGACTTACAATCTCGCTGGAACGGATGTGGAAGGAGGATAACGCAATGCACACTGTCCAGTAGGTTACATTCTCTCAGCCTGGACATAGCTTCATTCTTTAGCCAGGGGGTTACTAGGAGTGTGCATAAGACATTAGTACTCCCAGCCCCCACGTAATGATGTTGGGCTTAGAATGTCGTTTCTGTGAAGCACTTGGGAATCCTCCGATGGACGGGACTGAAGAAGTGCAGCTTTTAAATAACGAGAGTATTAACAATGAAGCTACCTTGGGGATTGTTGAATCATTATAAAAGCAGGAAGCAACTCTGTCTGACACGGAGTTCCTAGACTGCCAGGTTTTTAATAAATAGGAATAATAATAATATGCCTATAGCGGCTCCTTCCAAGGAGCTCAGATCACTTTACAAACCTTAACAAATTAAGTCTCTCAGTATCTCAGTTCAGTAGAACTTTATCGTCGCCTCCATTCCGCAGATGGGAAAACTGAAGCAAAGTGACTTGCTCAAGGACAAATGGGGAGTGAGTGGTGGAGTTGGGATTAGAACTCGGGAGCCATGACTGCTGGGCCGGTGTTTTAATCACGGGGCCATGCTGCTGCTTACCACTAAATTTGTGGGGGAGGGACGGGGGGAGGAGATGCTGTTAAACTAGTAGGAGAGCAAGAGGAACACCCTGATATTTTTTCTAATTGATTCTCGCTCTGCTGATGTCCCACGCTCCATTGGCCATTGCCAATACTGGCCTAGAATTTCCAGTTATCAGTGTATTTACTGGTCAATGTGCAGACACGTGCCCATCGCTCTGTATCTGATTCAGATACTGCTGAGCAAACCAGATTCCCTGCCTGGGCTACTGGATGCAAACCCGCCCCCATCCTCCTGGTATGGAGAAAGTAAATAAGGAAGTGTTATTTACTCCTCCTCATAACACAAGAACTAGGGGTCACCAAATGAAATTAATAGGCAGCAGGCTTAAAACAAACAAAAGGCAGTATTTTTTCATACCACACAGAGTTCACCTGTGGAACTCCTTGCCAGATGATGTTATGAAGGCTAAGACTATAACAGGGTTCAAAAAAGAACTAGATAAATTCATGGTGGATAGGTCCATCAGTGGCTATTGGCAGGGATGGTGTCCCTAGCCTCTGTTTGCCAGGAGCTGGGAATGGGAGACGGGGGATGAATAACTTGATGATTGCCTGTTCTGTTCATTCCCTCTAAAGCATCTGGCATTGGCCACTGTTGGAAGACCGGATACTAGGCTAGATGGACCCAGTATGGCCGTTCTTAACAGCCTGAACCAACAGGTGAGCCTTGCACCAAGGCACAAAGGTTAACACATTCAGGTTCCGCAAGACCAGCAGAGGCAGCACCTTCCATCCGCCTGTCGTCCATGTTCTGCATTTGGACATTTAACACCCTCCTCCCTCCATAGATTGCCAAGTGCGGCTGATTCCCCATTTTGAAAGGAGCCACTGGACTTTGAGACTAGAGGGAGCTGTGTCCAATTCTGCTGGAAAGCTGCTGTGCCTCAGGATTGGCGTGCCCTGTGGCTGTGGCCTGTGTCAGTTTGTAGCTTGTGCTGCAGAAGAGACCACTGGGGTGGTGCTCTGAGTACGCTGGAAAGCAGTCACCCGTGGGGCTGCTCCGTGGGTCATGGTAGCCTTGTGGGCTCATGAACCCTCCTGCATCCTGATGCTGCTTTCCTCCTTGGAATTTTGTGGCGCTCCCTTTCTGGAGGGGTTGGGTGACTTCATTTGCCTTTTCCTGGCTGGCTGCCTCTCTTGTGCCTCCCCTGGTCCCTAGAGTCATTTGCTCTTGGTTAGTGGTATTTGTAACCTTCTCAGCTGCTTCGGTGCCAGTCTTCCTAGCTGTCCTCCACAGTCCCCAACTGCAGTCAACTGGGTTGGTCCAGTCCCTCTTCCTTGGTTCTTTCATGGCACGTGGGCCTATTGCTGTGTAGAACAGACAGGCGGATGAGGGAATATCTTGTATTGGACCAACTTCTGTGGATGAGAGACAAGCTTTCACGTTACACAGAGCTCTTCTTCAGGTCTCACCCACCTTGTCTCTCTAATATCCTGGGACCGACACGACTACAACAAGCTGTGGAGAACGGTCATTTTTTTACACCAGTTCTAAAGCCACCACTATTGGCTTTCCACCAAGCTGAGACCTCTTATTTCCTCTCTTTTTCTTTGCAGGAAACACTCGAATTTGGGAAATAGGATGGGATTCCCAAAGGGGCCGCAGGGGTTAACCACCCAAATCCCACTGAAATTAAATAGCTGGGCTCCCTTAGGTTCCTCCTGAAAAATTTCAGCCTGAGTATAACTAGGCTTGGAAGGGAATAGATTTTTATTGATTTCACCATACTCAGACTAACAAACTAATATTTCCATCGATAATAATCAAAACTTACAGATAGGCAAAGTTAGAAAAATGCCGCTTGAGAACTTGTTAAAGTCCAAATCCAGTGATTTAGACTTTGAATTGGGCTTGTTACAAATGGGCTAGTGACTGACTAGTAAAAACAGGTATGGTTTGTTGATTGAGGCATTTGTCCGTTTTGACATGTGATGTTGACCATTTGTGTTTTAACAGTTATAGAACGTTAACTTTTTTGGAATCTGAGCATCTGCTGTCATCGGATAATTGTTTGAGCCCCACGCACACTAATTTCCTGCAACTGTAAACTTTTTAATCAATAAAAATTAAAAAAAAAATGCATGGAAATGAACATTGATATTGGCCATCAAAATTATTTTTTAAAAATCAAATTCTGCCTAGCTTAAATATAGAATATAATACCACTTCAGCACCACCTTCCAGTTTGTAGGACATAACCACCTTCCTCAGGATGTTTCAGAGGGAGGAGGCTGTGTGGAAAAGGCCAGTTCCTATTCAGTCCTGCTCCTCTCTCTGTTTAAGGAACGCCTGGCTTGCTGTCTGTCCCCGAAAGGTCCCCCCTCTCTCTCCACCACCACCACCAACCCAGCCTTGCACAGATTCCACAGCTATGGAGGAAGGAGCGATGAGTAGGATTGATTTGTCAGGCAGACTTGAGGTCTCCTTGTGACTCAGCCCCCATCGATTTCCGTGATACCTCTGGCCGTCAGCCTGAAGGCTCATTGGCCTCAGAGGAATAGCTTTGCCTTGCCTTCCCTACATGGCTCGAGTCTGAGTCCGCGCTGAGTTGGGCTGGTTCTGAAGGTTGGTCAGTTGGGCCAGTGAAGATTTTGGGCCTGGCCCCAGCTGAGGGAGCCCAGTGAGGTAGAATATTCTGGGTGCCCAACCTCGCCTCTCCGGCCTTTGGTGGGGCAGTGAGTTCTGGTGGGCAGTGCAGTGAGTGGTGCTGGTACAGAAGAGGTCTAGACAGGGCACTCTCCCAACTCGCTTGATCTGATTCCCCTTTAGCGCCAGTTTTTCTCCCTGACCCTGAGAGAGCTCCTTGGATAGTCAGACCCTGGAGAAGCCAAGCAGTGCGCTGTGGGTCTCCATCCTTCCGCCGAGCGTTAATCAACTGGCCCATCCTTGGGACAGGGAGGTCGAGGATTAGCTGATGCTGGGTCAGAGGACAGATCTGCCAGCACTAATTGGAACGCTCTGTGGATTAGCCTTGCCATGTGCTCTAGCGCCTTCTTTCTTGGATGCTTCTCCCACCCCCACCCCTCCAAATGGAGAAATAATAATAATCCAGATGGCAGCCAAAGCCCCCAAAGGAAAATGTCCCTCCAGCGAGCTGGAGGAGGGAAGGGCCGGAGAGCATCCTTTTACTTTATGCAGTCTCTGCTAAATATTGCAGGGTGATTGGCAGGATCTCATCTGGGAGGAGAGGGCAGGATCACCGGGTATTCATTCTGTCTAATACATTTATTTGCCGCAGTAGGTGTTTAAACTGCAGGGAATTGTCCTTGTAAAACAAGGTCTGTTTTTATGCATATTTCTGTCCTAATAACATGCAGTAGCTGGTCATCATTAACTAATAACTGTTTCAAACCAGGCAAGAGCTCTTTGGGGATAACACAGATCTTCACAGTCATTGTCCAACAAAACACATTTGCCCCATTTGACTTTTCAGCCCTGTGCAATTAGCTAGTTGCACCCGTCTCAAGGTCCAGTACTGGTGTACATCAGAACGGTGCAAGCCCTGCTTTGCACCATCCCAGTGCATTTACGCTAGGGGTTTGCACCATTGTCAGTGCAGTTGCACACATGCTGACTTTATTATGTAGACAGGCCGTGGGATGCGGAGTGAAGCTGGAGGTGGAATTTAGCAGTGTGGGTAACCCTTCCACTTCTGGTGTCTGGTAGCATATGGCAGGAAATGGAGATGGGAAGCCATTTGACTCTAGTTGGATGTGTTGGCTGGTTTGGGCTTGATCCAAGAGCCAGTTGAGGTCAGTGGAAAGATTCCAAATAATATTGGTAGGTTTCGGATCTGGCCCTAAGTGCACCCAGGATTTAGGTGCAGACCAAGAGCATCCTTGACATAGTGAGCAATTGAAATTTCACTGGGATCCTTAATTGCTTTGGGATTCCAGACAATAGCATTATTTCCCGCTTAGTGGCTCCCATCTCCTCATCTTTCCCAGATGGGAGCCATATGGTGGTTGCCATGAAACTCTTTACAGTTCTGTCTTTTGCCTCGTTAACACTGCCACAGTGTTTATGATGCTGCCTTTACTCAGCACAGAGAAGGCGATAAACACTGGAACTAATGTTCTTTACTTGCAAAAGGCCACTTGTAATGATCTGGCTGGTTGGCATCTCCACCCATTTCTGTGGGGTCTCTTTCCATTGCTGTTCACTTCTCTTGCCTGTGGCCCTTCCTTTCACCCGTACGCTGGTCCCTGGGGTGTTTCCGAGGCCGTTCTGAACCTCGGAGGTATTCTGCGAAGCTGATGCTGCCAGCATGGCCCCAGTTTGATGCCTTGATGAGCGAGGGGTCAGGCTGTGATGTCAGATCGGGCATCTGAATCCTGGACTTTGATACCCTGCTAAGGGCCGAGGGAGGGGAATGGAGCTTCTCAGAGTTAGGCTGGGGGTTGGTTGTTTAAAGGTGGAGCTTTTTTCCTTCCCTTTATGTTTGGATGGAATCTTCCTATCAAAGGGAAGTATTGGGTTAGGAGGATCCATGCTGGAGCGGGAGAGTTAAAGGACCCCTTGCAGCTCTTAACGCCAGCCATGGGAGAATCTGAGCATAAGGATAAGGCTGGGGAGCAGGGACGACATTG
The DNA here is from genome assembly GCF_002925995.2 of Terrapene triunguis. Taxonomy (NCBI): domain Eukaryota; kingdom Metazoa; phylum Chordata; order Testudines; family Emydidae; genus Terrapene; species Terrapene triunguis. Next base: position 7,231,131 of record NW_020664545.1, read on the forward strand.
ATATGCTGCTGTGGCAGCTTTCTGGTGATGACGGGGACCATGTGTGTTGGTGGGCAGAAGGAGGCAGAGTTCTCTTGTTCTGTTGAGGGTGATGGGGGAGGAGTTGATGTGCTTTCCAGGATTGGGAAGGTGGTATTGGAGCAGGGGTTGTTTTAAATACTGTGTTTTGGGCGGCAGCGGGAAAGCAACCATGCCTTTTTCTTTCCCTTCCCACGCTTCTTGGTCTGGCCACCAGGGGTATGTCTGCCTTGCAGCCCAGGTAGACCGATTCATGCTCGTTTGAGCAGACCTAGTGCGCTTAAAAATAGCCGTATGCCCTGGCGACACGGGCTAGCCACGGACGTGTGGACCCTGGGGGCCAGGAGAGGTTGGGCTCTGGTGGCTAGCCGGTGCAGCAGCGTTTGCACTGCTATGCTTAGTGTACTTGCTGGAGCAGAGAGCGCGCGTATGTGTCTACCCAGGCTGAGAGGTACGCACCAACTGCAGTGTAGACATACTTATGTGACTTACCCGAGACTCTATCTCAGTCTGTGAGACTGCAAAGCCCGCCCATGATCCAATGGCCCTTGGCCCTCATTTGGCTTTGTCTCTTCCCTGCTCTGTCTAAACATTTTCTTTTCTCTTCCCCTCTTCTTGTCTCAGTCTAGCTAAGGTTGGAGCTGTAGAGTCCTGATCTGAACTGCCCTGGAATCCAGGTTGGTTTCGATGGGGGTTTTAACTTGGGCCTATCTCAAGTTATTAATGCAGGGAATTGCTACATTGGAGGGGATCCTGCATTAGCTACAGATCATGGGAGCAGGTTCCAGACACACCGTCTGGCGTGGTCGCTGATATCTGTCTTGGTTTTACCTGTTCATTTGTAATGAGAAAGTTATCAGTAAGCTGCTGTCTTCCTGATCCCTATGGGAGCACCGTACTGGGAGGTGGAGATGAGAGAAGATGATGGATGTCTTGATCAGCAGTTTAATCAGCCAATCAGGATGGGTGGTTTGTGTCCCGAATACCAGATGATAGAGGAGTTCATTAGAGACGGAGTCATTCTGAGTGTGTTGCTGTTACGTCTACACTACCGATGCCACAGCTACGGCGCGTAGACACTTGCTACAGCGTCGGAAGGGGGTTTTCCATCCGAGGGGAGGTCGCTAGGTTGACAGAAGCTTCTGTGGACCTAACAGGGTCTACGACTGGGCTCAGATTGACTTAACTCAGCGGTTCTCAAACTGTGGGTCGGAACCCCACTTTAATGGTGTCACCATTAACCAAAGGGCTTCAGCCCCAGGCGGGGGGCCTGTAACCTGAGCCCCGCCACCCAGGGCTGACATTAGACTTGCTAGGGCCCTGGGCCGAAGTCTGAGCCCCACTGCCCAGGGCCGAAGCCCAAGGGCTTCGGCCCTGGGTGGCGGGGCTCAAGTTACAGGCCCCTCGCCTGGGGCTGAAGCCCTTTGGTTTTGGCCCTCCCGCCTGGGGTGGCAGGGCTCGGACAGGCTCATCCCCCCCACTCCTGAGGTCGTGTAGTCATTTTTGTTGTCAGAAGGGGCTCAATTTTTCACACTCCTCAGCTACATCGCTAGGTTAACCAAGGTTTTAGGTATAGACCCGGCCTTCGTCCCAGTTCTCTGCTGGTATTGAAGAGATCCAGCCGTCCAGAATGCTGCCTTGGGGCAATCTGGATCCCTAATATCAGGCTTCCTGCTGGAATTACCCCTGTCCTGAGTGACCTGTGCCGCCAGGTGCTGGGATCTTCCCGTTCTGCGATCTATCTTGCAGTCTGACTTGCGGATGGTGCGTTGGTGGAGAAGGGGTGTTGTGCACTCGGAGCTATTTGCTAAGCAATGCCAGGATGTATCTGGCTGCGTCAAAGGAGGCGGCGGCTGTTTGGCCACGTTGGCCGTGGCATTTGGCAGTTAAGGTGGAGCCGTTTGCTTTGTGTCTGAATTTCCTCAGTCTTGTGTGTGTAAATTCTCCTCCTGAAATTTGAGTGACTCACGTTTGCGTTGGAGAAATGTCCTAGGTTCAATGACACACGTTGTTTTGTTCTTCTGGGGGGGGTGTGTGTGTGTGTTATTTAAAGGTTCCCCACTGGACTCTTGCTTGGCAGCTGGCTTTTGGTTTGAGGTCTGTTCCTGTGGTGCATTGTTAATTTATGGTGCCTCCAGCAATGGGGAGGCGTCCAATAACTCCAGCATTGATAAATAACAGAGATCATTATGGAAGGGTTTCTGGTCATCCACTCGAGCTACACTTGCTTAAATGTCTTGTGGCTGTGGAGGTGGAGAGGACTGAAAATATAATTTTTATTATTCTTATGGCCCCAACCGTATACGTAGTGAGAGATTATCTGTGCCCCGAAACACTTGCTATCTACACGAAATGGAGACATGAAGTGTCTTGCCCAGGACCGGTCAGTAGCAGAGCCGTGAGTAGACCTCTCAGGTCTCCTGAGTCCCATTCCAGTGCCATATTCACTAGACAACACTGCCTCTGGCTCATGCTGCAAGAGGGATGGCCAGAAAAGCATAGGTCCCAAACATGGACATCAGAAATTCTTGTCAGGTGGCTGCTGACAGCATGTGACCCAGGAGCATTCTCTCCTAGAAACACTTCAGAGAAGAACTTCTAAATGGTAGAGTCTTTTGATACTTTGAGGAATATAGTGTAGATATTTTAAAAAATAAAATCAAATAGAAAAACAGTTGCATGACAGTCTTTGAAAACTGTTCAAAGGTAGGCTGTCAACTCGAAACTTCTATTTCATGGTTTGTTTTTTCCTTGCTTCTGTTACTATCACCTTTGGGGGGGGAAATATGATTTACAAATCTGCACCCATGGTAAAATGTCTTAGTTGGAAATTTGTTGTCTTCTTCATTGTGTACATGGGCAAACTGACAAATACAGGAACCAGCTCCTCCCCCCTCCCCCCCAAAAACCTTTTGCTCTGATCAATGAAGACCAAAAGGACTTGAAAACCGAATTGGAATTTATGGCACGCAGTGCTTTACAGGCGCAGAGGATGTGCACACACAGCCCGTCGGTTTGTACTTTCAAAAGTGGCTGGATGATTTTTGGGGAGCCCAATCTGAGATGCTTTGAAGAGGCCTGATTTTCAGAGGATGGATGCTCTGCATTTTTTTTTTTAAAATCAGGCCACTTTGGCTGTCTACGCTGCAGCTAGGGGTGTGACTGCAGTACCTGTAGACATACGCGAGTAACAATAGCAGTGAAGCTGCTACAACATGGGTTAGCCACCTGTGTGTGTACTCAGGCTCCCGGGCAGATTTGTACTCCAGCAGCTAGCCTGTGCCGCATCAGCGTCACTGCTGCCAGTACCCAGACTAGTTAGATCAACGCTCGCTTTGGTTTGTCTACACGTGCTGCAGTCAATCTCTGAGTGCAACACAGACAGGCACTTCGAGGCGTCTCCGGTTGGGCACCCCACCGTTTAGAAATCACTAGCCACTTTTGAAAATATAGGCCATTCGCCCTGCCTAGGTGAGCTTCCAGTCTGCTTCAGACTGACACATGTAATCTATGGGGTTAAACATTCAAATGCAAGATGGTGAGGGGTAATGTTGGTGCAGTGCTGATGTAAGGAGGGGTGTACAGAAAGGTCTCGGGGAAGAAGGATCCTTGACTACACTAGAGAAACTTTTCAGACCCCCCCCACCCCCGGTTAATTTCATTTCCCGGGAAATAGCAATGTTGGGAGAGCCCTGGTGTAGATGGGCCGCTGGCACTTTCAGCTTCCACAATTGACTTTAGTCAGGAGAAGAGGTTAGGCCAGTGCTGAGTACACTTGAAAATTTCATGTCGAGTTGCACCCATTTGAAAATCACACAGTTAGTTAAACTCACTTGCTTAACTTGGTGCAAAAGACCATGTGGATGCCCTTATTTTGGCTTGAGTGGCTCATTGTGGCTTAGCTAGAAGATGTCATCACTGGGGGAAACGGGGGCTCTTAACTCGTGTGAACATCCTAGGCTGTGTCTACACTACGAGCTAGGGGTGTGATTCTTGAAACCGTCAGGCATGGACTTCGCACAGTTCAGCTGCGCCAGCAGGGCAATCACACCCTGGCTCGTAGAAGTAGGTCTAGTGGAGACAAGGTAGTTTGTAGTTTTCACACGAATTAGCAGGTCGAGTAAAAGATTAGGCTTCTCCCTAGGCTCCTGGGCAAACGACAAACTGCCTTGTCTTCACTGGGATATTGCCTCGAGGTAGCTAACCCAAGTTAAGAATACACCTCTTTCCCTGGTGAAGAGGAGGCTTAAACCGATAAGAAACAGGTTTAACCTGACTCAGGGTATGTCTACACTACAGGATTAATCCGAATTTAGATAATTCGAATTTGGGAAACAGGTTGTATAAATTCGATTGTGCGCGGCCACACTAAGCACCTTAATTCGGTTTTAAACCACATTAATTCGGTGGTGTGCGGCCACACTACCCCATTAACTTAAACACAGTAATTCGGTGGTGTGCGTCCACATTAACCCTAATTCGAATTAACAAAATCAATTTAGGCTCTACTCCATTCGTCGAGGTGGAGTACAGAAATCGATTTAAAGGGCCCTTTAATTCGAATTAACTGGCTCTGTAGTGTGGACGGGTGAAGGGTTAATTTGGATTAATGCAGCTAAATCCGAATTAAAGTCCTAGTGTAGACCAGGCCACAGATAAGCCACTCTTAAGCTGAAATAAGTGTGCCTGTATAGGGCTTTGCACTGGTTTAAGTAAACTAGTACAGATTTGTGCGTAGACAAGACCTTGGCTGTCTAACGCTACAGTGAGCTGGTCTAACCAACATGGTGTTTAATGGCAGCGGCAGCTGGCAGCCATCAATGCTGGGGCCTCCGATGTAGCTGAACAGGCTTTAGCAAAAGAAAAGGAATTGCAAAATATCCCTTGTGTGGCCCAGAGCTACGTGGATGAGCAGTGGGAGGGTGGTCCAAACAGCATCTGAAAGCTGAGAGTGTGAGAGACAGATGAATGGGAGCAAGTAGTGGGAAGGATGTGGAAACTGAGGCATGAAAGGTGAAGTGAGATGCCCAAGGACACAAAGGGAGCCGGTGGCACAGCTGGCATTAGAACAAAGGAGTCCTTGGCTTTTAGTCCTGTGCTTGACTCATCAGTCCACGTTGGTTGTTGCATAAGGAAGCAGTCCTGCATTACACCCTTCTCCCCGAAGAGCTCAAGTTCAGACGACTCGTCTGAGCGGCCCTGGGAGCTATGGAAAACAACACTTGCCGTCCTGTTCGAACTTGTTGCTTGAGAAGTTGGAAAGGTTGTTTTGACCCTTCAGGGTAGATCTTTACCCTCCGCCCCCTTGGTTTTTACGAGACAGCAGAGCTGAGAATTGTGTGTTTGGAAGCAGGCTTATAATTACAGCAAGTCCAGGCGAGCGCCTGATCCTCTCCAGTGGTTGTTGCGTAGCCAGGCTCTTCCCCCTTTCTCTCTCCCCTGGTTGGTGCCACAGCATCTGTGTCACCCCTACTCCCCCCCAGGCCCATATGGGAGCAGTCAGGGGTTTAGTTGGAGACGAGGGTTTGGGGAAGAGCAGCTTAGGCAAACTGGGAGCTGGAAAGGAGCAGCCGTGAGTGGGGTCTACAGCCAATCTACCCCGAGCCAGATTAGAGGATTGGCTGGCCTGGACCCAGAGCAGCTGCTCTGGCCGGTGGATCTCTGGCCAGCTTTCACTCAGCACGTCTGTGCAGATTTGAACAGGACGGTAATCTCTGTTTCCCTGGTAGCTGGCCATTAATGAAGCAGCTCCAAGCTCTGAGCTCAGTGGAGAACTGAACACCGATCCGCAGCCAGGCCTGTGGGGTGGGTGTGATGGGGTGCGTCCTGCCTCCTTTCTCTCCCCCTCCCCACCCCCCTACAAGGACACTGTTGCCACCCCTGGAGTCTCAGCTGCCTGCTTGCTTCCCCCTTCGGCCTGTGTCAGTGTGGCGGTTGCTTTGATTATTTAAATTGTATGTTCCTGATGAGAATTTTTACATTTATTTATTTTGGTTCCCTGTTGTCTCTTTGCAAATGTTTAATTCCCATGGAGATTGTGCTGTCTCGGCCTCTGTCGTCCCGAGGATCCTTGAACATATCCGCATCTCTCCTCTGTATGCAAACACCTTTGTTAGGCAAGAAGACTACTTGTACAATCAGACCCGGGAAACATTCACTATTTCCCTTGTCAACAGTGTTAGCTTTCTGTCTGATACAGTTGTGCAGTGTTGCTACGTGACTATTAAACATCCATCATAATCCACCCCAGAAGTGGCTGCATTTTCAATGCCAGAAGGAAGTGATCAATCTCTCTCCCTCTCTCTCTCTCTCTCTCTCTCTCTCTCTCATTTGCCTGTCTTGGAAGATTGTTGTGTGTCTGACTTGATGTTTACAAAGCATTTCCAAATTCTTGGAAAATAACAAAGTAGCAATATGATCTAGTGGGACATAAAAAAACAGGTGGCTATTCCCTGTTTTCAGGCTGGTGAAACCCGCATACGATGAGACAGGAAGGCTGAATGCCAGTCTGGAGCTCGCTGGCTTTGTAGAGCTGAGGTTCTCTGGACTCTTTCCCCCTACCCCTTCACGCCCTTATCAGCTCATCTCTGATGTCCACGCAATCCCTTCTGCTGGCTCAGGAGAGCGGGATTGGTTTGCCTGTTAGTCCTTTGAGTGTTGGCCAGTAGCAAGCCTGCAAGTGCCCTTAGACTAAACACACAGGGCACGCTTAGATCTCCACCATTTGGAGATCTGGACACGTATTGGCCTCTTTACGTGCAGGCACGGGTCAGATACAGCGTCCCAGCAGCCTCGCTGTGATCCCCCAGCAGGTGATGGCTCTGAGCACAAAGGACTCTCCTTCCCCCTGCCTAGGCTTCAGTGAGGACCTGTGGGGTGCAGCTACAATCTTACGGGTCCCTTGATCCTCATGGCCCCCTGGGTGTGGTTGGGGAAAGGGAACAGGCAGGGCTCTCTACAGAAGGCTCCCACACCAGTGCCTTCCAGCCTGGCTGCCAATTCTAAATACCCCGTCGTAGGTCTCGTCTACCTGGCGAACTTGATTGTCTTAGCTAGTCCAGAGTGACGCCCCAGCATGGACGCGCCGCTCTGGAATCACTACTGTGCTCACAGAGCGGAGTAATTTATTCCAGCTAAAAATCACTTTTCTTCCAGAGTCGTGGGTCCACATGGGTGAGTTCTTACAGAATAACTGAAATGTACCGGGGTGGTTATTCCAGAACAGCTATGCTGGTCCGTTTCCCCCATGTAGATAAGGCTTTACACCCTCCTCCCTCCCCCAGCCTAACTGGAGCTAGGGGTAGGACACAGGGTTCCCTCATCAAGGGGCAGTGTCCCCCCCCCACCTCCATTCTGACCATTCCCTGCCCGTCTGGGATCAGGGCTGCTCCTTCCCTGTGAGTCCAACCCCCTCCTTGAGCTGGCCCTTGGCATGAAGAGGGCTGGCTGGGGTATATTTTTAGCAAAGATAGGAGGGAGATGGCAGGGCAGAGGGCTCCGTTCCAGGAATCTCCGGCTCTTTAATTATGTTTCTGGTCTAGGAAAATTATATGGTTCCTCGAGCGTAAATAGAGAACGTATGGAAGGTAATTGTACCTCAGGGTGCAGATTAGCCGGTGTGGGGGAGAGGCAGTGTTTGTTTGGAGACTGGGATCAGGAGGGGCAGGGCTGGCGGAGAGAGAGGAAAGAACCCGCCCTCCGGAAGAGGAGTCAGAAATCACTGCAGCGTTGTGTGGCCATGCGTGGCCTCCCTTCGCTTTTCTCCTTGCGTTCGGTTTTCCTGTCCCCACTCCCGTTAAGCTCACTACAGGGCCAGAAGTCAGGCCCAGCGGTGAACCAGAGGACTGGCCGTGGAACCCGCCTCTGGATGGGTTAAGGGTGCAGCATTCAACAGAGCTGGGCCTGATACCCATACTGTGACCCTTTGTTGCAACAGGAAAGAAGTTTTGGGAACCCCCCCCTTCAAGGTGCCCCAAAACATGTCTGGGATCCCCCCCTGATTGAGAACCCGAGAAACAGACATTTTATCCTAAGCTGCTGTGTCCTTGCCTCGGCTGTGCAGAGGAAAGTGAGACACACAAAGGGGAGGAGGTGACTTTCCTGAGGTCACACAGTAAGTCAGTGGCAAAGATAGACCAGAACCTAGGAATCCTGCCTCCCAGCCTGGGTTTCTATCGGCTGAGCCACGCCACCTCGGGGTTTTGCTCCGCAGCTTCCGTCATCAGTGGTCTTCTAGGGGAGGCATTGGAAATGGAGCTTCGAGGTAGGAGGCGTCCCAGCAGCCTCTCTGTGATCCCCCAGCTCACAGAGGGTGGGGGATGGGGGTGATGGCTCTGAGCACAAAAGACTGTCTCTTCCCCGCCAAGGCTGCAGTGAGGGGCTGTCTCCCGCCCTCCCCCTGTGAGGGGGTTTTGCCCACGCAGCATCTTGGGGGAGGGGGATGCATAGGGGAGATGGGGTCCTTGTTTTTCTTTGCATCTTCCCATCTCCCCTTGACCTGGCAGTGGCTCTGAGCACCAGCGCATATGTCCGTAATCTCGGGGAGCTGCCGGGGCCCTTTGCGGCAGCTGCTCTGTGCCTTGATGCCTAGTGGTGGCTCTGAATGCAGGCACTTACTCACAGAGCTGGTAGCGTCTCTTATTGTTAAAGACCATCTTTATTACCAGCTCTTCAGCAGAAAGGTCAAGAGCAGGAGATTTTGTTTGAAGAGTCTTTTTATTCAAGCAACAGTTTAATTCTGTTGTGTTTACAAAAATCCATTACATTAAAAAAAAAAAGTCATGTTTTTTCTCCTCCCCCCTCTGTCCCCCCCCCCCAATAAATAGCACATGGTTTGGCTAGAGTAGGAATTTTCAACCTTTGTTCATATGCAGACCCCTAAAAATTTTTGAATGGAGGTGCGGACCCCTTTGGAAATCTTAGACATAGTCTGCGGACCCCCAGGGCTCTACGGACCACAGGTTGAAAACCACTGGGTTAGAGCATTCAGCAAACAGGGAGAAAAGAGTGGATGAGAGCTCAGAGTCAGCGGTGATGTGAACATAGCAGGATAACACGAGCCAGGTTTTCAAAGCATCTCAGTCCTGCAAATCTGGCCTTTATGTAGGTGCTTCCCTGGGAGCTGAGCTGCTTGGGGAAATCTAACCCCATGGGGGCCCAAGTCTTCTCTTTATCAGGGCAAGGAGGCTTCCCCCTTTCAGAGAACACTTGTGGGGAGGCTGGCACGAGTCTCTTCTTCAGGGACAGATTCCCAAGTTTCTAGGGGTCCTGGGTCTACATTCAGTGAGACCCCAGATGTCTGAGCAGTGCATTAGTGCAGGGCAGAATTTGGATGATGTAGATTGGGCTGCAGGCTGCTTCGCTTGAGAGGAAAACTCAAGGTCTCGGGAGTAAAAGGAAGGCTACAGCTAATCTTGCGGCGGGGGATCAGGAGGGGAGAAGGGAATTCAGCCTCTCTGCTTGAATACATCTCTAGCTGTGATTCGCGGGCTGATTAAAGATAATAGCCTGTCCGATGCTGCAGCAGCCCACAGCCCTCCATGTGGCCAACAAGAAGGCAAGTGGTAGAGATGAGTGCAATTTTTTTTTTCCTTCCTCCCCATGGCTCCTGGTATAAATAAAAGGAGCAAAGCGGCCAGCTCTGTTTATTGAACACAAATAGAAGATAAAATAGTGGAAAACTAATTTTTTCATGCTCATTGGTGGGAGAGATTAAAATTATGCAAATCCTCGGCAGCGAGCTTGGTGCAGAGATAAGGGGATGTTCAAGTTGGCTGGCTGCCTGCTAATTCACTCATTGAAAAAGAAATGAGCAGGAAAGCGGCGATCAGCGTCGCCGGCCTCTCCTGGTGCTCACGGGGCTAGAACTGCTGCACTCTGCCGGGAGGAAACCAAACAAAGGAAACCCTTTCCAAGGCGCGTGGTCTCTGCACTGAGATGCAACCTGAGTTCTCCCTGCTCAACAGCATCTGTGCTGCGGCCCCCTGGGCATCACCAGGGGTTGGTGGCCTGTGAAGTCCGCTGCCAGTGAGCAGAGCAGCAAGAGGTTTTCAAAAGCACTTTCACTGAACTCCCATCAACCCTCCTAAAACACTGCACTGCAAGCACAATTCTCCCCCTGGGGAAGAGGGTGAGGGAGAATGAACCACCTGTGACTGATGTTAATCATGGTACTTAATTCACGACTGGAAGGAGCTCAGATGCTCCAGTGATGAGGCTGGGATAAGAATCTCTCCAAAACAGAATCTGCTTCAATGGTAGCAGAATCCGGCTAGTTCCTCGGGTGCTTCTGAAAATCCCCGCGCTCTAAGTCCAAGGCAGGCTGTTGTCTATTCCTCTTTGCCTTCCCTCTGCCGATGCCTAGTATGGATGCTTCCCACCCCTTCGTGAAGACAGAACCTGCTATCCTCTAATGGCTGTGACGACTTCTGCTGACGAGTGAACATTGAAAGCACAGGGGCTTTTCCAAGCCTTATCTGAACTCTTATGGTACGAGATTATTTTAGGGATGGTGGTTAAGATTTGCCATCGAGGTGGCTGCTCATGTTAGATTTCACAAGTTTAGCAGGGCTGGGCTGAGTCGGAACTGGGAGTGGTGATTCCTTTAAGGAAAAGGCAAGTGGGGTTGTTGCTTCATTGGTTGGCGGTCTTTGCCGGGTCAGTACTGAGCCATTTCCCCAGCGTGTGGCTGGAGGTGCCATTTTGTGGATGAGAGAGAACTGAGGGTCCTGATAGCTTGTTGTTAAAGACCCCATGGCACTTCTTTAAACAGCTGGGGTGTCCTAGCCATATTCTGGCCTCTGCCTAAATTAATTCTTCCTGCAGCTTCAGTTGGGTAAGGTCTTTACTTCCTAGCTTAAAGTGCATTGTTGCTGTGTGCTTTTAAATAGCTGCTGCACCCCACCCCAGAGGTGGCTGCCTTCCACTGGTGGGTGAAATAACACTCACTATCAGGGATTTCATCATTTGTGAAGCACTTTTGGGCGGGGAAGGGGAGTACCTTCCAGTGTGCTGTAGTCAGAAAATGGCATTGCTGTGTCCAGGGCTGGCCTTAGACCAAAATGGCACCCCAGGTGAGGAGTATCTTCGGCACCTCCCCCCTTTGTTAAACTTTTGAATACCTTATTTTTATTGCATTTGTAGCCCCTTTCACAACTTTGATGCACAATTTGCATGCATGATTTATCCCTGTTTTATAAGACAATAAGTTTGCCCACTCAGATCTGTAAATCTGTATTTGTTCGTGCTGTATATAAGCAAATAAAAACATTCATTTCCTCTAAGTGTATAGAAACTTTTAAATGTTAAGAATAACTGAAATGTACTAACATCAAGAAATTGAACTGTGCACCAACATTGGGTGGACCTGTATTGAATAGTGTTAGAGTAGGTGACAGTTTCAGAATGTTAATCCTAGTCCTTCAGTTCTAAAGGTCGCTTTTCTAGCCTTTGCCCTCGCGAACTGAGGCATGGCGTCGGAGAGATTCCAAATGGCCAATGGCATTTTCAAGCGATAAAATAGCAAGCGATGTCAGTCTCTCCTCAGCCATCGTCGACCGAAGATACATTTTAATGAGCCCCAGCTTCAAAAAGCTGCACTCCCCTTGTGACTGTAATCTGCAGCGTAAGCAGAATCCCCAAAACAATCCACTCTTCAACTGACTGATGGCGCCCCACCCCTTATGTCCTTTACGAGGGCAAAGCTGACACCAATCTAGGAGGTTGGAGGAAAACGTAGCTCTCAGAAAATCTGGAAGGTTCCACGAAATTCTGCAAAGGTCCAGAACGTTCTAGGTGGTTAGTGAAAAATGAATCCACCTATGGAATACCTGGAACATTTTACTTCAAACGTTCTATTTTTCCTTTTGGCGCTAACAACAAAAACAGCACGCCGAGCCCGGTGCCCCCCAAGCCTGGCACCCCAGGTGGGTCATTGCCTGGGTCGCCTGCCCCTAAGTCCGACCCTATGTCCCGTCCTCTGCTCTCTACGTGTCTCCAGCTCAAACCTGTTGACTTGACTGAGGGAATCCAATGTTTTAACTCCAGCGTAGCCCCGCATAGCCCAAACTGAGCCTGGAGGAAGTGGAATTATCTGGCCACTTCCTGCCTCTGCGGAGCTGAGCAGGGAGAGAGTAGAAGGCTCCCGCTCTCCATCCTCTCCTTTCAAGAAAACTCTTTAGGACGGGCACCGTTGTGTTTGTACAGCACCTAGCACAATGGGGTCCTAGGCCATGGCTGGGATCCTAGGTGCTACCACGATAGAAATAAATAATTACAATTCGACCAGCCAGCCCCAGTCAAAGTGTATGTACACTGTCCCGTCTACAGTAGGCTTCTAGAACGTGTTAGCTAATGGTTTCTAACACACCTTGAAATCCTCGTCAAGACAAACCCTGAGCTGCCTCTGGAAATCCAAGCCTAAGTTTTTCCAAAGTGACTAGTGATTTTGGGGGCCCAAGTTTGAGACCCCTTAAAGGGGCCTGCATTTCAGAAAGCGCTGAGCGCCCACCCTGTGAAAATCAGGCCCCCTCTAAGGGGGCTCAGGTTGGGTGCCCCGAAAATCAGTCGTCACTTGGAATATACTTCAGCCCTGGGTCTTTCGGGGAGAGCGAGACAGTTGCCAATACATGTTACTCATTTTGGATGGGTTTCTTTGACTTCCTGTCAAATCAATATTTATTCACAAATCTGTCTGCTTGCCTTTGTCCCTGAAAACTTTTTTTTTTGTTTTTTGTTCCCCTGGTGTATTTTTGGCTGCTTGTTGTTGGCATGAGGTACCAGCTCGAGCTTTTGCTGGCGTCAATCATTCCAGCTGCTTTCTTGAGGCTGATAATTTTGTCCCCACTTTGTTTTGGCTTTTTGGAGGGGAGGGATTGGCTGAGATCTTCCCCCCCACCCCAAAGGGTGTCTCTTTCCCTCCTGCTGCCCCCAGAAGGCTAGGTGGCCGCTGTTCTGGATGGGAAGGATGTGGATGGCAGTTCTCATCAGGATGTCGCTGCATTATCCCAGTGAACAAGGATGGGATTTAGAAAGGGGATTGATTAGACACCCAACTCCCATTGAAATCCAGTGGGCATCTAACTCCCTTAGGCTCCTTTGAAAACCCCCAGCCGGTGTAGTCAAACTCCCCAGCCTCGGTCAGCTGTACTCCTCCCACCTCCCATACCAGAACCAAAGCCTCGATTGGTTTGCTGGGAAATTACTGTGCAGAATTGAGTACACCACTTGCCCCCCTGTGTTCCTGGTGAGAGCAGGAGAGACGGAGACTCCCAAACATCCACTCAAGCAGACCGATTGAATGGCTGCAATCAAGAGCTGCTTTAATTCCAGCTTTCCGGGCTGACGTGCAGCCAGCTAGCGGTCCGTCCGCTCGAGCAATCTCTCCTGACGTGCGTAGGAGAGGGAGTACCCTTCCCAACCTTATAATTGCACTTAAATTCTGCTGTCACCACCAATCTTCCCTTTAATTTTTGTTTTCTTGTGACTGGAATGAAAAAAGGCCCGAGCTCGAGTTTAAAAATCAGTGAGTGCATCTTCTCCCGCTTCACTCCTTCCATTTGCCCCTGCACTCACGCGTTCCCTCTTCCACCTTCATCGATTCCCTCACCAGCCCTTGGCACTTACGCCAGATCCCTCCTTCGCTGTTGCTCCGTCTCTTCCCCCCTTGCCCCAACGTATGTGCTCCCACTTTTATTATCAGTATGGTGGTCGCACCTGGGAGGCACAGCCATGGCCCAGGACCCCCCTGTGCTAGGCACTGCCCAAACCCTGACCCTCTTCCCTCTTTCACCATTCCTCTTTTGACCCTCAGGCATCCCCTCGCCTCCCACGTGTTGTGTCGTGCTTGCTTTCCTGCGGATCCACTCACGTGCAGAGCCCCGCACGCGGTTCCGACCCTTATTAGCCCTTAGAAAGTCACCGCTCTAGGTTCACGTTGGTGGCCGATATGGAATGAGGCGGCTGACCCCATTCCAATGCCACGCGGATGAGTGTGCAAAACCCACCATTCAGAACGGCCTCATTGCTAGGCAGTCTCCACAGAAGAGCCAGGGATTGATGGACCATGCAAGATGAGCTGCTCTCTTGCTCCAGGGTAGATCTTTACTATTGGCTTTACCTGGGCTCTGACCTGGGTTTCAGCCTAAATCCCCCTACCATCCACGTACACAACCCAGAAACACAGGTTTATACGTGCTTTTAACCTGAGCTTGCTTCCCCGCCACCGGTTAAAGATTAGAGCCTAGGTTTCAATGTAAGGTGGGCTGACACCTGCCTGCTTTGCAGTGTGGATGCAGCCGAAGCCCGGGTTGGGGAAATCAGGTTTTGATATCCTCCAGTGCCATCCCATGGTTTCCTGGGCTTGTATTTTCCAGCTTTTCTACCTACTCACTTCCCATTAATTTCCTATGCCCCGGAAGCGACCTGCGGCTTTATAGACACCTGGTCGGCATTTAACCCCTCGTTCCGCACGGCCTGCTCCATTTCTGCACTGCTCAGCTGAACAGCACGAGAAGATGCCATTGGGGGAATCCCAACACTGGCTGGTCGGAGGATCGCACCGGTGTTCCGGTCGCACTCTTCTGTGAGGACAGCAAGGCAGATGATTTTGGGAGGCTGCTGGGGCAGGGCTGAGATGCAGCGTAGGGGAGGTGGCCTTGCAGCTTTTCGGAGAGGCTTCCGTCTTCCAGGGCAGAGGTTTTGTCTCTTTTTATGCAAACCATTTCCCCCATCTCTAGACGCCGCGTACAAATGGGCAAAGCTCCCTGCACGCAGCCCGGTTCCAAACAGCGACTGCTCAGTGGGGTCCAGGGTTGTGCTAACTCTAGAGGGAGGGCGGGCGGGTAGGGGGGCAAACTGGGATTTGCCAACTAGGTGAGGCTGTTTGTGTGACCGTGGGGCATTGCAAACAAGCCGGGCCCCCTTCAGGAAAAATCGCCTGTCCTGACTGCGGGCCACCAGCTGATTCTCCCCCCCAACCCACCCACCCCTCCCCCCCAATCCCTGCTTCCTTTAGCTAGGAAAAAAGCAGTACAGGCCCCACCTGTGGAATGATGGAAGCGACGGGATGGAAGGGAGAAGAGTTTGGTTCAGTGGGGGGGCTATACGGTGGCCGTTCTCCTTGGGGTGACTGGAGCGTCCCAGTCCAAGGCTGACTGAGAAGGTGGGCTAGGGCTAAAGGCTCTCCCAAGTTCTGAGTCCCTGTGGAATCTGTAAACGGCGGCGCTGGGGGCCGTTGCTCTCCCTACCCCCCGAATCCTCCAAAGCTACGTGGAGCTGTGGCAGCCGAAAGTATGGCCTGTTCTCAGGGAAAGGGGAACGCTTGCGCCGCAGCGGCTGCTGCTGCCGGTAATTAACGTTTGAGGAATTGCAGATCTTCATTAGGAGAACCATTCGATTAACGAGAGAGCCAAAGCCGAGACAGTGGTGGAAATAAAAATCACGCTGGCTTCCTGCCCTGGCCCGAGAGGCACGCTGGCGCTCTTCAAGGCTGAGCGGGGCAGGCTGGAGATGCGGGGAGATGGGGTCGGCTGTGCCTGGATAGCGACGGGCTCGTTAATGGAAGGGGGCCGTGGGGATTAACGCAGGGCGGGAGGGGGATAATTATGGAGGGGAAGAGGCAACGGAAGTTTGTCATAAATATTCAAAGCAACCAAAATCCCATCATTCCGCGGCGGCGCTTGGTTATTAGCGTTGGGAGGAGACCGCTGGGGCTGAGCAAGGTCCTGGACTTGCATCGTTAAAAGCTCTAATTGGGCTCCTCATTGCAGGAGCCACAACCCCCTGCCTCCTTAAAGCATCCCCTGTCCCCCCTTGTGGAAGCACATCGGCCCCCTTCTCGTTTCCCCGCAAGGTTATTCTCTGCCCCCTGCCTCTGCTTCAGTCACTCCCCACGAAACCGAGAGAGGGGCTCCCTCGATACCATCTATTATCAAGCCAAGATGGAAGCCAGCTCCGTCCGCCTCTCTCCAGTGCGAGCTGTGCTCAACGGACATGTTAACCAAGCTCTGGGCGCCAGTGCCCTTCGCTGGCAGCAGCTTGCTCCAGGGCCGTGCAGCGCGCTCCCTGCTGCAGGTCTGCTCAGAGAGCTGAGCAGCTGTCTGAGGCTCCGTCAGTCTCCCTAAGGATTGGGCTGCTGCATTCTCTGTCTGAGGTGGGCTTCCGAACCGCATTTGGTTCCTGGGAGGAGTGGGTTTTCCTGCCTCTAATGAATAAGCTGCCACGCCCCAGAGGTGCCACGGAACTGCTGTCCCGCTTGTTTGTGGCCTGCCTCCCCCGCTGAAGAATAAGCATGACCAAGACTGAAGGTTGCAGCGATTCGGGTTTGAGGTATGTAGAACAGCAACGATCGGACCCAGCAGTTGGGCCTTCTCATGTCAAGGCAATTCACAAGCGTACGTGCAGAGCCACTGAAATCCAGCCATCTCGAGGATCAGCTGGCACTCAGCATGCTGTGTAACACTAGGGATGAAAGAAGGAAATTTTACACCCACGCCTCCTGAGTAACCCTCTGCACTTCCGAGAAAAGTGCCCCCCAGGGGTCTTTAGTTTCCATGCAGCATGGAACAGGCTTCTGTTTTCTAAGAGCCTCTTATGAAAGCCATGGTACCAAACTAAACTGCGTGGGAAAATCTAACAAAGATAAAGGGCAGGGCCAGGCCTGCTAAGATCACCACGGGGGTGCTTACGGGGAGTTCAGGTACTCAGGGGAAGGGGGTAGCTTTGTGGTTAGGGCAGCAGCTGGGAATGCTGCTCAGTTCCCAGCTCTGCTACACACTTTCTGTGTGACCTTGGTTGAGTTGCTTAACCTCTTTCTGCCTTAGCTCCCCAGCTGTAAGATGGGGGGAGGGACTGGGGGGGGTAAACTTCCCAACGCACTGAGCTGTTGTGAGGACTGGTGGCAAGGCTTTGGTACTATGGGGATGGAAGATCCTGCAGATAAACCCCTGAGCCCGGTGCAGGGAGAGCAGAGGCAGTGTTTTCTGTATAACTGGAGTGGCAGGGTCGGGCCCTAGCTTCTAATGCTGCAGGATGGAATGTATTTGGGCATGGGGGGGTGGCTGGCAGCGGATGGGTCAGGGATACTCCCTGCTGATTCAGCGCATTGCGCTTTGCTCTGATTTCCGTCCTGTCTCCTCTTGTGTTCCTCTTCATGCACCTTCAGCCACTGAGCTCATCCCCTCACTGCGGGTGCCGCAGCAGCATGGGGGCAGCTATGCTGCTGACGCACCGTAGTGTAGACGCTTCTTACAGCCCCGGAAGTGCGTTTTCTGGCTCTGTAGGGAATCTGCCCAGAGCGGCGGTAGCTAGGTCAAACCTAGTGGCATCTACGCTGGGGGTTAGGTTAGCAAAGCTGGGCTTCTCAGGGGTGTGAATTTTTTGACTTTAACTTTAAGTTTACACCAGGCCTGTCTGGAGCAGGCTTGTCTTCCCAGTGCTTGGAAGGTGCAAGGAGCTTCACAAGTGCTAATTAATACAGTGCACTGAGACCTCGCCCGCCACATCCCCAGGACACGTGTGCCAGTAGAAAACCATGCACGCTCATGACATGGAGGAGAGCTACAATTCTTCTTCTTCGACTACTTGCTCACGTCGATTCCATTCTAGGTGTGCGCGCACCCACGTGGTCATCGGAGATTTTTGCCTTAGCGGTATCCGTAGGGTCGGCTGTGGCGCCCCCTTGAGTCCTGCGCTCATGCGTTGGTATATCAGGCACCGCCAGCCCTACATCCTCTCAGTTCCTTCTTCGCGCCCGTGGTGGTTAGTCGGATTGCCTTTCCTTGCACAGCGAGGGCGAGCAATTTGGTCTCTTCTGACTTCCAGCCTTAGGGCTGCCTGCGGTGGTTGGGCCACATGCGCATACGTGGTCAGTCGTGCCAGTTGCATCTTCGGCCTCTGCAAGCGTGGCCGGCATCTGTCTACGTCCCCAACAGGCACGACCTAGACCGGGTAGTCAGGGTGCCGAATGACATCCGGTTGTCCCTGGGTTGGTGTTGGAGGGAGTTCCCTTCACAACCCCGGCCCCGTCGATGATTCTGGTCTCTGATGCTTCGGACCTGGGCTGGGGAGCCCTCTTGGGCGAGCTGAGCACCCAGGACCGCTGGTTGTGGGACGATCTGGCCCTCCCTATCGATATCAGGGAGCTCAGAGCAGTTCACCTGGCCTGCCAGGCTTTCTTGCCCCTCCTGAAGAGCAAGGTGGTGCAGATCCTGACGGACAATACCGCTGCAATGTATTACATCAACAGGCAGGGCAGAGCCAGGTTGTCGGCCCTTTGCCAAGAAGCTCTCAACCTTTGGCGCTTCTGTGTGTGGCATGCCATTCGTCTGGTAGCTGCGCACCTGCCCGGAGCCAGGAACGTCTTAGCAGATCACCTCAGCAGGACCTTCTCGTCCCGCCCCGAGTGGGCACTCCATCCGTAGGCAGACAGCATAATCTTCCAGAGGTGGGGGACTCCCCAGGTGGACCTGTTCACGTCCAGGCAGAACAGAAAATGCCATGTGTTCTGTTCATTCCAGCGGATGGACCGGGGCTCCCTATCAGATGCGTTTCTCACCCCATGGTCAGGGGCTCAGATATACGCCTTCCCGCAAGTGCCTTGATTCGCAGGGTCCTTGTAAAGATGAAGCAAGGCAGGGTGAGAATTGTCCTAATAGCCCCGACGTGGCCTCGCCAGCACTGGTTTGGCACATTGCTGAACCTTTTGGTAGCCACCCTGCTGCAGCTGCCCGTCTGGCCGGACCTGCTGTCCCAGAACCACGGCAGCCTTCTGCACCCGAACCTGGCGGCCCTGCACTTGACATCGTGGCTACTGTGTGGCTAAACGTGGACGAACGGGAATGCTTGGCCCGTGTTCAGCAGGTCTTGCTGGGTAGCAGGAAACCCTCCACCAGAGCAACTTCTTTGGCCAAATGGAAAAGGTTCACGTGCTGGACCTCGGAAGGCGTATCCGGGCTGAGCTAGCCTCGCTCAGGAGATCCTGGATTACCTGCTGCACCTCAAACTCCAAGGCTTGACCTTGTCATCAATTAAGGTCCACCTGGCCGCTTTCCACCCTCCGTTTCAAGACAGTTTGATCTTCGCTCACGACATGACCGCCCGGTTTTTGAAAGGTCTGGAGCATCTCTACCCACACGTCCGGGATCCCATTCGGGACCTGAATCTCACGCTTTTTGAGGCTTATGGGGCCTCCTTTCGAGCCTCTGGCTTCCTGCTCTCTCCTGGAGGTTTCATTACTGATTGCGATAACGTCGGCCCGCAGGGTGTCAGAGATCAGGGCGCTTACTTCGGAGCCGCCCTATGTGGTCTTCTACAAAGATAAGGTCCAGCTGTGACTGCACCCCGGTGTTTCTGCCCAAGGTCGTTTCTCAGTTTCATACTGGCCAGGACATATACTTACCCATCTTCTTTCCAAAGCCTCATGAGTCAGTTGAGGAGCGCAGGCTACACACCCTGGACATCAGGAGGGCGTTGGCCTTCTACATAGAGAGAACAAAGCCGTTCCGTAAATCCACACAGTTGTTTGTTGCGGTGGCAGACAGAATGAAAGGTCGCCCAGTGTCTGCTCAGAAGATTTCATCCTGCTGTGAGCTGGCAAAGGTGCCTCCGCCGGCGATTGTGACGGCACACTTGAAAAGGGCACAAGCGTTGGCCTTCCTGGCTCAGGTACCGATCCAAGAGATCTGTCGGGCTGCTACCTGGCCGTCTGTCCACACATTCGCACTGACCCAGCAGGCTCGAGATGACGCTGGCTTTGGCAGAGCAGTGCCACAAGTCCGTGAACTCCGAGCCCGCCTCCATGGACGCTGCTCTTGAGTCACCTAGGATGGAATCGACATGAGCAAGCACTTGAAGAAGAAAAAACGGATACTCACCTTCTGTAACTGTTCTTCGAGATGTGTTGCTCATGTCCATTCCATTTCCCGCCCTCCTGCCCTCTGTCGGAGTTGCCGGCAAGAAGGAACTGAGAGGGCGTAGGGCTGGTGGTGCCTGACATACCAACGCCTCTGCGTGGCACTCAAGGGGGCGCCACAGTCAGCCCTACAGATACTGCTAAGGCAAAAATCTCCAGCGACCGTGCACGTGGCGCGTGCACGCGGCGCGCACACGCCTCGAATGGAATGGACGTGAGCAACACATCTCGAAGAACAATGGTTACGAAAAGGTCACCGTTTTTTGCCTCCTGCTAGCCCTGGTTGATTTAATTGCAGGGAGCTCCTCCTCTGAGGAGGTGGGAGTGTCCGAATGGTCCAATCGGTTCTGAGATGGGGAAGGGAGGGGCCAGTCAAAGGTTTTCTGAAAAGCCAGGCTTGGTACAGAGACCAGGGCGGGATGAGAATAAACAGAGTTGGTGTCCCAAAGAAACCAAAAGAGGCACGACACCCTCTCCTTTTTCTCCGTTGCGGGTCACCTTTAGCACTTGTAGTATAGAGGCCTTTCCCTTTCAGACGATTGCAGATCCCTGCCCTTCAGTGCTTGATGGGGACAAGAAAGTAACATTTCCCTGCAGATGCTGGGGGGAGAATAAAAGGATTTCCTGCAATATGGCGGCTTGTGCATGTCCTAAGGAGAGAGTTGCCATTGGCCCTGTTCCTGTTTGGCCGGGTGCCTCTGAAGATGGACAAATGATGAGTCAATGCTCCTCTCTCTAGCTGGGCAGGAGAAGGGGTCTGCGCAGGCACTCAAGGTCTGAAAAGCTTCCTGTAATGTTTCTCATTTACTACCAAGTCTCCTTTTTATGAGACAGCGCTCTTCCTGCCCTAGTGAAAACAGAGGAGAAAAGTAATGGTCTTCCCTCTGTCCTGGCTTGTTTCACTGCGCACGAAACCTATTAAACTGCAGAGCAAATACTGTTAACTTTCAATTCCTTGTGTACTTGTTGTGTGTATTATGCTCTGTCTGTATGTGTATCTACACAGCCTTGCAAATTCACCATGAAAATGTAGCCGCCCAGGCACAAAATCTGCTTGCTTGCCGTTTACCATGATGGCTGACTGGTGGTGACAGAAATGAACTTAGTTGCTCCTTCAAAAAAAATAAAATAAAATCACTTGCCTTCGGCAGGTAGAGTTTTGCAAAGCTGATGTAGTCATGTTTGCCCCAGTGTCCTCAGAGTTTTCTATCTTAAAATGGTGCTCTCGGGGAAGTATTAAAGATCTCAGGGCTTTATACATATTTTGTGCACCCCTCTGATGTTGTAGTGTGGATGCATGGATTGCTTCGCTTAACAATGAAATGCAGCTACCCCTGGGGTGGGACATGGCAGCTGTTTTAACAGTGTATACCAACGCTGCCATAGTGAAGAAAACCATATGTAATACAACTGAAAGGGCAAAGTGAGTTTAGGCTGTCAGGCGGCAGTTACCTGCATTGGAATATGGCTAGGATGTGGAGGTTAACATCCTTAGCCCTACTTAATAGGTAGGCAAACTCTCAGTTTTGCATCTCGCCTGGACGCTGAAATGTTCAACAGAAAGGTGAGGCGAGGCGTGCCCCGTCACTTCTTGCACTACTTAGAATTTCTTTCATTATGTGCATTACCGCAGTGCCTGGAAGCCCCAGCTAAAGTCAGGGCCCCAGTATGATAGGCGCTGCACGTACACATAGGACAGACTGTATGGTACCTGGAGCAGAGACTATCTAAATAGGTAAGTCAGGATGGAGGGAAGAGAGATGAAGTGATTTGCTCGAGTCTCACAGAAAGTCAGAGGCAGGGCTGGGAATAGAATTCTGGTCTCCCAGCTGCTAGTCCAGTGCCCTACATACTAGACGGCACTGCCTGAGCCCTGCTTAGCTTTTACATTCAGAATGGATCACAAGGGGGTGTGAGGGGGGGAGGGGTGTGTGTGTGAGAGATGTTTTCTCTTCTCGTTTAATCTCCCCCTGGCCAGTGGTCTGAGACACGGGATTCCTGCCAGGGCAAGAGAGGGATTTGTCCATCCTTGGAGAGGCTCGGAACCAAATCCTCTTTATGGAATTAAACCCCGTGGCAGAAGCTGCGTGCACGGCCTGGAAGGAACGTGGCGCGTAGAGAAGAAATTGGGGGGGCCGAAGGAGGAGAGGGCAGGGGCTGGCGCATGCTGAGGGCCGGGGAGAGGGTAATGGGTGTAATTCCCAAATCAGCCCGCAGCCTGGAGGGGTCTGATTGCGTGTGAAGCCCATGTATCACGAAGGGTGAAGCCAGGGCAGAGGATCGAGGGGTTGGGGGTGCAGCTTCTGCTCAGAGAACTGGCAACAGCCCTTTGTGTCCGCGTCAGGACAGGGCTGGGGGAGGTGCTGGGAGGCTGCTGGCTGCAGGTGCCTGACTGACACAGGCAAGGGATGTGGGTGCCAGGCTGGGTGGGTGGGTGGGTCTCTGATGGGCAAGGCGGGGTGGGATAAAAGTGATGCAGGGGAATTATCACCCTGCAGGGGGGCGGGCGGGGGACTCCCAAATGGGCGGGTGCGGAGCTCTGCCCAGTTTGATGAAACTCCGTGCAGGAGCAGTGCTGACTTCTGCCCTGCTTAGCTCTGTTGTTTGTCGGTCACCGGTTGGCAACGCACATGGTGATGGGCAAGGCCTAAGTGCGAAGCCCAGAGAGCCTGCAATGTGGGACGCAGACCTGGAAAGACAAGACACTCTCACCCTTTCCACCCCAGCCCAGCCCCCTCTTACTCCCCCAACCTTTTGCTGTGGGTGCCGCAGAGACAGCAGACCTTGATGTGGGATTTGGCTGGTGTGGAGTGAGGGTGAGCTCTGTTTGGGCTACTTCCCCCCCCCCCCTGCAGTGACTGTAGTAGTCAGGGTTCCCATCCCGCTCCATCCACATGGAAGCCAAGCTGTTTGTGGAGATGTATTTGGTGCTGTTGATTTCAGCACCTAGGCCTTGGGTTCCCTGTGGCTGGATTTGATCACTCCATCCCTACCAGCATCATCGCCCCTCACTGGGCCAGGAAGGAAGGAGAGAGAAAGTCAGCTGCTTGGGACCCCCAGAGTGTAAGCATAGAGCCCAATTCTGCTCTCTTTCCCCAGTGTCAATCCAGAGAAACTCCATTGTAGTTTGTGGGGTAGCTCAGAGCAGGATCTTGTCCGTAGAGTTTGCAGAAGTTCTTCATGCTGGTGTTTTTTTGCACCGTGGCTTGCTGGGCCTGTGGCTTCGTCTAGGCTAGGATGAGAGGTGTGATGTTAGCACACGTGTGATAACCTCACATGTTTTGAATCCTAGTGTAGACAAGGCCAGAGATCCTTTTATGGATCCCCTCTCCTCTGTGTTCACACTTCTTGGCGGCATTCCCTTTCCTTCCCGCACTCGATATCCCCTTTGTTCAGTTTAATCAGGGCCAGCGGCTTTTGCTTAGATCTCCTCCTGGAAATACAGGAGTATTCCCTTTCCCCCACCCTTCGGCCGCTCCGGTGTGGCCAACAAGCAAGCAGACGTCTCTCTCTGTTGGTGGAGCTCTATTCACCGGAACACGGCTTCCAATTAAGAGCGCCAAGGCGCCCTAGCTCAAATGAAGATAACGAAGGGAGGCCATCGAGCGGCCATCGTGTGTAATGAGAAGGCCGTTCGAGCGAGAGGGGCTAGTGCAGAGCCCTGAGCTGGAATTGAGAAAGCACCCGAATGCCCCTAATTAACTCCGTTGTTTGCTTTGTACTTGTTTTGCACGGATGTAGGGCAGGTGAGAGATGCTCCCTTGGCAGGCCTGGAGTCGTCGTCTGTGGTACAGCCCACGTAGCCGCACGAGCTGCCCAGCTGTGCCTGCCAGCCTGTCACAGCCCCACCTTGGAGTTAAGGATCCCTAGGGAATGAGAGGAGAGTTGGTCTCTGGGTACTCAGCGCTTGGCCCGTCTGCTGGGGCTGCCAGCAGAGCCAGTGGTGCTGGCTTGGGTGATATGGACGCTTTGACCAAGACTTTCCAGTCATTGCTAGTGATTTTTGGGCCCCCCCCCACTTGAGGTGCCTTAAAGGGGCCCGATTTTCAGGGGGCAGGAGCTCAGCACTTCCTGAAAATCAGCCGCCTTTAAGGCCTCTCAAATGGAGCACCCCAAAATCACTAGTCACCCTGGAAAGGTCACCAGGAAGTGGGGCGAGGCCCATTTCCTGTCGGCCGCCGAACAGCCTGAGCTAGATTCGAACCGATGACCTAGCGCGTGGGCTCTCAGCTAGGAGCTCGCAAACACGTGTCGGAGGAGCACAACTCCTGCTGCTCTTCCTGTGTTGCGAAGTGGGAGGGGAATCCCAGCTAGGTCCTGGCTAAATGGAAGGGGAGTTCTGGGGGAAAGTGTCCTAATATGGTAGAGGTTGACAGCCACCAACCTAGAGGACTTGGGTACTGTAGTATGCATCTACTTATTATACAGTAGTGTCTAGAAGATAGCCAGTAAAGGAAGAAGGGGCCTATGACCAGACCCCTGAGCCATCCAGCCTCCCCTCCAACCCAGAGTGTTCTTCGCTGAAGTCATAAGATAGCACACTAATATGTGAACAGTATTGAAGGTTGGCCTGCCAGCCGTCACAAATCATTAGGTCTTCATGGCTCATCTGTCCATCAGAAAATATTTTATGTAAGAGCTTATTTTGATTTGTGCTTCAAACAGGCACACAAAACATATGCAGTCTCTTTCTAGAGAGCCGGCGTAACACTGCTCCCTTGCTTTAGGTTTCATTTGAGGGGGCTGTCGCGAGAAGTGCTTTCCTTTTGCAGGGCTCTGGGAGTCAGGAAGGTTATTGCTGGTTTTTCTCCTCTGGGGCACTCGATACCAAGAGTTTGTGGCTCTGCTGATCATTGTGGCTAAATTCTCTGAGGTAAAAAGGGCATGGCTAGGAGGGAGAGTGTGTTGATCTTCGCACCAGAGGATCCAGTCTGTGAACTCTGGGGAATTCCTAAACAGTGACCAGAAGACATCGCCCATAGCAGCCTTCTCCCTGTAATTTAGTATTATGGAGTGGGATTATTTAGTCTGCAGAAGAGAAGAATGAGGGGGGATTTGATAGCTTCTTTCAATTACCTGAAAGGGGGTTCCAAAGAGGATGGATCTAGACTGTTCTCAGTGGTACCAGATGACAGAACAAGGAGTAATGGTCTCAAGTTGCAGTGCGGGAGGTTAAGGTTGGATATTAGGAAAAACTTTTTCACTAGGAGGGTGGTGAAGCACTGGAATGGGTTCCCTAGGGAGGTGGTGGAATCTCCTTCCTTGAGGTTTTTAAGGTCAGGCTTGACAAAGTCCTGGCTGGGATGATTTAGTTGGGAATTGGTCCTGCTTTGAGCAGGGGGTTGGACTAGATGACCTCCTGAGGTCCCTTCCAACCCTGATATTCTATGATTCTATGACTGCAGTGCTGGTGAACTTGGCCACTAGCAATTTCTAGACTCGTATGAGGGATGCTGCATACATGCAATTACCATGGACAGGTGCATTTACTGTGGATTAAAAATAGATCTGTATCTGTGTTTAGATTTGTGCTGCACATGTTGCATGCTTTAGCCTGTTCCACACATGCTTTGGGCAGAAGAAACAGATTTTGTTTTAAAGAATTTGTTCATTGTCCTCAGTTGTTTGAGTGCATCACGTACGCTAGTGCCTTGCACGAGCCTGGGCTCCCACAGGACCCACTGCCATAATAGTGGGATTGGGACAGGAGGGGATTTAAAAACAATCCCATGCAGGGCTCTAACGTAAACCAATCCCAGCTCCCAAACTGTTTGCGAGTATTAATTTGGTATCTGCTATCCACACAGTAATTGGTGAAATCCCCTGGTGCAGTGGGCATGCTCCGTAACTGGATGAAGGTAGCTTCCCTCCATCCCTCCACTAGTTTCAATTGTGATTATGCATTCTTCTGTGAACATGCGCGTTTATACACACACCAGCGTATTTACACGAGTGTGCAGAATGGTGGTGTTTCTGCACAGTGACTAAGGGACGTGGGGGAATGGCTGCTGTTGTATCTGGTGGCTATATTCTCGGGGAAGCTCGCACGTACCCGCTTTGTTGTTGTTTTTTTTGCAGTATTCCCCCAGTTCTGTCTGGTCGCTTTCTCCTTTGGGGGTTTTGGATGATGCGCTGTGCTGATGACACTGTGAGGTAATGATGATGGATGATTATTTACATAGCGCCATGGGTATGTGCATGGCAGGCTTCAAGAGAAGACATGGGCTGCGCCCCACGGAGCGCCCAGGCTCTGTCAGGCGGCTAGATTGAGGATTTAATGATGCACAGCTTTTAAAAAAAACAACAACAAAAAAACAAAAAAAACCCAGAACCTGAAAAAGAAATGCGAAGTATTAACCTGGAGCCAAAGCAAATGTTATCCCTGATGCGGTCAGCTGCTCGGTGCTGGTCTGGAGTGATCTGCTGGTAAATGCTGAGGGATTGTGTGTGAGAGAGACAGAAGGAGGGGTGGGAAAGGAAGGGAGGGGGGTTCTGGGCCTGATTCTCCGTTACCCATTATCCTGCACCTTGTGCAATTACACCAGCGCAATATATGCTACTTGTGCTTTGCAGCCACTTCACACCGGTGTAAATGACCACCCAGGGTGCAGGGGAGTGGAGAATCAGGGCCTTTGTATTCTAGACAAAAGGCTGCAACTCCAGCCCTTTCTGTTATAGACAGAGCTGGGCTTTCCCTGGAGAATGGGATTCTGGGGGCGCTCGTTGTTCAGGGGCTGCCTAATGGGGCTGCTGGAGAGCCCCTCCCAAAGCCCCTCTTTCAGGAGTGGGAAGTGGTGGTGGTGGGGGGGGGGGGCTTGTCTTTAAAGCCTTTGCTTTGTTCAGTCCCTGATGCTTGGCCCCTTTTTCCAGGATCCCAGAAGAGAGATCTGCAGTTGTACTACGGGCATGATTTCAGGGTGTTTGTTCTCAGTGTCTGTGTCTTTGTTAAAACAAGGAGGAGTCCTTGCGGCACCTTAGAGACTAACAAATGTATTTGGGCATAAGCTTTCATGGCCTAGAACCCACCTCCTCAGATGTTGTAACACGTGGGGTCATTCGGTACGTCTCCACTGCAGCTGGGAGCGAGCCCCCCAGCCCAGGTAGACGGACTTGCATCAGGGGCTCAAGGGAGCGGGCTAAGCGTGGCAGTGTGGAGATCCCGGCTCTCAAGCCTAGGGAATTGGGTGGGCTCTGAGCTTTGTCCCAAGCCGGAGCGTCCACACCGCAAGCCTGTCTACCCAGACTGGGAGTCTTGCTCCCAGCCGCAACGCTGACCTTCCCTCTGGGGTCTCCCTGCCTTTGTGCGTGCCGCGAGCTAGGAGCCAGCGGGTGCTGCTGGTGTCCGCGTGTTTTAAAGGGCAGGTGCAGCCCAGCCCAGTGAGTTGAACCCGTTCTTGCCCTTTGCTGTGGGCTCCTGATCCCTCGGATCTGCGAGTCCCCTTTGGCCACAGCTGCCATTTCCTCTGCCCCCTGTCCATGCTGTGCTGCACCCGCTAAACACTTATTGGACACAACAAATTCATCACTGCTTGTCAGAGCTGTCGCTGTTGGAAAAAGGGAGTAGGGGTGGGGAATTCATTTCTGCTGGTGATTTAAACACAATTCAGATCTTTCCTGCCTGCCTTCTTCCCTCCCCTCCCCCCCCCGCATCCCTATGGTTCAACCCTTTGTATGCCAGAATGCCCTGATGAAGCTGTCTGAGAACACACTGCCTCTCCCCCAAAATGGATGCAAGCATTCCCCACTCCCTTCGAGCTTGTCACTCAGAGCTGGGTTTACCAAGTGCATGAACAGGTCGGGGTGTTGTGTCAGAGAGAGAGAGAGAGATCCAAGGTTGTCGCTCTGTGACTCAGTTTCCCAATGGAGGGTAATGACGCTCGGGTTCTTTTTTGTAATTCTTTTTTTTTGGCGATCTAGGCAGGAGATGCACCCGTATTAGAGCCTAGCACAAGGCAGTATAGCCCAGTAGATAAGGGACTGGACTGGGACTCAGGAGACCTGGATTCTAATCCTGTCTCTGCCACTGGCTGGCTGGGTGACCTTGGGCAACTCATTTCCCCTTGCTGTGCCTCTGTTTCCCCATTTGTAAAATGGGTATAACGCTGTTAATTTGCTTCGTAAATCACTTTGAGATCTAAAGATGAAAAGCGCTAGTTAAGAGCTAGATAGGATCATTTATCATCTAATAAGGGTCTTGACTGGATGACCCAGGGCTATATCCACTATGACAGAGGGGCTGAAACCTGGATCCTATGTTCTCAAAAGGGGCTAGTGATTTTGAGTGCCTCAATTTCTTGAAAAGGCCTAATTTTCCGATAACCTGCCATATGAAAATCAGGGCCCCTGCCCTTACTCAGTACCGTGTCTCAAGTTGGGCACTCAAAACAATTAGTTACTTTTGAAAATTTCGGCTGGTTAGTGCTTTTTGGTAGCACACAAGTCTTTGGCACTTCCCCTTTATTAAAATGTGTCTGATAACCCTCTGTCATTGAGGAACCTAGGTCCCAGCTGGGGTCGTGTTGCTGGTCACACGGAGAAGGAAGCTGTGCACATCTGCGCTGGGTTTGGAACACTGGCAAGCAAAAAGTTTCCGCATCATGAAACCGGCCTGGAAAGCAGAACCATCTCCTGATACCCAGAATGGGCCAGTTAGCTTGATTCAACCAGAGCAGGGAGTTTTGGGAACACCCCTATTGTAAGGAGGGGAATGGGGTGTGTAATTTAATGCTGTCAGTGCATGGTAGGAGGAGGGGGGCTGTCTGGTGCTTTTGCTCATTCTTTAAAAAAAGGAAAAAAGTCAATGTAGCGAGGACAATAAAATGCTGCATGGAGAACCCTGGAGTTACAGAATTGCAAGCTGGCCTCGAACATGGTGCTGGAGTCTCCTTGCCGGGCCCTGCCTATAGGAAGACCCGGAGAAGTCACCCTACTGGGATCCATTCGGTCCCAAGCCTCTGCCGGAACTGTCAGCGGGGCTGATTGCGGGGTGGTTCCTTGAGTTCCGAGTGGGCAGCTGCCCACATCACACAAACCTGTCACTCAGGTCTCTGTTAAGGTGGTTGGCTGGGCAGATCAACGAGAGCTGACTCGTAACGAAGCAGCAAGCTAAAGGTGCATGCTTGTTTGTTTAGATGTCAGATCTCTTTTTTTGGAGAGGAGATGGCAGGCTGGTTGGTGATTGATTGTGCTTTAAAAGCTTTTTTTAAAAAAAAAAAAACCACCACCACACTCATTGGGGCAGGAAATGAGATGACCCATTGACCTTTATTAATGTGCAGTACAAACTGAACTGGCAACTCAGAGAATGCATTAGCGCGTGGAGAAGAGTTCTCAGAATGCAGCCTCTTCTCTGTAAGGTTCTTGTGGTAATAGACTGACGTGGCTTGATGAGGTGCGGGAGACTCGTCCCACTGCACTCTCTGGGAAGATGAGATGCAAAAGCGAATCACGGATGATGAGAGCTGGGTGAAAGTTTCTTAAACGATTTTACATGGGAAAATTATCATTTTTTTTCATGTTTCATCAAACCCCCACCCCACAAACTAATCCAAATTTTAAATTTAAAACATCATCAACATGGTTATTGAATTTTTGGGTTTGATTTTTAAAATGTCAGCAATTTTTCCCCCAAAAACCATAAAAAAGGGGCTCTTTTGAGATCCTTCAAAATGAAAACCACTTTGAATTTTTTCCCACCAAATTAGGTGGGGGGGGAGGGTTGTAGTGTTTTTTTGCATTTCAGGGAGAAATGGGGAAGAGAAGCTGTATCTTGTGTGCCAACTTTTCACCTGTTAAGTGGCTTAACCAGAGATCCAGATCCCAGGCCCATAGTCCTACCCTTGCTGGGTTCAGGACCATGCTAGCAATGGCTGTTTAAACACAGTTGTTGCTAGCAGGGTTGGAGAGAGGTTCCCTCATGAAGTAGCATAGATTTTCGTTCTCTCTGGGAATCACACTGGCTGAGATGTTCTCTAGATAAACCCCCACTCTGGCTGGGGGGCTTAATGGAGTTAGGTGTCCAGCTCCCATTAAGATGGGAGTAAAATATTCAAAAGGACCTAAGCGATCTAGCCGGAGACCCCTGACTTTCAATGACACTTAAGCTCCTAAATCACATAGGTGCTTTTGAAAATTTTACCCTGAGTGCCTAGCTCCTGTAGACCTCTGAATAGTCCCCTGTCGCTCTCGGTGAGAGAAGCCGGGCTTGCAGCAAAGCACTCCACGTTTTATTATTCTATAAAAGCTGACCATGTGCATGGCTCCGTACGAGCCACCGAAGAGCTTGCAGTCGGAGAATGGGAGAGGATCCGATGCACTAGGAAGCCCCACAACTTAAAGCAGCTTTTTGACTGTAAGAATTTGTCTCATTTCTGAAACATGGCTAGATCTAGCCCAGTCCTGACCCTCAGCTCTTTACTTAGCTGCATCCTCTAATAAGGACTGAGGCCCGTAGGCCCTGTCTATGCCGCAGAAGATCCTGTGTCGGGGAGCCCGCTAAGACTTTTCAGGGCTGTAGAACAGCACGAGAACAATCACCGTTGTGCTTATTTGTACAGTGCCAATAGCTTGCTGGGACTTTGGGGCAGGTGTCTCCTCATCATGCCTGTCTGTAAAGAGCTTACGGTCTAGGCAGACCATGTACAGACACAGGAAGGGAGACAAGAAGTGATGAAATCCGTGTGATTTGAGCATACATCAAGGTAATTCACACCTGCGCTTAACCATGCTGGAGGATGGGAGAGGCCATCCGTCCTGTAGCCGGGTCCCCCAGCGGTGTGCATTCTGCAGCGTGTATAGGAATGCTGCTGTGAATCCAAATAACACAGATGATTATTATAAGGGTCAGCCGGTCTTCATGTTTTAGGATGTCAGCTATCACCTGCTAGAGGCCAGGAAGAAATTTCCTTCCAGGAAGCTAAATATGCTTGGGGAGCTTATGCCTTTCCCCAAGAATCCAACAGGCAGACTAGGAGAATCAGCGGTCTATTCTGGGGAGACAGTCATGGGGTAGGTAAGAGAATTAGTGGCTAAGGGGACTTCTGGTGGATGCATCTAGTGATTCCATCCATACCCAGTGCTTTCATTGCCACCTTCCAAATGATACTAAGACAATGAAGCAACCTCCTCTCTTCTCCTTCCCTCCCTGCCTTCTCCCCCATTGCTCCCTCATTTTACGCCGCAGAGTCAGGTGGGAGCCCGTCTTGCCATCCCCTGTAATCCCGAGGCCGGTGAATCCAGGGGGAGACAGCCAGGTGATGTACCTGCTCTGAAGGATGAGTTGGTGGATTGAGGTTGACGTGTCCTAATATCTCTGCCAGTGCTTTCAGTCTCCATCAAGGGCTTTGGGAAGCACATTAGCACCGGAGCAGAAGTGTCACCCTCTGGCATCTCTTTCTCTCGGCCGGAAGCCGTTGCAGTCGCCCCTTTCACCAGACCTTTTCTATCCCAACCATTTATGCGGCATAAAAGCCCTCGTGGAACAGGGAGGGAATGGTGGTGTCAGTTCAGATCCGGCGGAATGTTCCACCTGACTTGTCCACGTTAATCGGTGCTTTTTGGGGGGGCGGCGAGGGGGGTATCGTCGCCTCTTGCCTGCTCGCAGAGCTCGAAACCAAAGAAGGTCGCTGGCGACGCATTTAGAAAAGAGTGGAGTCACAAAGAGACATTTAACAGCGTTTGTTGGGACCACAAGGGGATTTCATTTAGATAAATAGGTGCTGACCTCCTCAGTGCTCCGGGTGCAGGCCGAACAAGCCCTGGTTTGAAATGTTAAGTGCCTAAAAACATCATAGTGAGGAGGATTTCCTCCCACCAATGGGAATCAGAAGCCACTCGTTTGCGGGTTTCAGGAAAACCATCCCAGCTCTAACCAACTTGATTCAGTTTTCTTTGTGCTGTGTTTATAGCCCAGTCCTCCTTTAATTAACAGTTGCCATCACGACGATTCCTGATGCCCTCGGACCCTGCCTTCCTCTGTTGAAATAAAAAAACAACACCCCATTGTTCTTAGTCGCAGCGCTGCTGTGAAAACAGCACGCTAAGTCTCTTGGGAGCCTCCGTGTGCTGTTCTAACGGTGTCTTGAACAAACGTTTCAGGAGCGCCCGGCTTGCAGAGCCCCGCTTTCCTGTGCCACCTGCACACGTTTTTAAATAGCTGACCATGAGATGTTAAAGAGCTATCCTCGCATCCCGCATGCATCAGGCGGCTTAGAGTCTGTGAAGTACAAGTCCGAGGCTGCTGCTTGGGGATGACTATTACAAGCTGTAATATCTACGGGATTTTCTTATTTAGCCTGGGTTCTTTCCCCTTAGTGCTACAAAGAGGCTGTCTTGATGAGTTATTAGGACCGGGAAAGATCAAGACGATCATTCAGATTGCATCTCCGGGTGGCTTCATGCTCCAACACGTATCAGAGGGTCTAGGTCGCCTCTCTGCCCCCTTAGCCCCTCCTAATAAAATGGGTCCTATGCTGCTTTTTCCAAAAGACAGCAAACCCCGATTTTTGTATTTAATTGTAAGTAACGTACAGCGGGTAAGAACCTACCTAGATCTAAGGGGATCCCCCACAGATGGAGAATCCTTCTCCGTTATTCTAGTGTCTCGTGTCTGTTTATCGCTGGATCGTTGTGGTGTCTCTGTCAACATCGAGGGCATGAGGTGGGCTTGTGCTCTGCGTTCTGTCTCCCTTTTCAACCCTTCTGGGGCAAAGTCTGCCGTTCCTGCTGGCAGAAATGTTCAGAGCGATTGAGACGGGGGCCAGAGTCACTACTGAGACTACGACCCTTGGGTGCCACTTAGGCAGCTCAAAGGGATGGGGATCTGTCCCCCCAGAACTCCCTGCTGCTTTAAAGCTGGAGGAGGTGACTCCTGCACCGGCTGCCTCCCAGGTCCACTGGAGGGTGGAGAGGCGGGACGGTGGTGCAGAGCTGCACTACACCGGGCCTCCACTGGCTCGGCCCGTCTACCTCCTGCCTGGGCACTCAGGAATCAGGATGATGGAGCCATAGCCGGCTCCTTGGCGCCCCCTTCTGTCCTGCCCCAAGCAGGCTCAACCACAGGCCCTAAATCTTTTTTGGTGTCGTGTTCTTTTGGGGCCCGGCTGCTAAATAACTAAAACTGTTTGTGCTTCAGCAAGGATTCGTTCCCGCCCCCGGGCTTCCAGCTCCCCGTTCAGTCCTGAAGTAATAAAAAACATTTAGTGCTTCTATCGCACTCGTCTTGATCAAAGCACGTTATAAACATGACTCCTCCCAAACCCTGTGAGCTGGGAAAGGATCACTATTGACAGAAGGGGAAACTGAGGCACAGAGCAGGGAGAGCCCCTTGCGCCAAGCACACAGAGGGTAGCTGGTGTCGGGGCTGGGATTAGAACTCACGGGAGGTGGGCGGAGTCCCCGAGTTTAAGGCCAGAAGGGACCATCCGCTCACCTAGTGTGACCTGACAGTCACAGGCTGTTCAGCAGCACCAAGCCCGACAATGGGAATTAGACCAAAGTATTACAGCCCTCAGGAGTAAACTATTGGTGGCACTGAAGCCGCACCAGTGACTCTGCGGCACCTCCGCTTGTGCACATCCGGGCCATTGCTTTGCTGTCCTCAGAGCTTGGCTGAGCGGGGAGCAAAGCCCTCCCCCAGACACAGATCTCTTCAGGGGGCACAAGGGAAACATCCCCCGCCCATCCCCAGCTCGTCTTTTCTTTGTTTTTTTCCCCTCCCCTGGTTTTTCCATTCGCTGCAGCGTGTGGAAAATCTCTCTTTCAGAGGGTCTCTGCGCCCATCAGGTCAGATCACTTCACACCTCGTCACCCAGCCAGCGCAGCCATTCCGGGGAAGGGGGAGGGATTGGGGAGGGAGTGCGTAGTGGTGAGGGTTAAACTGCCGAGGTCTCCTGCCCGTTCTTCTCTTCCAAGGCATGATCCATTTTGGAGGGTGCAAGCAGCTTGCCGTTATCTGCCAAAGCCGTAAACCTGGGGCAGGCCAGCCTGATGCCGTGACTGGACCTGCGCTTTGCTAATTCATGATGGAGTCAGCTCCAGGGCCATTTTAGTCACTCGCCCTCTGATGTTTCCACGTGGGACTGTTGTCTTCCTGTGTACAGCTGCCCCCTACTCCGATGTGCTTTCAGTTCCTCCTTCAATAACAGCCGCCCCCATGCTCTCGTCTAATTGTCTGCCGGTTCCTTTTGTGTCTCTGCAGGTGCTGACGTCCCTTTGGAGGTTCTGTGAGTTTCGCTGAACTGGGGCCTTCCTGGCTGGGGTGGGAGGTCGTTGCCAAGAATGAGGATCCTTTGCAGCCCGGGAATGTCTTCGCTGGTCCCTCTCGTGAAACTCCTCTCCTTGCTTCTGATTGGCTGCGTGTCTGAAA
Organism: Terrapene triunguis; assembly: GCF_002925995.2. Classification (NCBI taxonomy): domain Eukaryota; kingdom Metazoa; phylum Chordata; order Testudines; family Emydidae; genus Terrapene; species Terrapene triunguis. The sequence goes on from NW_020664545.1 coordinate 7,265,423, forward strand.
GTAAGTGACCTCCCCCCCCCGCCGATCCCCTTGGCTTCTTGGCTCTTACCCGGCATCTCCACCACTCGCCTCCTTTTGCAGCTCGGAGAAGGGACAGGCTCGATTGAGCGTCTCTTTTTAAAGGGCCAGTTAGCACATTCCTTCCCCAACCCATTAATAAACGCTGAGTGTGAATTTGGTGCAGGTGAAGGGTTTGGTGCCTTGAAGGCCTCTGCTTATCTCCAGCCCAGGCATCTCAAGCTTCCCATGTGCTCCTCAGCTGTTGTTCCCAACCCTGCCTTCAAGGGATCTTGTATGGAGAGGAGGGAGGAGCAGCACGGTCTCTGTTGCCCGTTTCAGTCTTTGCAGAGGCTGCCAAATTGGCCTGGGTATTTTACTGATGTCACCCCTTGCTTGTTGGGAATGGGACAGAGACCTGGCAAACTCATTTCACTTGGTCCTGTCCCGTTCTCCCCTTCCCCCAAGCATCTGTCGGACGCTAACGACCCTTGGCCCGCTGCTCACCAGGGTTGGATTCAAACCAGCAGCTGAAGCACGAGTTTTCTGTTCTCCGTCTCGTGAGCCAACCAGTCCCAGTTTAACACTGTTTTTATCTTCTCTGCCGTGCAAGTCTTGCTGTAAAAACCTCCGCGACTTGCACGTAATGTTCCTTCGGCACGAAGGCCGATTACTCGGGGATCAGCAGAATAGACTTTTCCCAACTGATTGAATTATGACTTTTTCTTCTCCCCCAGCAAAGCTTCTCAAAGCTGGCAAAAGAGCCGTTCTGGTCAGCTCAGCCCTCGACAGCTTTGCATGTAATCACTTCGTTATCAGGGTTTATTAAGAGGAGGTGTTCGTTGGGGATTAAATGGGGAAGGAGACCCTTTGTCGCTGGGATTTTTTTTTTGTTTGATCGCGCTGTGTCTTCTCTGCAGAAGATGGGGCAGGTGTTTGCCATTCCCTAGCATAGCACTCATTTTTGTACAAATTCCGTTTAGCCCCTTTGTGTGTGGGAGGATTGTACATGTATGGGAAGATATGGTACTTCCTCATTTACTAAGAGAGGGAAGGGAATTGATCTCCAAGAGGTTCAGAGCTGGGTCATTCCCTGGTATGAGATCTCAGCGATTTTAATGTATAGTTCTGCATACATGCATGTGTATTGTTATAATGGTGGCAGTGTGGCCTAGTGGTTAAAACAGGAGGCTGAGAACGTGGAATCCTGGGTTCTGTTGTTGCCACCGACTCATGGTGTGACCCTGTTGTGAAGCATGCACAAAAACCCAGTGTATGGTCATGCACAAGTGTTTGCATTTGTAGGCATCTTTGCCTGCACACAGCCCTGCCTCGTGTGTATGTTGTGGGTGCTGAGCAGCTAGGAAAATCAGGCCCCATAATTATTTTTTTTTAAGATGTGTGCGTCTGCACTGAGTGCTCACAACCCCTATTGATGCCTGTTGGAGCTTTGGGGGCCCAGCACTTCTGAAAAGCAGGCCCATCAGCCTTAACCTCCTTGCCGTCTTGATTTTCCCTGTCTGTATCATGGGAGGGGGATTCTATGTACCGAGCTCCGGTGGGGTGGGGCTTAGTTATGGGACATTTGCGAAGTGGTTTGAGATCCCCCCCCCAAGGCTGCTACACAACTGCCCCGTATCTTTGCTGTGTTTGAGAGAAACCAGGCTGTGCTTTAGGAAGTGCAGCTGTTTGGGAAAGACAGATTGTGGCGGAAGGCACCTGTTGCATGGCTCAAGCTGTGCCGGTGACTGGCATCACTAAACACCTTGTTGCTGGCTGCCAGGAAGCTGCCTGGCTTTTCTTCACGGTAACTCTGCAGTGTCCTCAGGCCCCAGACAGTAAAAGCTGTGTGTGTGCGGGTGGCTCCCTCAGGTCCCTGACAATAAAGCTCTGTGTGTGTGTGTATGTGTTTATATCTTGCTTTCTCTGGATTTATTCACTCCCTGTGTCCAGGTTTACCTCCCGGCCCTTCCCACATCTCCAGTACAAGACCTAAAAAGACCCAGGCTGTTTTGCCTTGACCTGCAGGCTGCTGTCTGTCATGGGCAGATGAGTGAGTGGGAGATGATTATTGGGTTCCTCCCACTCTGTCCAGCCGGCTCCTATCCTGTGCTGGGGGTAGGTGGGCAGGGTTCTCCCTCGACTCAGGTTGCTAAGGGGATGGGGAGCAGAATTTCTCTTCCTCCCTATGCTGCAGAATTGTGTCCCCTCGGCAGAAGGGCGTGGGAATGTCACGGTTTCTCTTCCTCTGTATTTCAGGGTAGCGTGTGGTCTGAGAGGCAGGGGTGTGTCTGTCTGTCTGTCTGGCAGGGATTCTCTCCCAATCTATTCCTAGAGGTCTGATGCTGCTGGAGACCTCGTTGGGCTGTACCTATGAATAAACGAACAGTGATAATGAGTTGGTTTGGGCACGGGTGCACCTCAGTCCCTCCTGTTCTTCGCCTGCGGCACATGCTAGTCGAGTCTCCTGTGGACTGGAATACTGGGCTTTGATTTTGGGTGCTGGGTTTGGGTGGTGCTGGTGGCCTGTGATGTGGAGATCAGACTAGATCCAGTGGGCCCTTAATATCTATAACACCCCCCACCCCACCCCCACACACATGCATTCCAAGAGCGCTGATTTGGAAGAGATGGCTGGGGGCCACCTGGGATGCCCCAGCCTCCACCCACCCGGTCTGTAGCGCTGGAGCCAGTCTGTGCCACTCGCCGGGGAGGTATCTCAACAGCAAACAGCTTTGCCTGTCACAACCGTTGAGGCAGCGTGAGGAGCTGCCACTCGGTTCTGACAATGTCGTCTCTGGTTGTATGGCCTTGGGCTCTCGCGCGTAATCCCTTGGCCGGCTTCCATTTGGCTGGTGCTCACCACAGCACTGACCTGTTTTCCTGTCCTCATTCCCCACGGGACACCACGGCTTTGCAGCCACCAAGGCGGTGTCGGCCAGGGAGTGGTATCGCCACTTGCCTGTTAGGAGTCCCAGCTCAGAGATGACAAATGCCTTGCTCCTGAGCGGTGGCTTCTTCCCAGCTCCAGAGGGAAAGGATGGGCTTGTAGTGAAAGCACAGAGCTGAGAGCCAAGACTCCTGCGCTCTACTCCCACCTTAGTCGTCTTTCTATGCGACACTGGGCAAACCACTGCCTCTTCTGTGCCTCAGTTTACCCCCTATACAAGGGCTCTTCAAACACTTCCCCCTGTTCCGCAGGTGTGCTGGCAGATTTAAATCATTGACGGAGAGTTTTGAAGAGAATGCGGCATGGAAAGGACAGCCGTGGTATTAAAAAAAAAAAAATCATACTTTATTTTTAACCTACAGCTCTTACTAGATGCCTTTAAGACAAATATAAGTGAAAGGGGATAAAGAAGTAAATTTTCTCTGTTTGGTTGGTTTTTTCCTTTGTGTGTGGACACTTTCAGTCTTTCCCCTGTATAGTTGGGGGCAGGCACAGAATTCAAAATGGTTAACTCTGGTTGTGTGTTTTTTGTTTTTTGTTTTAAAGTTCCTTAAATGGGAAGTACTATCATTGTTTATTCAACCAACCCTCAGGAATAATAATGCTTAACATAAGAACGGCCATACTGGGTCAGACCAGTGGTCCATCTAGCCCAGTATCCTGTCTGCCGACAGTGGCCAGGGCGAGATGCTTCCAAAGCAATGAACAGAACAGGGCAATCATCAAGTTCCCCGTCCCCTGCTGTCCAGTCCCAGCTTCTGGCAGTCAGAGGTTTAGGGACACCCAGAGCAGGGGGTTGCATCTCTACCCATCCTGGCTAATAGCCATTCATGGACCGATCCTCAATGAAATTCTCATTCTTTTTTTAATCTAGTTATAGTTTTGGCCTTCACAACATCCCCTGGCAATGAGTTCCACAGGTTGACTGACTGTTGTGTGAAAATAATAATTAATAATAATAATAATAATTAATGGAGATATCCCATCTCCTAGAACTGGAAGGGACCTTGAAAGGTCATCGAGTCCAGCCCCCTGCCTTCACTAGCAGGACCAAGTACTGATTTTGCCCCAGATCCCCAAATGGCCCCCTCAAGGATTGAACTCACAACCCTGGGTTTAGCAGGCCAATGCTCAAACCACTGAGCTATCCCTCCCCCCAAGGAGGTGAAGAAGTACTTCCTTTTGGTTGTTTTAAACCTGCTGCCTAATGCTTGTACTATAGTAGTACCTAGAGGCCTTCCCAGAGATCCCATTGTGCTAGGTACTGTACATATGTCCACACACACACCGTGAGAGACAGTCCCTGCCCCAAAGACCTTACAATCTAACTCAACAAGGGAAATCGGCACAGAGCCAGGAAATGACTTGCCCAAGATCAGTGGGCCACCAGATTTCTTGATTCCCAGTACAGACCTTGCTGCCTCTGCAGCTAGAACCTTGGAGCCTCTTACTTGCGCATGTGAATATACAGAATAAGGTTTGTCTCAGGGGATGGAACACTAAAGAAACCACTGGATCTTTCCTGGCCCCTTCTCTATGACGTACAAATCCATTTGGTGCAGTAGTGTGTGATAGGCCATATAGATTTGGCCTCCTATCCCCATCTCTGACCTGAAGGAGCTATATGCATTTTTAAGTGCTCCTCAATCACAGATAAAGCCACTTACTGTGTAGAAATGTTTTATTCTTATGAGCAAAATTAGCATGTTTGCTCTTAAAGTGCATTTCGCTCATTGATTAAACCTTTGCGTTTTACAGTAGAACCTTGCTAATTGGTACTTCATTCAGCGCCGCACAAAAAGCTGGTAGCCTCCATCCCCCACCCTAGCAAAGATTTAATAGCAGGTGTTGTAGTGAGCATTACTTATGACTAATGTTTCCTCCTTGTTACAAATCATGTTCTAGAACTATTCCTAGCATGCTCCCAAGTATTACTGCAAATAATTACAGCTCAATTGGAATCGACAAAACAAAAGGATAAAGCCCATTTTATGCTGCATTACCTGGGCGTCTTTCCTTCAGTTGTGCTTGCTCTGTCCTTGAGTTGCAGAATGCCGTAACTCTCAGTGGGCTCACAGTTCTCCTGCACTTTTAAACTGCGCTGCTGCCCTGATATAATGCTGTTGTGGAGACTGGCTGTAGGCGGCAGCATGGCTGGCTTGCTGTTTAAGGGGGGGACTGTGGTTGGGTATGTGCCCCATATCAGCATGAAAAGAGTTAAGTAGAGCTGGAGAGCACCGTGAAGTTACCTCGCCACATCTGGTGAGTGCCCCAGCTCCCGCTTAGTGATGAATCCCAGCTGAGAGTTACTATGAAGAGAGGAAGTCTGTAGTGGGTTGTGGCAGGGCTGGAGTCAGGGACTCTGCAGTCAGTCTCTGGGATCAGAGAGTGGAAAGAGCCCCCGGAGGGCAGAAGGGTATTGAAGTTTGTACGTATATGCGGGAATTGAGGGGGAGATTCTAGAGGAGAGCCCTACGAATCTCAGCCCCGCCCGAAGGCTAACCTTAGAGAGGCCTAAGAAAGGCTGGGTAGGAAGAGAAGTCCAGTGAAGCAGCAGCAAGGAGATGGACTGAGCAGATCTTGGTTGCTGGTTATAGGATCCCTGGGCCAGAACTTGGTGTAGGGGGAGAACCTGGGTTCCCCTGCCAGCCACTGGCCAGGTGGCACGAGTCCAGAAAGGGGACGAGGATGGCAGAGAGCCTTGAGGGGAGGGGTGGTAGGGTGACCAGATAGCAAGTGTGAAAAATCGGGACAGGGGGTGGGGGGTAACAGGAGCCTATATAAGAAAAAGACCCAAAAATCGGGACTGTCCCTATAAATCTGGTCACCTTAGAGGGGTGAGAACAGTGGGGCCTGGAGTTGGGGCTGAAGACTTTACTGGACTGTTAATTGGTGGGACTTCGATACACCAGAAAGGGGGAGAATTTAAAGGGACCCGTGTGGAAGGCCAAGTCTCAAGAAGAGAGAGAGGCCGCTGCAGGGCCGGAGCAGCTGTTGGCAAGAGTGCTCGGCAATGAACAAGCTGCTATGCCAATCCCAGCCCTTAGGGGCACATCTGTGATAAGGGCACTCTTTTACAGAGAGTACGTCTTGCACACCTAGGAGTCTAGTCTAGATACATCTAGTACGTCTACATGGGAAGCAGGATGCTGTGGCAGTGAGTCTCAGTCTGGGTCTATAGCATCGGGCTTGCAGGACTCATGCTGCGGTGCTAAAAACAGCTGTGTCGTTATTTGGGCTCGGGCTGGAGCTCCCCTCCTCCTGAGTCATCAGAGCCCACAGTCCAGCCCGAGCCCAAACCTCTACACAACTGTTATCAGTGCCGTAGCAGAGCCTGGGCTCTGAGACTCAGTGCTCTGGGACCCTGCCTGCGGTGACGGCGTACCCTAGGAGATGATGTGGTGGTGGGCGGGTGGGGAATATGCCTGTCTAGATCGGTGTTCCAGCTAGACTCTGTACACACCGTGTTAGTGTAACCCACTGGTCAGTGTGTGCCCGTATATCTCCTTTTGGGGCCAGTCCACAGAGGATGTGAACCGGTTACGGTTGCAACTCCAGAACCTGGCTCTTTAGCTTAAGCTGTAGCAGCTCGTGTTTTTAGCTCTGGAGGTCTTTGGTTCAGTCCGTGGGGTTGGCCAAGATGGCAGTTGTAGTGAAACCAGGAAGGAGGTGATGCTCTCCATCTCGGGCCTCTATGGACCGTTTAAGATGGCCCCCGCTGTACGTGGATCTTTCTCAGGGAGCAGAGGATGTATTGGGAGACGGCTGCCTTCTCTTCAAATAGGCACACCCTGGGAGCCACTCGTGATGCCGCACTGACGCTGTGATGTGATGGGTATTTTCGTCGGCCCCAAAAGGGCTCCTGGCCGCATTTGCGTCCTGCGAGCATAAAGTACTGCATGGGGGATCCTCCTGCAGAAATCGAGACGCTGAACTGGAGAACCATGGTGCATGTGTAGGGAGCAGCAGATCTTGCGAGAGGGAGCGTGCTTGGGGGACGATAGTGGTTGGATTGCTAACTGGTGGAGTGTCTGTCTGCAGCCGCTCCTCACTCCCTCTGCCAGCAGCATCTCAAGTGGATTGAGAGAGGAAGAGGAGCCAGGACCGCACCGACCAAGGCCGTGGGGCCTGTGTGGGAGGGAGTGCTGCTTACCCAAGCCAAGGAGAAGAGGGGAGCTCCCATCTGCTTCTAGCACAGCGAAGCAGGGAGCTGTGCTGCCCTCACACACCTGCTTACTTTACCGGCTGCCTCCATAGGTGGGAGACACCTTGCTCACCCTTCTTCCTTCTGAGCCCCCCTCCCTGTCGTGTCTCTCAGCTGCTCTCCAGTCTGCCATTGCCAAGGGCTGTGGACCAGACACCTTCCCACTCAAGGATGCCGAATTAAGCCTGTGTGTCACCTTGCTTAAGTGCCTGATTAAATTAAACCTTATCTGCACGGATCAAGTGATGTCACTTTGGTTTTTCTATTATTCTTCTTATTATTTATTTATTATTTAAATCAAATAGAAAATGCCAACTTTTCAATCCGAACAAGAGAAGAAATAATTCATCTTTGGAAAGCCTCCGCAGCGGGGAAAGAGCGTCACCTGCACCCAGGCAGCTGCAGCCACCTGCCGGACTAATGCGTGTTGGGATTGCCACAGCCACGGGGCGCTAGACACCCTCCTTTGGGTTTCTGCAGGAGCGAGGCGTCCATCGTTGGAACAACTGGCCTCCTACCAACGGTTCTTGCTTTTGGGTGTAGTTGGATCACTAGGAATAATCCAGTTCTCCAGTATGGGATTGACAACTGGGAGAAAATGGTGGCTGGAGGGAGGGTGGAGTCATGTGAGAGTTAGGAACCCTGGGTTTTTCTTGCACTCCTAAATCATTTGGGTGCCTCGGAAAAAGCCCACTCGGCAGACGAGATGGTCCCGTGCTGCTGCTTTCTCCTTTCATCCAGAAGGCTCCTGAGGGGCTTTACAAACTAGATTGTTGACTCTGCAGACATATGCATAGGAATTTATTTATCTGCCGTTGAAATTACAGCCGCTTCTGAGCTGAAGCCCAGCGATCATGCTCAGAAGAATCACTTACCTCATTGAAACTACCAGGGGAATATATTATTTATTTTAAGTGCATCCGGCCAATGATCTAGACACAGGCATGATAAAAACATCGACAAATCCTACCGAACTCCTCCCGTCCTAATAGTCTATTTGAAGTTTAACATAAATCAAACCTTTTAGCCCTTTTTTTAGGCACGAAGAATGGAATGATTTAAATTGCAGCTTGACCAGGACCCTGGCAGGAATATATGGAAAAACTGCGGTGGATTTTTGTAATGACCAACTGCTCCGCTTGTTCTTAAAACGGCACCTCCTAGTCCGGTTCTGGGGCATTATGTACAGCACAGACTCGGGGGAGGTGGGTGGGATGACCCCTACTTAGTCATCAACACCACTCCCAGCAGCACAGCGCCCCCTCGTGCTGCCTTGGAATCCATACTGACTCAGAGGAAAGCACCCTCGACTCCACCACTAAATCACTTGTACCATTTACTGCCTCACCCTGGGTTTTCCTACTGGTTCCCCATGCAAAGGCTGACCCAGCCTTATGAAACTTGACTCTGGAGCCCATGTCCTCTAAAGCAGCTGTTTGGCTGGATAAGTGCCAGTATCTCAGGATTAGAATTTTAGATGGACTGTAGGGTACTGAACCCTTAAAAACTTACATGCCCTGATTTCCTTAACTTGCCTCTCGTGACTTGCTGAGAAGACTCCAGCCTCTGTCTCCCAGAGCCAAGGATCTGGTCTGAAAGTTGCTCTTTATAAAGACACAAGATTGCTTCTGGCATCTCCACTTCCTACTTCTAGCTTTGGAGTCATGTGGCCCAGAATCGCCTGATGCTAGCCATGCACTTTATCTCATGGCTGTTCCCTGGCTGGAGCAGGATGGCTCCTTCTCACTGCTTTGGGGATCGTTCCAGTTGGGGTTTGGAGTCTTCTAAGACAGTGCCTGTGTGAGAAATGCTCCACTCCTCCCCTCGGGGGAACATCTGCCGTTGGCTGGCTTGGACGTTTGGAGACAGTGGAGCTGTGGCCAAGTCATGTCTATGGAGCTGCCTTCCTGCATCCTGTACCAAGGCCCTGAAAAGGATGGAGGTTGAATGTACCAGCTCTAAGGTTTTGACTTTTGATGGTAGGGTGGGAAAGGAGCAGCCATTTGCTGGGTTCCAGAGTCTGGGTCGACCGGTGGGTCATACTGAAATGATATGCATGTTACTTACTGCCTCTGTTGCAGCCTTCATGCCACACATTGTGTAAGTGTATGTGGGTGTCTAGACCCCCGTCTTCGCCATATGCACGTGACAAAATTGAGGCTCTTCCCCCATGTCATGTTATCCCATTCACTCGTAAGCCATTAGTTTCCCTTTACGCCTTGCTTTTGGTGGGCCTTTCTCCCAGCAAGATCCTGCATGTGTTGGCTGGAGTTGTGAGAATCTATTTTCCTTCTGGCTAAATAGGCCCTCCTTTGGGGTCCAACCCAATGTGGGTGGGAGGGGTCACTGCCAAGTATCTGCAAGAACGTCTCAGCCCCTTGCTGGCCGGGAGAGCACAAGAGTCAGATCCTAGAAGCGGAAGCCAGGCATCACGCAGGGCCACCGGACCAGCCCTGATTTGGTATCTCTTGTCCTGCCAAAGGAGCATGAAACGCATTCCCTGATGCATCTGCCCAGACCACAGCACTCTGCACTTCTGATTTCCTGTCTTACCGGCCATTTCTATTCACTGTACCCGCTGGGCAAGACCCTTACCCTGCACTCTAATCAGTGCATCCCTTGGTAACAGTGTCCCAGTTCCCGCCTCGGCGGAAGCCATCCTATCTTCTTTGCATGGACCGCTGCCTTGAACTTTTTAGATTGTTCACATCTGGAAACAGGCACAGATTTAAAAAAAAAACAACCACCCACCGCAAAGTCCATCCTCTGACTGTCTGATGCGCTGGCTCCAAATTCTGAGCCGCGCGGTAGCATTGTTAAACTTAGTGCTTAATTCGTGCCAGGGCTGAGCCGTAGCAACTCTAGGCTTGGCAGTTCATAGGCCTGGCACCTCTGGGCTTGGCAGTTCATAGGCCTGGCACCTCTGGGCTTGCCATGTCAGTTAATGAAGTAAAAAAAAAAAATTGCTGGAGCCCCGGCAGCTCTTTCATTACAAATGTAAGTGCTGGTTAAACTCTCCCAGCATGTAATGAAGTGGGAGCGGCACTCTTTGCCTCTGCCAGGTGGAGGTGCTGCAGGGAATGGTGGAATAATCCCCGTGGGAGGCTATGTGGGCTGATGGATAGGACACTAGGGTGGGAGTGAGGAGCTCTGCCGCTGAACTGCTGTGTGTCTTCAGGCAAGCCATTTAATCTCCCTGTGCTTCTTTTTCTCCTCCAACGTTTGTCTTGTAAGTGTAGACGGCAAGCTCTTTGGGGCAAGGCCTCACAGGCGCTGACTCCGTGGGTGCTCCAGGGCTGGAGCGAAGATCGCAACTAATCTCCCGGGAGAAAGTGCTACGGGGTGTTGTTAGAGAGAGTTGCAGGTATTCCTGCAAAAGGTGATGCTGCAATGAATTATTTGGATGGTTGGGATGGAGAATATGGGTTGATCTCTTCCCAAGTGGAGTTTAGCGTGACTCATCCTGCTGTTATTGATGAGAGAGTGTCAGAGATTCAATGGGCAGGGTTGAGGCTGGTGCCATTGCGGTTTCCAGCTCTGACATGTCTTTCACGGGCCAAAGGGAAAAGAAAAGCTTATATTCAAACCAAACCAAAAAATCCCCCCCCTCCCCCAACTAGTTTATCATTCTAGAAAGTTTCTCCAAAGTCCTCCAAACCTTTAATTGATTCAGGAGCATAAAATCAAGAAGGGGGGAGAGAGTGCGAGAGAGGAATGGTGTGAGCGATTTGAATAATTTATTGTCCTTTGAAGTTGCAAGAGAAATTTCAGCTGCCTTGGGGAGTAATTTCTCCCCATTCTGAAAGGGTTTTCTCCTCGTTTTAAACTCATCCAGAGGATGCTGATCGTTTTTGCATTTTCTGCATAATTAATGAAAGTGCCCCTCCTCCCCCCAACCTCTGAAGTGGGGAGGCTTGGAGGGGTTCTGAAATGTGGTTGGCGGTTTTTAATCAAGAAAATCAAATTAATTTGACTTTTTCTCCCCCCCCCCCCAATTTATAACTTTATTTACAAATTAGTCTTTGTTTTCAGTTAAGAGTGGGGACACATCCAAATACTCAGCCTGGCCTTTGATAGGTCTGCCTGGAATTTTTTAAGGGGACGTATTGTCCTGTTCTTACGGTTTTCCACCTATTAAAGGTCACCTTGAGACCAGCCCTTGGCCCCAGCCAGTGAGTCCCAAACTGTGAGGTATCTGGTACCTTCAACTCTCATTGACCTGAGTGGGAGCTGAGGATGGTCGGTACCTCACAGCATTAGCTACTTGACTCTTTAATTCCAGTATCCAATTCTTCAGCTGAATGAAAGACACACTTTACCCCAGATCTCTGGAGAGGAGTTATTAACCCTCCACCAGGACACGGAGCCTCAGGTTCTTGGCAGGTTTAGATCCTTTATGGAAACCTGCCCTGCAATGAGAGAACCTCCTCTTCCCTCATCTCCACCCTGGGGAGGACAGGAGTTCTGGGCTTATTTGGTGCTGCTTCTCTTTGGATTGAGAGACAGTACATCAGTTTCCTCCGTGTTATGACTTGACAGGAAAGTGAGCCTGAACATGCATGGCGAAGATTTTCTCCTCCGCGCTAGGTTGCTTGATCAGGAGCAAGTCCACTAGTTTTTCTCTTTTATGTTTATTAGCACGGACTTAACCACTGGACCTACATGATGCATTGAGCCTGTAGTTGTCCTGGGACTGACTTCCTATTTCCCGTCTCCCTGCCAGCGCTGTTATCTGGATTCTTCCTTTTCCTCCATTATGCACAAGCAGGTAGTAAAAGTCTGAACGCCAGAGGATTGGGGGGGGGAGATAGGCCTGGTCTACACTCAACCTTTAGGTCGCCCTAGCTACAGCTCTTGGGGATGTGAAAAATTCCCACCCCAGAGGGCCGTAGCTATGCCAACCTAATCCCAGGTGTAGACGCAGCTAGGTTGGCAGAAGAATGCTTCTGTTGACCAAGCTGCCACTGTCTCTTGGTCGACTCTGGCCATAGGGGGTGTCCTGGCCCTCTGGCCAGACCACTTTGCATAGTCCTGCCTCTACTGGGAAAGCCCAAAACTAATGTCAATGAAACCAAACCTTCAGCCCGACTGGGCTCAGCTGACAGCCTGACACAATGCACTGGTCCTGCTGGGCCTGAACTCCTCGATAGCATTCAGCCACCTTGTAGCAGGCATGTCCCTGCTGCTCTAGGCTGCTCTCCTGTCTAATCACGGGCTCCTGGGCCTTGATCAAGCTCACAGCACAGGGGCTGGCACATTCCTCCTCTCACTCAGGGGTTCAGACAGGCTACAGCTCCTCAGGGGCCCTGCTTCCATTCAGGCCGCTGGAGTAGCCTGTCTCCTCTTCCAGCTGGGCTCACCCAGCCCGCCCTGGCCACAAGCCCTGCTCTTCCCCATCTGGGCTTGGCTTCGGATTAGGCCTATCCAGCCTCCACGCATGAGCAGCCAGCTTAATTGACCTCTCAGGCCCATATTAACCCTTCGCTGGGGTGTGTGGGGTGAACGCTCCATCACAGGCCTGCATTCTCAAAGTGCACATTGACTCTAGGTGTGTGCATATTGGTGTTCCCAGCCAGAAGCAGCTTAGGCCCTATTGTCATGCACGTGGAGCTGCTCCCACAACTTTGGTTGAAGCTGACTAAAGACAATCCAGATCAGTTGTCTCAAAGTTTGGGTCTCTAAAATGGAGGTGCCTCAAAAATCCATGGAAAACGCTGACTTAAGTCACTTGTCTGAGGTGATACGGCAGTGATGCAACAGACTTGGGAACAGACCCAAGATCCTATGCCTTATCCCTGTCTGCAACCGAAGAAATGCTGCTTAGTTTTGTGGGGATGTAACAGGCACGCAGGTGTGCTGGAACGGTGGGGCTGTGTGGGAGAGAATTGGAAATAAGAGAATGGAGGCCTTTTTCCTGGGAGAGCTCAGATAGCTTTATTTACAGGAGTGAAAGAATAGAGTTACAAGAAATAATCTTGCATTTATCCAGTGTCTCTTTCATCCCAGAGGGTCCCCAGACACACGTATCCATCTAATCTAATTGGGATCAGTCGCCTACCACTGTGATGCAGCCACTTCGGGATGGGATGGGCGGGGAGTGGAAGGCAGACAGGCTTCTACATTTACAGAAATGTGCATGTTATCATTAAGTGACTGATCAGAACGGGCCTGTCTGGTCGGATTCTTTCAGCACTGTGTTTCCTGTGCGGAAGGACGAGAAGGGGTGGAATCTGGTAGCACCGTCAAAGCTGACTACACTGTCACTTTCCAGTGCTCGGGACTTCGGCTGGGCTATATTAGGATGGCATGGACCCTGTGTGTGTGTGGCGGCGGGGGGGGGGTCTGGAATCCTCTCTTGTTAAGCTTTCAGGCTTGTCCCACGGGAGATAGTTTTTGTGCTCTGGTGTCTTTTGTAGACTCCAGTTCTTTTAATGACTCAAACAGAGCAGCAGATGCTGACCAAAGGGCTAGGTCCTTTCTGATTGCATCTTCCCTGGCTTGTGGGCAGATGGAACCTTTCTAGGCAGCCAAGGCTAAGTGGAGGCAGTTTGAACAAGTTGGCCCTGGAGGAAGCTGGGGGAGGAGAGCCTCCCATCTTAAAGCAGCCACTGAAATCCATAAGCCAGTTGGTTTCAATTGCAAACAAGCCACAAGAGTCGTTGTGATGGTGATGGACAAGGAGGCCTCATTAGGTGGCCAGAGAGCTCCTCTGGTGCCTAGCTGTCCCTCTGCTCTGGCTCATTATGCCTTGTTACCGGGCTGGTGGACAAATATCGGATGTGATGTAGTTACAACTGATTGAAAGCGCTTGCACGCCACAGGGCCCTGGGTTGCCACGCCGCTCCGGCAGCATGTGCTCCCATGCTCTCTGGCCCTTCGGCGCTTGGCTCCAGGGCTGCCATCTTACATGACAGCATTGCTTATACGCTTCGACTGCTGGGCACCAGAAGGTGCTTCCTGTCTGCCTGTCTCCAAATCTCCTCAAGAGCAGAGCGAGGAGAGCACGAGTGAGGCTCCTGCCCAGAGAGCTGCCAACTTCAGCACTGACTCCTTTGCTCCCATAGCTTGCTTTATTTATTTGTATTTACTGTAGCATATAGAGGCCCCAACTGAGGCTGGGACTCCAGTGTGCTAGGCGCTGTACATGAGCATAGGGAAGAAACAGGGAAGGGTCCCCAAAGAGCTCTCAATCAAAATAGACAAAACAGAGGGTTGGAGGGGAAACTGAGGCACAGTGAGGGGACGTGACTTAGCCAAGGTCACCTGGCTGGTCTAGACTGGAACCCAAGTCATCTGACTCCCGTTTCTCTATCGCTAGACAATGCTTCTCCCCGTTCGCTCCATATTAATCCTGCCCCTCTCCTCCTCAACCATTGGTGTTTTCTTCCATGCTGCCCCCTAAGCCTGGAACTCCCCCTCTTATCAGCATGGGTCAGGTGCCCCACCTCCCTGTCACACCCTTAAACTACAGTCCCATCAGCATTAACCCGTGTCATTACAAATGCTGTCACTAGCCCATTTTCATTGGCTAGTCCAGTATATTTGGGTCCAATCTGTGTTGTCCATTTAGATTGTAAGGTGACATGCTGGAAGGGATCATGTTTTGTTAGAGAGGGAGGACAAGGAGAGGCAGTGTGGTCCAGGTGAGTAGAGGATCACGGCAGGAGACTGGAGACCTGGGACCTATTTTCCCCTCACACCAGTTTTACACCAGCATAAAATAGAGCTACGCTGGATTTACACTGGCATGAGCGGAGCTTTCCTTACCGACCTGCTGTGTGAACTTGGGCCAGTCCCTTCTCTTTGCATTATCTTTCCTGGCTGTAGCATGGGATAACTATACATCCCCTGCCCTGTTAAGCCTCCTGAGATCTATGGATATAAAGTTATATGAGTGCTGAGTGTGTGTTTGTTATGAAAATTGTATCCCTGTGAGCCCAGCCATGCCACCTAAATAATAATCCGTAGGCCCAGTGGCCATACTGGATCTGGGCATCAGCTCCCCAAGGCTGGGGTGCTGCCTCTGTCCGTGCCGAATACTTGATGTTTCAGAAGAAGGTTGAACCCCTTCCAGGCCCGTAGATGTATCCAATCTAAGCCTTTTTATACCATACCAGTAGTAATATTTTCATGGCAGTAGTACAGAGAGGTCGTGACTGAGATGGAGTCCCACTGTGCTAGGTGCTGTACAATGGCTACATGCCCAAAAGCTTGGTCTCTAAATAGACAACAAGGAAGGATTATTGTCCCCATTTTGCAGGTGGGTCAACTGAGGCACAGACTTACCCAAAGTCTGGGGCAGAGCAAGGAACTGAACCCAATTTTCCCGAGTCCTCAGTCCAGTGCATAAACCACGGGCCTATCTTTCCACTTCTGAAGTATCAGGTCTGAGTGTCTTACAAAGATTATCCCAGTGGCAATATACGTATTACAGCCCCTGAAAGTGTGCTAGGTAAACTCGTGGCAAAAGTTAGTGCTGTAATCCCTGCCCTGCTACGGGGGGTCAGGGCGAACAGCACGGCAGGGAGGATGGACATGGCTGACAGTAGCCAGATCCTGTGGTGACTCCGCAATGGCTAACACATGGCATGGTGGGGCAAGAAACATTTATTGACTGGCCTGTCTTTTCCCGCTTCCTCTCGTGCTCTGTGTATGGGGGCAAAACCCCCTTCCTCTGACCCGCTGCTGTGTCATTATCTGTGGAAACCTGTGGGGGACGGAGGCGGGGCGGGGGGAGGAGAGAGGAGGGAGCTCTTCAAATGACATTTCCCTGTGGAAGGACAGGCCAGAGGCTGCGTGAGCCAAAGTAATTAACCGGCCCAGGAGGGCTGGGCTAAGGGCAAGCGGAACAGCTGCCTGGGCTTGCCAGTGGATAGCAAGGGAAAGATGTTACGCTAACAAAATGTCTCTGCTCTCTCTCTCTCTCCCCCCACCCCAGCCCTGCCAGTCCCGTCTCCCTGAAGGGAGCCAAGAAGCACTGGCAGTCAGAGGAAATCTCTGCCTGCAGACTATAATTATCCTGTCTGCCTTCCCAGAAAAGGCCAGTTGGTGAGCGAGCCTGCTTGTGTTCCACATAGCGGCCCCGCATCCTGCTGCTTCCCCAATTACTGCTAATGGACTTTTTATGATGATAAGACGACTAGGTTGGGGAGAAGGTATTGACGGGGAAATGGAATATAATTCACTCCCTGTTTGTTTGTTCTGTCAGAAAGCTCTCATTTTAATTTTATTTGCGAGGCACCGAGAAGCAGACCTGAAAAAATAAAGGATCTGTGGATTTCGAGGCAACACAAGTCTCAGCAGGAGCTCTCTGAGGGGTATTTTCAGTCTCATTGAGCATCTCCATAGAGACACCCCCCAGCACCAGCCTTGCTCCAGTCTGCGGTTCTCATTTCTCTCATGTAGAGAAATGTAAATTATGGATACAGCTTTCTTGTCTGCACCCCAACCTCCGCTCCAGTACGCTGGTGCTTTGAACAGTCTCCCTTTCGAACGTCACATTCTCTCTTTCCCCCACTCTCCATCTGTCTTAAATCTGCTCCTCTCTCCTGTGTTACCCTCTCCTTAGCTTCCCTCCTTTATCTACTCTCTTTCTAGTCTCTTCCCTTGCTGTCCCTATGCAGTTCCCTTACCTGGTCCCTTTAAATTCTCCCTGTTGGTCTCTCCCCCACTAGCCCCCTGTTTTCCTTTGTCATCCTCTACCCTCACGCTTTACCTCTCTAGCTCTCTTTTCTCTCTTTGTTTTTACCCAACTCCTGTCTGCCTTCCCATATAGTTCTTCTCTTCTCTCTCCCACTCTCACCATCCGTTACCCTCCCTGTCTCTATGCCCTAGCGCTTCAGTTCTGTCTCTGCCCTTTCTCCCTCAAACACTGGGTGTATGTATCTAGCACGCACACCCAAAAGAGGCTGTGGGTGTGGGTGCCGTTGCCTAAGTCAGCAAACATCCATGCAATATTTAGTGGCACCTGGATCACAAACTCGGAGAGACATGTTAAAAGTGGAGATTAAAGCTGCCGCACGGCGATCTAGTTACAGGGGGGGGGGGAGCTCCTTTTCTAATCATAAAACTGTTGGCAGCTGTGAAAATGGAGAGAGAGTTTCACTAAATCAGCAGAAGGTTTCAGCCCAAAAAGAACAAAGGGAAAGGAGCATGTTTTTACTCCTCTGATGTCTGGAGTGAACTCTTCCTGGTTCAGCCTGGCTCCTTCTTTATCACACTTGCAGTGAGAGAGTACCATCTTGTCAAGGGAGATGCTCCCGTTAGAATTACAGGGCATGGTCGGAGATGCCAGAACTTCCTTCTGTTTTCGTGAAGTTGTTTGACCTTGGTGAGAGTCCCTGCCTTGCTGGCTCTAGCGATTCTAGTGGACTATTATTCGTTGCTCTTTGCATCATGATTGTGCGCGAGGGCGTAGCCGAGATCAGGACCCCCTTGTGCTGGGTACTAGGCAGACTGATTGTGAGAGGTAGTCCCTGTCTCAAAGAGCTTAGAGCCTAACAGGCAAGGCAGACAAAGGGTGGGAGAAACGAAGGATGATTATTTTCATTTTACAGTTGGGAAGCACAGAGTGAGAGAGAGAAAGGGAGACTGTGACAGAGCCAGGAAATGAATGCAGGTTTCCCAAGTCTCTGTCCGGTGCCTTACCCATCTTTTCCCTAGCGTTCCAGCACCTTTTACCCCCCTGGAGCAGGCGAAGTCCAGGGTACACCTTGACCTGCTCAGTGTCTCCACAGTAGGAAGAAGATAGGCGTTTGTTAACACGCCCCGACCTCACCTTGACCCATTTTTCTTGTGGAGACAAGTACTTTGTATGGAGAAGGAAATATCCAAATGGCACAGCTGACCCATTGCAAAATGTCCAGAGAGCGGGATCTGTGGGGGCCACCCCCAAGTTATTTTAAGGACCTCAGTTGAGGGGAGACTTTTTTGATGGCTTAGCTCAGGGATTCTCAAACTGGGGGTCGGGACCCCTCAGGGGATCGCGAGGTTATTACATGGGGGGTGGTCGCGGGCTGTCACCCTCCACCCCAAACCCTTCTTTGCCTCCAGGATTTATAATGGTGTTAAATGTATAAAAAAGTGTTTTTAATGTATAAGGGGGGGTCGCACTGGGCTTGCTGTGTGAAAGGGGTCACCAGTACAAAAGTCTGAGAACCCCTGCCTTAGCTGCTCGGGCTGCAGGTCTGTTCGTTCCTATGCTCTTGCTTTCTTCCCGGGCTGTTTCAGGTACAGTCTAGTTTCTCTCTCTCTCTCTCTCTCTCTCTCTCAGTTCTTCATGCTGGGGGATAATTGAGTGTTTTTTCACCAGCATGGGTAGGAGTTGAAATCTGGTGTCCCCACATGCAGACTCCTTGGGTCAGCATGATTGGCGCGTGGGCCTCCATCACAATGCTGACTGCAGAGACCGGGGGCCCTGGAAAGTGGAAGCAAAACCTTTTTAAATATACATTTTGTAACTGGCTTTCTTTTGTCTCAACTGATTTTTTTTTTGCTGCTGTGGGCGAGGGGCCCCTTTCAGCCAGGCTCATGTTGCTCTCTGCCCCGGGGCCGGCTGAAAGAATAAATTGTTTGTCTTGACTTGTCCATTGTGGCACTTTCCTGGAGGCGGAGGGGCATGGAGGGAGCTGACGCTTGATGCAAAGATGAATTCTCCAGCCTACAGTCAGCTGGAGCTGCCCACCTCACCTCAGGGCTAGGGGAGAGATAAGAAAACCGTGGGGACAGGAAACAGCAACAACAGGGAGATGGGGGTTTTTGAAAAGTCCCTTGTTAGGTTCAGACAGAGCATGGCCCGATCTCCCTGCTGGCAACCATCTTAGAGTGGTTGGCTGCGCTACCCCCTTCCTCTCTTCCCCGGCTGCTCTTTGCCTCTCCTCGCCAGCCCAGTACCAGGGCAGTGAGACAGAAGGGAAGGCACCCTGAGGAGCTGGGTAAGGGGAAAGGTGGAGCAACATGTGGGGAGCGCGTTTGCCAGCCAAGGGGTCTGCCCGGGGAATCTGCCTTCAAGCTGGTGGTGCTGCTGTTCTCTCTCTGTGGGCAGCCCTTGATGCCGTCAGGGGTTTTCCCCAGGAGCGGGGAGCTGGCAGCAGGGTGAGGTACCGTCCTCCCCTCAGCGGCGCTAGAAAGATTCACACTCCCCCCGCTTTGCACCTGAGGAGGAGAGGAAATAAGCCAGGCCTGTGTAAAGAGAAGAGACGTGGGCCGGTTACTATAGCGACGGAGCAGTCCAGACCTTCCTTTTGCTTCTGTTTTCCTGACAGCTCCAGCCTTTTCCCTGGGCTGTGCCCTTGAGACAATTCTCAGCCGGCACCCGGGGGCTGGGTGGGTGGAGGGGACCCTCTCTGCCAGGAGAAGGAAAGGGGGATGGACGACTATCAGAGAAGAGTATCAGGTCCCATGTCCATTTCCCCTCCCCCTCCCCCCGCCCTGTCCCACCCCAAAGAGGGCTCTCCATACAAGGCATCCATGATGGTTTGGGGGCATAGTTTGCTCCAGGGTGGGGATAAAATCAGGGCATGGGTTTCCTCTCCCTCCTGAGGTGGTGGTGGATTGGGGACGTGTTTCTTTCCCCTCCATTGAGAGGGCGGTTGCAAGAAGATAATGGGTCTCCTTAAAGCTTGTGCTCCTCCTTAAAACTTTTGGCCAGTCCTGTTTCCATGGGGAGTGGGGCTGTACGCTCAAACATCCTCAGCGTAGGGCAGGTTCTGGTCTGGAGGGTGTGGAATATTGGTCGCATAGCATAGATAGGAGAGAGAGAAAGCGCCATTGTTTTCTATCTCCCGAGCCCTCTACACATCTCCCAAACTGTCTTCGTCTCAAATAATTTAGCACCTAGAGAGTTTTAGCCTAGGTCAGCCAGGAGTATGTCAAAGAATTGATCTGAAAGGTTGGAATGATTTTCTTTGAGAATCAGTCTTGTCTGAGGGGCAGGTCTACATTTAAAAAGCTGTGCTACTGTAGCATTGTAGTGAAGGTGCTACTCCTCTGATGGGAGAGCTTCTCCCGTCAGTGCAGTCAATCCACCTCCACGACAGGCGGCAGCTATGTTGAAGCTCTCCTGTCCACATAGCACTGTCTACGACGATTGGTACGAGGTGTGTAACTTAAGGCTTTTCAGCTCTAAGTCACTGGTTCAGATCCAGCCTCTGCTGGTAGTGACCGAAGGCTATTACCTCCTGACAGCTGTTTGGTGACCTTTATGAACAGAGTTGGTGGTTACCATCCAATTCCTAGCGAGCAGGGTAGATGCTAACATCCCCGAAAACCCTCATCGCAGGCTGGCACTTTTGTTTGCTCCCTCAGCAGAGTGGAGGCAACCAAACTTCACGCTCAACCCGGGATGCATTTTCCCACCAGCTCATGACTGGAGTATGTTGGTGAGACGATGTGGAGGAAGCATGTGCTGCATCCATTATATTTATAAACAAAAGACTCTGCATTCTTGGGCTAAATATTTCTCTTGTCCTCTTTACCCCTTGAAGATCCCAGCTACAGGGCTGCTGTGTCCATCTGGGGACCAGATTTGACAGGAAAGAGGAAGACAAGATTGGTGGAGTGAGTCAGCAACTAAATTCTGTTCCTTCAGATGTCAGCTCAGATATGTTAATCCTGCCTGCCTTATTAAACCACCTCTGAGTTTTCAATCTCTCTTGCTCTTTCTTCAGTTTCTGATGTTTCAGACAAGCATATACTGGGCTGTCCTCTTCTCTTGTTCATCGCTTACTATGCCCCATGGTGCACCTCTTGTGGGGTATTCGGATTTACAGGATTAGATAGCCTCCCCGCAGTTCCTCTTTGCTGCAAAGTTCCTCAGACTCTCTTAGCTTGCATGTGTCGTAAGGAGGTGGCTTGTTCTTGCAAGGGCTTTGCAAAAGATGAGCTAAGCGCTTTTCCTTTAAGGTTCCTCATGAAAGAACTGGGCAAGGAGAGAGAAGTTGGTGGTGCTCCCACCATCGAGTCATTTAACTCTCTAAGGCCACCAGAAGTGACATCTTGTCATGCCTCTCCAGTGAGATGTCCCCTAAACCCACGTGTGCCTGAGAGATGAGCTGAAGATCCCAAACCCGTTTCTTCCTAAAGGCCCCGACACAGGCTCAAAAATGGTGATGCTGCATGTGGGTCAGCTCCCTTCTCAACAGGGGCCTGAAGAGCCCACTTACAAGTGCTAGAGCAGGTCAAACCAGACAGAGAGAGAGAGTCACCATGATGGGAAGAATGTCCTTGCCAGGCACCTGGGTGTTGTAAGGTAAGAACAGAACATGCTAGGGGGCAGGGTGGGGACAGGGTCAAAGGGATGGCATCCCGCTCCAAAAGAGGGGGAGGAAGCAAGCTGCTTGCCTCCACCTGAACGCAATCAGAGCAGGAAAGAAAGGTTTTGTTGCTGTCTGCTGTCAACATCCAGTGTGTCGGGGTTGCCCCTGGCTGTTCCTTTTGGGAAGTGAGTAGGAGGTGGGCGGGCCCTCATTGGAATGGAAGGTTCTGTTTAGGTTGATGGGCTTTCCATTAAGCAGTGCAAAAAAAAAAAATCACAGGTGCACAGCGGGTGTCTTAGCAGCCTCATCTCTTGGGCAACAAACCCCACAGGCAGCCTCTCCTCATAGGAAGGTTCTTTGAATCCAAGCGTCTTCCCCTCCTGTTTGATTCAGGGTCTCCCAGAAAAAGCTGTTTTTTTTTAAATCAGCAAACGGAGGAAAAAATAAAATCCCTCGTGCCCTGCCCCCAAGGAGCACAGGCTGTGGCTTTCCAGGACCAGGTCAGTGCGGGGACAGCTTTTGTGTTTCCATCCACTCATCTGTAACCACCTGGGAGGATTGGTGAAATGGTATAAAACCTCCTCGAATGTAACAGTGATGTCTGGAAAAATGAGTGTCTCAGAATGACTACCAAAAATAAAAAAATCAAGAAACTACAGACCTGGCATGTCAGAAGAAATACACAGACCCTCTGGTAGCTTGTACTAATATCTTTTTACTTTCATATAGCACCTGTGTGTTATGAAGGTTCCCAGAGTCATTTACACAATATATCAGGGATTCTAACCAAGACCTTGCATATTCTGGTGCAAGCGGGATCTGAATTCTGCACCAAAGCCCCTGGATTCTGGTGCAGCATGTGGGAATTCTGTAGCAGCCTCATTTCTACTTCATATGACAAGGGGAGAACACGTTCATGCGCTTGATTGGGGTGGGTGGCACCTATGTGACCAGTGTGGGAATCAGCGTGGGTGCTGTGGTTACCAGAGATTAGAGGCAGATGCCGGAGCTGAGGGACCCAGAGTTTTAGAAACAGTAACTCCTCTTGAATTGATTTTCTCTCCACCCCCTTAACTCTCATTTGCCAGCTTAATAGTTTGTAGTTCTTTCCAGTTGTAGGGAATGCTTTACATGCAATTTAGCAGCACAGCCGCCATGCAAGGCAGCTAACTATTGTTCCCAGATTACAGATGGGGGTAACCGTGCCACAGATTAAGCAATTTGCCCATGGGCATACAATGATTCAATGATGGAGCCAGAAATAGAGCCTAGGAGTCCAGGTTCTCAGTTCTCTTGCTGTAACCATTAGATTATACTCCCTTCCCAGAGCCAGAAGTAGAACCGGAGAGTCCTAGCTCCCAGTAGTTTGCTCTGATAGATCACCTTGCCTTCTAAAATAATAGTCAATATTATGGACGATTAGTCACAGGCTAGATTTTTAATTTTGGTAAAGAATCTGATTCTAAGACTAGTGTGTAACTTTGATGTCTTTAAGAAGCCCTTGACCTTTTCAGCTGTGCTGGTACAGCTCAAAAATTGACCTGTGTGGACTTTTCAGATTTTAACTCAGGAGGCAGGGGGGACGGAGGAGAGATAATGCCTTGGGCAGAGATTGTGCATTTAAGTTTTAGCCCAGAGCAGATTTTTACAAGCAAATGACAAATTCTTGAATGCAGGAGTTTCCAACAGGACTTTCTGACAACCTTGAGCTGTAACAGTGCAAAAGCAACTCTGTGACCTCTCTAAATATAGATTTAGATATTTATAAATCTAATGCTTGTGCACACAGCATTCAGCAGGACATAAACCGCTCCAACAAATTGTATTTACCTCCAGCATGGAAACAAAGACTTGATTCCATCACACACACTTTTATTTATATACCAGTTGCCCAGCAAGGAGACGGAGCTGGGAAGGAAAAGAGGGCACTTCCTCTTCACATTGGATCACTGCAATTCACTGGGGACTTCTCCTGGGCTCCCATTCACCCTTTTCTGAAGCTCTCTCTCTTTTTTAATTTATATATATATATATTTTTTTTTGTAGGCTGTCTGCGTCTTGTTTTATAGACCCTGAATATGTACATATAAATATGCACATTTCACAGTCGTGTGGTCTACTTCCACAAGAATAACAGACGGCAACTTTATGATCTGAGTGATTTTATTTGAACACAGCTGTGGCCTTATGATTTAAATATTTCAGTCAATTTTAAACTAACTAGACTAGAGGAAACTGTGCTGGGAGAGCAGGTTAGAGCTGGAACGGACATGGAAGGAAGGCCTCTTTGGGAGATTCTAGATCAGTGGCTCTCAACGTGCAGCCCAGCTATGTGCTAAAGGGCAGTGGGGTCCAGGGCCGGGGCTGCTGCCCGGCCCCCTGCAGCAGGATCTGGGGTTGGGCTGGGCATAGTGGTGTGTGTGTGGGGTGCTGTGGTTTTCAACCTGCGGCCCAGATAACACTGCAGTCCACAATGATTAATAGGTTGAGAACCACTGTTCTAGATAGACTCCTCCTTGTCTAGCCCTCCTCCCGCCAGAAGCCCCTTGACTCTTTCCTTGCTTGTAATGTTTGCCCAGTCTTGCCCTCTCCCTCTTCCTCCAGAGGTGCTCTTGAAGGCTGTCAGGCTCCGAGGGGAGTCACTGGCTAGGGAAGGAGTTGCTGAAGGTTGGAGTGTCAGGTCCCTGCTGGATAAAACCCAGCCCGCAGCTGTGAGTGAGGTGTCCCCCCCCCCCCCCCCTTCAGGGATCCCTGCATCTCTGAGCAGCTGGGTGTGAGAGGTGTTTGAGGGGCTTTTGGATTCCTCTCTGAGCTGCGCAGACACCCTGGTTTTGGGTTTAAAAGCCTGTAGAGTCTCTTGCGGGGGGGAAAGCTGCAGGAGCAGTCCGCAAACTCTGGCTGTGCACTCAGTTTTGACAATTTGATTGTTTCAAGTGGTGATGAATTTGGTTTGTTGCTCTACATTGTCAGATCACTTTTCCAACGTGCGGGGATACGTGTGTGTGTGTGTGTGTGTGTGTGTGTGTGTGTGTGTGTGTGTGTG